>NC_092875.1:231188563-231499039 GCF_028372415.1 Notamacropus eugenii | reverse complement strand
CATTCTCAAAAAAAAACACCTCATCATTGGCAAGGCAAATGTTCTCTTTGTGCTATATAGCCCAACACTCCAGTTTGTCCCAGAATATTGCTGAAACATTCTGTTTTTGTGTGAACCTTGGTTGCAGATTTTCCTCTAACATATGCTAACTTTGTGAGCACAGAGAAGTCACTTAGCTACTTAATTCCCCCAGGCTCTCTCTGGGATCTTAAGTTATGGAGGAGTTGGAGTCTGCATTTGCAAAAGAAAATGTCCATAATGGGAGTTTCTTACTGTTAAATCAGAGGGCAGAGGAAAAAAACACGTGCAAGGCACTAAAGATACAAAGATGAAAGAAATAACAGCTATCTTATAAAGTTCAAGAAACTTTAAGTCTTAGTAGAATATGATATAAATATAAAAGTGAATATTATAAAAATTAGAAAGAGAAAACTGTATTGTAGGGGTAAAAAAAATCTAAGTCATCTTTAACAGTAGGGAGAATCAACTCTTCCTGAGTCCATAAAGGAAGACTTTATGAGGCAGCACTTATGTAGTGCCTTCAAGGAAAGAAAAGATTTGAGTAGAAAGAGATGCGAAAGCAGTCTTTTCTAGAGATGGGTACATTGTAAAACTGTGCAGAAGTGGGAAAGGACAAGACAACCTAAAAACATAGATTTAGATCTTAAAGGGACCATCCATTGCAACTCCCACATTTTACAAATAACTCGAGTTAGATCCAGAGAAATTACATGATTAACACAAGTCCACATAGGTAGTTAAGAGAGAGACATCATTTGAAGCCTGATCATGTGACTATAAAATCCATTTCTTTTTCTACTGTACCATACTACTTCTACCAAAAAAAAAAAAGAGAACAAGGTCAATTAATTGTTAGTACTCTAGTTATTTCAGAATATAGAATGTGGTAGTTAGTCGCTGGTTGGAATAAGATAGTGGAAAGCCATAGGAAAAGGCCACTGGTTTTGTGAGTGTGTATGTGTGTGTGTGAAACATAATTTCAATATGCATAAAAAATGTGACATGGGACCCCATCACCCAAGTAGTGTATTCTCAGGTTTTGTTTTTATTCTTTAAAATTAAACTTTCATTTTCTCCCTCTCTGCTATTACCCAAAACTGAGGGCGGGGGGGGGCGGGGAGGAATCTTCTGTAACAAATGCACATAGACAAGCAAAACAAATATCCATATTGACCATGTTCAAAAACATTGAATTGTGCTTCCTCAGTTTATTAGCTTTCTGCAAAGAGATGGGTATCATATACCAACATCGTCAACATCATCATTGTCCAGAAGTTGTCACTGGTCAATATAATGAAGAGAGTTAAGTTTTTTAAAAAAAATTATTCATCTTCTCAATATTTTTGTTATTGTAAAAATGTACCTGTTTTTGCTCAATTCCTTCTGTATCACTTCATAAAATCTTCCTAGATTTCTTTGAGACCACTCATTTCATCCTTTTTTGGACCAGTAATATTCAATTGCACTGATACTCTTCCATCATTCCCCAATTGATGAAAATCCCCATGGTAATCAATTCTTGGCCACTACAAAAAGAACTGTTATGAATATCTTGTATTGTAAGGGTTCTTTCCATCTTTTTTAGATATCTTGTTATTCCCAGGACAAAACATGTAGAAAGGCTAGTAACCTTTGGGGCATAGTTTCCAATTGCATTTAAGAATGACTGGACCAATTCACATCTCCACCAACCATTGCCCCAACAACATTTGTCATATACCCTTTTTGGTCAACTTTTCCTTTCTGGTGAACATACAAATTGCTTTAATTTGCATTTATCAGTTCTTTTTATGACAGTGCTTTTTTATATATGAGTATGAACCTGGATATCACCATTTGGCAAATGCCTGTTCTATACTTTGATTATCAACTATGAAATGACTCTTGGTCCTAAAATCTGAATCAGTTCTTTAAGTATGAAAATTTGATTCAAGTTTTTTTTGTTTGTTTTTGTTTTTTTTTTGTAAATTAGACCTTAATCAAAGAAACTTGCTGAAAAGATCTTTTTTTCTAGTTGCTGCTTTCCCTTCTAAATGTATCTACATTGGTTTTCGGTGCAAAATAAAATTTTTAAATTTTATTTAATCAAAATTGTTCACATTACCTTCTTTGGTTCATTTAATTTCTAATTTGGTCAAAAACTCTTCCCATATTCACAGGCCTGAAAGCTAATTTTCTTTCATGCTCCTCTAATTTGCTTATGATATAATCTCATATGTCTTAGTCAAATAACCACTTGGGTTTATTATGGCATATGGTATGAAGTATTGTTCTAGACTTAATTTCTGAGGGACTACTTTCTTATTTCCCCATTAGTTTTTGTCAAATACTGAATCCTTTCCCCAATAGATGAGTTCTTTTGGTTTGTCCAGCATTAGGCTACTAGATCTTTTTTGGCATATTTGACTAATGTTTGGCTAATCAACCTCTATTTCTTAAGTAGTTACTTAACTCATTTCAAGAGTTACTACTTTGTATATAGTTTGAAATCTGTTGTTACTAGACCCTCCTTCTTTCCTACATTTTTTCATTAATTTCCTTTAAGATGCTTGACCTATTGTTCCTCCAGATGAATTTTATTGTTTTTTTCTAGCTCTCTAAAATAAACTTTTGGAGTTTGACTCCTCTAGCAATGAGTAAGGAAATGTAAGCAGCATTGAAATTTGTATTGTATTGTCTAGGCCTAACCATGTGCAATTAATAGTTGTCCAATTACTTAAGTCTGTCTTTATTTGCATAAAGAATTTTGTTTATACAATACATAAATAACTTACTCATACAATTCTGCATGTGGTTCTGTAGGCAAACTCTCAAATATTTATATAGTCTATAGTTATTTTAAATGGGATTTTTCTTTCTCTGTTTTCCTGGTTGTTTTTTTCGGGGGCTTGGGGGGGCATAATATTTAGAAATGCTAGTGGATTATGTGGTTTTATTTGATGTCCTGTAGCTTTCCTGAAGTTCCTAATTATTTCAATTAATTTCAGTTGTCTCTCTAGAATACTCAAATAAACCATCATATCAGCACAAAAAGTGATAATTTTGTTTCCTCTTTGTCTATCTCATTCATTCCATTTCTTTTTCTTATCTTGTAGTCAAATTTTCTAGCACCATATACAATAGTATTGGTAACAATGAACTTCATTGCTTTATTAACCTTCATATTATGATAAATATCTCTATTACATTCTCACTGCATCCTTACATATAATTCTGGCTTTTGATTATAGAAAACTACTACTTATTATACTAAAGAAAGGTCCATTTATTTTGGTTTTAAAGTGTGTGTGCACATATGTGTGTGCATGTGTTTGTGTATGTGTGTACAAGTGTCTGTGTCTCCCTGAATTCCTGGCATAAATCTAACTTATTTGTGGTGTTTGATCTTTTATGTTTCTACAGCCACTTTGCTAATATTACATTCAAACTTTCTCATCAATGTTCAATATGGATATTGATCTGTAGTTTTCTTTCATCTGTTTACACTCTTTATTTGTTTTTGACTTAGGTAACATTAATACAAGTGTTGTGTTCAGATTGTGAGAGGGTATAGCCCTCCTTTGCTCCTCCCTAATGAGATGATTGTAAAGTATGTAGGACAGGGGTGGGGAACCTGTAGCCTCAAGGCCACATATTCCTGACCCCCGCTCTAGGATATTGTTTTCATTTCTATGAATTCACATTATTAGCAAGCATAAGATCATGCAAAGGCCACCAAGATGAAGAAGGCACTCAAAATTGTGGCATGTGAGGTTGAAGGAACTCATCCTCATATTTAAGTCCAGTCTTTGACTCTTTTTCATAACTCTTCTATAACTACATAACTGTTGAGGTGTTGCCAAAGGTTCTTCCCTAAATCCTCTACTCTTTTCTCTCTATCCTCTCACAATGTGTGATCTTATGAGCTCTCATCATGGAAGAGAAAGGTAACAAGCATTTACTAAACACCTATTATGTGCCAGGCACTGTGCTGAGTGCTTTACAAATATTATCTTATTTGAATCATAAGATCATATTATCTCTTGACAAAGTGACTCTAGATCTATTTAACATATTCAAATCTCTCTCCCAAGTTCTTGCCCTGCATCACTAATAGCCTATTGGTCATTCCAAACTGGAAATCTCATTGGCATCTCAAACTCCACACATTTAAAACAGAACTTATTTCCCCCCAAAATTCACTTCTCTTATACACTTTCCTATTCCTGTCCTGGATATCAGGTAGGTAAACAGGTTCACAATCTTAGTGTCATACTTAATTACTTTCTCTCTGTCTCTGTCTTTCCCTGTATGTATCTCTGTATCCATCTCTGTCTCTTTGTCTCTTTTTGTCTCTATATTCCTGTATCTGTCTGTCTGTCTGTTTCTGTCTCTCTCTCCAGATAGATAGATAGATAGATAGATAGATAGAGAAAGAGAGAGAAAGAGACAGAGAGAGACAAAGAGAGAGAGAGAGAGAGAGAGAGAGAGAGAGAGAGAGAGTCAGAGAGACATTTTCAATCAGTTGCCAAATCTTCAAATTTGGCATTTTACATATATGTCCCTTTCTCTCTACTTATCCAATCACCACCCTGGTTTCAGCCCTTATTTCTTCTCACCTGCATTATTCAATTAGCTTCCTATTTGGACTCTGTCTCAAGTCTCTCCTCCCTCCAATCCATCCTTCATGTTCCTGCTGATGTAATTTTCCTGAAATACAGGTCTGACCATGTCACCCCTTCCTCGATAAACTAAGGGTTCAGTTATGCTTTGGGAACCTAACATGAGTAGAAGTTGGAGAGGGTTACATGTATATTATCCAAAATATCATACATGAATGTTCCCTCACATATAATAACTTTGGTGAATGCCTACCTAAACAAAATACTCTTTACTTCTTAAAGGACTGATATTTCATTATTTAATTGAACGATCTTTGAATAAGGAGGTTCCAGAGGACAATAAAGATAGAAGTATCTCTGGATTCAGAAAATACAAGTTTAGATCCTGCCTCTGATGTTTACTCCCTGTCTGACCTGGGCAAGTCAATCAGTCTTCCTGGGCCTGAGCTTCCACACCTTCAACATGAGGTGGATGAACTATGTGACCTTTGAGAGCTTTTCTAACCCTAGATCTATGACCAATAAAATATTTCCAGAAAATAACTTTTAAAATCACCATTGTCCACTAAGAAATATAGCTCTAGAGAAAGATCAACTACCTTGGAAGCTGGACTACAGTCAGTCAGTCAGAAATTTGGTCATTTCAACTAGTTAGAAATATAAAGCTGCATCAATTTTTCCAATAACTTTTCCAAGAAGAAAAAAACAAAATGAAAAAGTTTAACCTGGTTCAAATCAATTGTTTCTTTCCAATTTATAGAAGGCTACACTCACACATTGTGAATTTGGAGAAAACGCTTCCAAGAAAGAAGGTTGGATTTTTAAACCTCTTCTCTTGGTTTTACTTCCAATGCAGCTGCCAACTTATAAACTTCAGCTGTTCAAAGGGACTCCAAAAAGATGCTTTGATTAAAGACTGATCTTTCTCTTTTTTATTTATGTAGGTCTGAATCACACAAGATTTAATTCAAACAAGCGATTGTACGAAGTGTTTACAATCCCAACCAAAAAAAGGGGCCAAGTCCTTCTCCTTCCCTCTTTCTTCTCCTCCCCTTATAAACAAATGCCCATTTAGACTGTGGGGACAAAAACTGGAGAATCTCTACATTTTTTCCCCACTTACCTCCTAGTTCCCACTGATCAAGCCAAACTTTCATCTTTCTCTTGTTTGTTTATTGTTTTACTTTCTTGAAACTAATACTGAAATGTGAACAAACTGAAAGATTTAAAAGCTGCTACTCAGAGAGCTGCCCAACCTCTTTACATCTAGAAAGAAAATCATTCACAAATAAGCAGCAGCAGTTAACTTCTAAACTTGTCACCAAATTCCTATAAATGAGCATTGCTAAGATCCAGAGTAGAAACAAAACATATTGGCTCAGGCATTTCTCAAGTCTGCTCTCCTAACCAGCCTTATCAGTCTCTGATACAGATACATTTTCATTATAAACTGTTTATGATATTCTGTTATTTGAGACACAGATTTGTTATTATATTTCCTTTCCCTCTTCCCACCCCTAGCCAAGGAGTACTCTTAAATCAGCACGTTAGATAATCTGCTCCCATGAATTTAGATAGTAGAACTGGATTTGCTAATGTTTACTCAGTTCTTATCCAGCTAAGGTTATGTTGGGGAGAAGCCAACTGGGGATGAAATTTTCTGATGATGAGTTGGAAATTCCAAGTAACTAAAGTTCAAGAAGTTCAGACTCTCAGATTAAAAGTTTTGATAGAGGACATTTCCATTCTGGTTGGCAATCCAACAAGCTACAGCATCCTGTCTCACAGCATTCGAAGAGCTCCCCAACCCCCCAGCTCTGGAGAGCTAGCCTACTGTGTACTCCTATGCCTTCACACACCCGCACAGCTAATGACAACTTGCATGTACATCTTTGGGCTTTTAGAAGAGTTTTCATGTCTGTTTAATTCATATGATACCTGTATGAGGAAGGGTTTTCCTATCCCCAGGAGACAGAGAAGCACAGAAAGATCAAGTAATGGCTAATGCCACATAACTAGCATAAAACAAAATTGAAACTTGAATGCAGGTCTCCTGACTTCCAGCAATGTGTGATGCCCACCCCCCCAAGACAATGCCACTTAGTGCTACCTCATTTAGAAGCACTGAATTTTACAGATGGGAGAGACCTTATAGAAGTTCTGTCATGATAAATGGAATGTGTTCTGTACTATCCAGAAACAGAGAACAAAGACAGAGTAGTATGGTATAGTATAGTATGGTATAGTATAGTATAGTATAGTATAGTATAGTATAGTATGGTATGGTATGGTATGGTATGGTATGGTATGGTATGGTATGGTATGGTATGGTATGGTATGGTATGGTATGGTATGGTATGGTATGGTATAGTATAGTATAGTATAGTATAGTATAGTATAGTATAGTATAGTATAGTATAGTGTAGTGTAGTATAGTATAGTATAGTGTAGTATAGTATAGTATAGTATAGTATAGTATAGTATAGTATAGTATAGTATAGTATAGTATAGTATAGTATAGTATAGTATAGTATAGTATAGTATGGTATGGTATGGTATGGTATGGTATGGTATGGTATGGTATGGTATGGTAGGGTATGGTAGGGTATGGTAGGGTATGGTAGGGTATGGTATGGTATGGGATGGGATGGGATGGGATGGGATGGGATGGGATGGGATGGGATGGGATGATATGGGATGGGATGGGATGGGATGGGATGGGGTGGGATGGGGTGGGATGGGATGGTAAGGTATGGTAAGGTATGGTATGGTAAGGTATGGTATGGTGTGGTATGGTATGGTGTGTATGGTATGGTATGGCATGGTATGGTATGGTAAGGTGTGGTATGGTATGGTAAGGTATGGTATGGTAAGGTATGGTATGGTGTGGTATGGTATGGGATGGTATGGTATAGAATAGTGTCATATAGTATAGTATGAAGTAACATAATGTAATATAATATATATTTCTATATAAAGAGAGTAATGAGCTTTAAAACTAAAGGGTACAAAAAGTCTCAGATATTTTCACAATATGAAAAAAAGATTCAATTCAAAATGATAAGAACCTAGTGAAGGCAGTGGCATAGAGAAATATATTAGCCCTTTGCTCAAGTACCACTTTTGATACAAAATAGAGCACTGGGGGCAACTATTGTCAGTGGACTTGATCCAGATGAACATTCAGCAAAGAATATTATGATGGAGTGATCAGACTGAAAGAAAAGTAGGAAATAACAGAACTGTAATAATCCACTGAGTGGAGAGTATTTAGGAAGAGAAACATCATCAAGAAAAATATGAATGAAAAAGAAACCATTAGATTTGGCAATTGGCAATTGAGAGACGATTCGTAACTTTGGGTAGCATGATTTCAGTTGAATGACGAGTTGGGAAGCTAGATTGCAGAGGGGATAAGAGGAAGTGAAGGTACCAAGTGTGGATTACTTCCTCAAGGATCTTTACAAAATGTAAAGAGACAAAAGAGGGCAGGATGAAAATGGAGAACGAAGAATAATCTTTTTAGTTTGCTTGGAATTTAGAATATGTGATAGAGAGAATAGGTAAGTTAGAGGCTTGTGGAGGACTCAGTTTATCCCCTTTCTTTATGTACTAACTAAAGAATTCTCCCCCTCCCCTAAAAAAATCATAATTAATGTAGGAAAGATTTACAAAAAAACATGGATTCAGTCTTCATTTCTAGGTTTGTAATTTCCATTCCTAATTGCTTTTAGCTCTACAGCAATACTAGACACTTCTCAGGGTTCCACATCATTTAAGCTCAAACAGTCTGATTACTCTTAAGTTTTAAAAAAAAGCCTATTGCTGTATGAAATATCAACTTTTCCCATTTTTAAGGCCCAGACTTTCTGTCAGTTACTAAGGGTATGCTTGATGTCCAGAAATATGAGAAATCCATACAAATGCTTCTTTCAATTAGAAAAAAGGACCTGTATGACCAGAGGGGAAGTTGAAATAGATTTAGAATCTTCCTCTACTATGCTTGAATATTTCCCTTCAAAGCTTGTTTTGTTATTTGTTTGTTTCAGAGTTCTACAGTTAAAAGTCAATCAAGGTCTCTTTAACTATGCTCCTTATGACATTCTGAATATTATTTTCTGGAGGAAAGGGATCTAAAACCATAATTGGCAGCCCTGAAATTAGGGTTTTAAAGTCCCTTAATATATATTCAGGTTTTTTTTAAAAAAGTTGTTCTTGTTGTTTCATTAGCATTGGTAAAGGTGAAAAGTACCTGTAATACTCTTTTTGTTGGAAAAACTATCTTATTAACTCTTGTAACATCTGTTAAAAGCAATTGACTTGTGAAGGAATTATGAATTCTCCTTTATTTTTTCTGCTTATTTTTGAAAATTTTCTTTGAAGTTACTTATCTACCAGGGGCCATATTTAAACTGACTTTTAGTAAATATAAGATAATTCTTTAAATTTTGGAAGGGAGGGAATTGGGAGTGAGGTAGGGGGAGGGGAAACTAGCAGATATATGACAAGAAAACACTGGAGAGTAGCTTCTGGGTTGATAAACTTATAGAATGAGGAGCCAGCAAAGAGAAAGTCATCAAGAGACCAGAAGATGAAGAGTTGGACTGAGAATTTGAGAATGAAGCCAACATGGGATGACCTGAATCTGACAGCTAGTGCCATATTAAGAGATACATATTGCTGTCAAGAAACTCTTATGATCTGCTGGAATCATGCAGACCCACCAGAAGCTAAGGGAGTTCACCAGACAAGCGCACTGCAGCAACTGGGAGAAATGTGATTATACTCTTCATTTAGGAACTTCACTAAGTGTTTTGACTCTTGCATTTTCTACAACTGAACCAATCCAATACAGAAGGAAAGAAAACTCACCAGGAGTGACTTTCCCAATTGTTTTGCTAAACTCTTAGATAAGAGCCCATTCTGGGTTCATTATAAATTAAGCTACTCTGTCTAATATCTCCATTAACTTTGTACTCACAAGAATTGAGAACTCTTTGAGAGACATGAGTCAGATTCCAATGTACCTAGGAAAATTCCTCTGTGTGAGAACAGTTATCAAAATTATTATCACTGAGACAATTGAACCTGGTCTAGTGTGTCAGATAAATTTTAATACATAGGTTTTAGAATGCTCTTAATATGCCTCCAATGATACCACTACTAGTTACATATTTCCAGGACATCAAAGTAAAAGGAAAGGTCTCATGTCAAAAATTTTAATAGCAATTTTTATAGCAGCCAATAGGACATCAATTTATTTTATTTGAGAATGATTGAATAAATTGTGATATTTGGATGTAGTGCTATATTATTTTACATAAGAAACGACAAACATAGCTATGTTAGAGAACCATAAGAAGATTTTTATGAACTGACACATATTAAGGTAAGCAGAACCAGAAGAATAATTTATATAATGATCACAAGGAAGCAACATGAAAATACAGCAGAATTCTAAGCTGCTTCACCTCTCTTGGACTCAGAATATAACTTTGAACTAAGGTGGCTAGAATGAATGATTTCTAAAGTCTCTTTCAGTTATAAATATATGATCTTATGTTGATCGAAATGACCAATCTTGATTTCAGTGCCTAAGGGTAAAGTACGGCTTATGAAATGGGACAGAGGTTTTTAGACTTAGATGATATTTTGATTTTCTTTTCTGTTTTACTGCTCTCCTTTATTGCACGATCAATACTATTAGGGAAAGTGGGGTTGACTGGAAATTTACTGTAATGCTTTTAAAATGTTTAGTGCTTTAATAAAGAAAGGGGAAAAAAAAAGAATTTACCCACAGGCATATTTTTTTGATGGAGAGGCCAATGGAGAAATGACCTGCAATAAAAAGCCAAGAAACTGAGAAGTCGCCATGTGTAAAGCAAAATGCTTGTGTCCCTTTCAACTGAGGAGGCAAAGACTGGTGTATCCCTTGAGATCAGAAGTTCAGAGCTGCAGTAGGGCTAAGGCCATAGGTGTTTACCTTATGACTGAGAAGAGAGGGCCACCAAACTTTCTGAAGAATGAAATGACCCAGGTAAAAACAAAGCAGGTTAAGCTTATGAGCTGATAAGCAAGGGGATCTGGCCCATGAATGATCACTGCATTTGTAGCCTGTACAAGATGAGGAAACCTAGTAGGAACAAAAAAAAACAATAACAATGCCCTGACTAAGTATCAGACCTTCTTTACCATATCATCTATTTTTAATGTTTTCGTTTTAATGGCATAAGTTTAATATCACCATTATTTCTGAATATGCCTCATCCTCCTCCACCCATCAAATCATCCTTATAAGAAAACTTTTTTAAAAAATAAGTAAAACAAATCAATAATTAATCATTTCTAATAGTATATTTACAAAAGGGAAGGTGATGCATTCTTATATCTGAACTTTGGTGCCAACCTTGGTTATTATAATTTCAAAATAAAAGGTACATTGTTACTTAAAAATGTTTGTCATGAGGGATGGAGCCAAGATGGCAGAGTAGAGAGACACACATACAGAAGCTCTTCCCCCCACAGCCCATAAAATACCTGTAAAGAATGACTCTCAACAAATTCTAGAGCAGCAGAAGCCACAGAACAATGGAGTGGAGGAGAATTCCAGCCCAGGGTGCCTGAAAGGCTGATGGGAAAGGTCTGTCACACCAATTTGCAGATCCCTCAACGTAAAGGCGCATAAGGTCAATGAGAGGGTTTTTTCATCTGGCCAAGAAGGTAGCAGGGTCTTCCCATAGCTTTTGCCTCAGGTGGCGGTCTCCTGAAAGATATCCAAAAAGAGAGACTCCTAGGAACACTGTAGTCAAATTCCAGAGTTACCAGGTCAAAGAGACAATATTACAAGCAGTTAGAAAGAAACAATTTGAGCATTGTGGAAATACAATCATGATAACACAAGATCTAGCAGCTTCTACATTAAGGGATCGAAGGGCATGGAATATGATATTCCAGAAGTCAAAGGAACTAGGACTAAAACCAAGAATCACCTACCCAGCAACATTGAGTATAATACCTCAGGGGGAAAAATGGTCTTTTAATGAAATAGAGGACTTTCAAGAATTCTTAATGAAAAGACCAAAGCTGAAAAGAAAATTTGACTTTTAGGCACAAGAATCAAGCAAAGCATGAAAAAGTAAACAGGAAAGAGAAATCATAAAGGACTTACTAAAGTTGAATTGTTTACATTTCTATATGGAAAGACAATATTTGTAACTCTTAAAACTTTTTTCTGGGTAGTTGGTGAGATTATACACACACACACACATACACACACAGACAGAGGCAGAAAGAGACAGAAAGAGACAGAGAGCACAAGGTGAGTTGAATAGGAAGGGATGATACCTAAAAAAATAAAATTAAGGGGTGAGAGAGGAATATATTGGGAGGAGAAAGGGAGAAATGGAATTGGGCAAATTATCTCTCACAAAAGAGGCAAGAAAAAGACTTTTTAATGGAGGGAAAAGGGGGGAAGGTCAGAGGGAAAACGTGAAGCTTACTCTCATCACATTTGACTCAAGGAAGGAATAAAATGTGCACTCATTTTGGTATGAAAACCTACCTTACAATACAAGAAAGTGGGGGAGAAGGGGATAAGGAGGGTGGGAGGGATGATGAAAGGGAGGGCAATGGGAAGAGGGAGCAATTAGAAGTCAACACTCTTGGGAAGGGATAAGGTCAAAACAGAGAACAGAAGGAATGGGGGCCAGGCTAGGATGGAGGGAAACATAGTTAGTCTTACACAACATGACTATTATGGAAGTCATTTGAAAACTACACATATATAGCCTATATTGAATTGCTTGAATTCCCAGTGGGGATGGGTGGGGAGGGAGGAAGGAAGAGAAGTTGGAACTCAAAGTTTTAGAAACAACTGCTGAGTATTGTTCTTGCATACAATTGGGAAATAAGAAATACAGGTAGTGGGGTATAGAAATTTATCATGCCCTACAGGACAAAAGAGAAAATGGGGATAAGGTGAGGGAGGGATGTTAGAAGGGAGGGCAGACTGGTGGTAGGGGTAATTAGAATGCTCAGCATTTTGGCGTCGGGGGAGAGGAGAGATGGGGAGAAAATTTGGAACTCAAAATTTTGTGGAAATGAATATGGAAAACTTAAATTTTAAAAATGTTTGTCATATAGCAGTTTAGTGAAGGAAAATTATTTGAGTGTGAAAACAAGAATTTATATGTAATTAAAGGATGTGAGATATTGCTGTTGTTTTAGATGGCCATTTTGTTAACTAAAAGAAATAGGAAAATAAATTTATTTTAATAAAAACTCTTAGTATATGTATACGTGAGGCAATGTTAAGGTTACAAATGAGTAGTTTTACACATAAAATTAACTATGAGATAAATATAAAAATTAACTATGATATGATATAAAAATGTATCTTACCTTGTAAAAACTGTGCCTCATTTGTATGTGAATAGTATGATTTTTTAACTTAGAGATATAATATGTATTAATGATAGGTTATTTATTAAAAACTGGAGAAATGTGAAAAATAAAGAAACATAGTTTCATTATAGTCCATAGTATCTTTATATCCCACCAAAATGACTAGCATGGTTAATAGGGAAATCTATTTCCCCTCAAAAGAGAGTTTGAGAGTAATTATGTAATAATGCTCTATGTATGGGAATTTAGATCTAGCAGAGCAAGAGCAAGTTGTAATGACCAAGCCAGTCCAGAGAGTTTTGGGTTTCTGCTTGTCTTGGTGAGAGGTTTGGGGCCCAAATACAATGTAAGTGGTTACTCAGTACTACCAAATGGTGAAAATATCTCCTTACAAAAGCATTCAGTAGGGTTCTGTTTTGCTCTTTTTTATTTTCTTTGCTGTCATTTGCATATTGTTTTTCTGACAACTGAACATCATTTTGCATCATTTCCTATATCTTTCAATACTTTTCTATATACTTTGTATTCACTGTTTCCTACAGCCCAGAATTATTCCACTGCATTCATGTGCTCCCATTTGTTTAGCCATTTCCCAGTCAATGTAATTCATCTATCTTGAAAACCATGCACAAAATAGAGATGATACTATGAAACCAAATAAAGTATTCCTTCTCTGTCTTTGGGTTTTTTAGAATATTCAGTTTTAGAGATCATAATTATGCAGTCAACTTGCATGGACCAAGATCTCTGGGAGTCTGAGGAAAGCATAGTTTCATATCATAGGTCAGATCTCTCATATCAAGAAAGTAAGGATTAAGGGGGGACAAAAAAAGCCAGAAGTCAAAAGATTCCCTTCATAAGGTCCAGACTTCCTAAGTCCATGGTAAATCCAATTTATGCCTTGGGAATTGAGTCTATTATGGGAAATTACTGCTCCCAATGCCTTGCAGGAAGACACTAATAATTAGCTCAACCACAAGCAAATTCCTGTAAGAATTCCCTTTTATGACTATGAAGTATCATAGCCAAATAAATATAGCACAATAAAATCACAGAGGTATTCAGCTTCCCATGAATCAAGCCCTGTTCCTTCACCATTTTCCCATTCAGATTAGTAAAAATCTGCCCATTACTCCTGGAAAAGTAGGGGCAATATCTGCAATTAAGAATTATCACAATGGATAATCATGAAGATTCTAGCTATCTTGAAGCTGGAGGGAATAATAGATTATCCCTGAGGATTGGGGAAAAGGTACAGGGAAGTGCTTTGTGAATACTCTGTAATGTGACAGTATAGGTTTCCAGATGACTTAATGTAAAAAGCATGCTGAACTTGGAGTCAGGAGATCTGAGTTCAAATCTAAGCTTTTACATTTAGGAGTTGTGTAAGTGTAGGAAATTCATGAAACCTCTTTGAATCTCAATTTCCTTATCAGTAAGATGGAAGTGATTCAAATGTTACCATTTCTGTCTCACAGATTATTATGAGGAAAGAGCTTTGTAAAATACTGTAGACATGTGAATCACCAAGTTCATTATTATGTAATATTTGTCAAGTTCTCATATTAACATTCAATCTCTTCTTGACCCTTTGCTTTATTTCTTACGGGGAAAAAAGTAGATACAGAGACCACTAGGCTGATATGTTCTTAATTTTAAAAATGAGTTGTTTTTTTAAATGACCTTTCCTCTGAGAGTTTGCAAAGTTCCTTATATTTTTACCATCTTTCTTGACTTGTCATCTATGTGATTGGGACCTGTTGGTTTTGAGCAAGAGGAAAGATATGCCTTGTCATAGTTTCTGATACTGGAAGCAAAGGTTTATTACTCCAATATCAGTCATCTCCTTTCTCCTAGTTGATCATCATGTTTTCAGTTAGTTTTATATACTACACCACCTAAAGTCACCTTATCCTCAATTAAATATCTCTTGGACATTTTCCCTTGCCGTTGACAGCTTTAGCCCAGTTTCTTGGAAAAAGAAGATAGGAAATTCTAGAGAATTAGCTGCTGTTCTCACTTCCTACTCCATTTTATAATGGAAAGAACAATGAACACTTTGTCCAAGTCAAAACACTTGGGTTTGATGCCTGATTCTAACTCTCTCTGCTCTTCCATTTCTTTATCTATCAAATAGAGATCATTAGGATCATCAGCATCATTTTCCAAATATACATGCATCTACATATACATATGTAGATGCATAGATATGTATACACATCTACATACATGTACATATACATTATATGTGCACACAAATAGCTATACATACATGCAAATGTATGTGTATATGTATATATACATATGTATATATGTATGTACGTATCTGTAAGCACCCCAACATATACAGGGAGGACTGCTGTTACAGGTTCTTAGATCTGAATTCATAAAAGAAAAGGAAACTTTTGAGGGGTTAACAATCACTTTAATCAAACACACGTATCATTCCTTTAACCAAGCACATATATCATTCAGTTAGTTCAGGGGAAAAAGTCGGTATCCTGAACTTCAGAAAAAATACAGAGAAATCAAAAATCAACAGGCATGGTTTCCTCTGCCTGATCATAATTCAACAGACATCATTCAACTGCCTGACCATAGTTACCAGAGGGGGGAAGCACAACATCTGGGTTCTCAAAGCCGGGGGCTAATTTAGTGGCTTCCCAAAGTCCTCATCTGGCCAAACAAACATTTCCGATCAAAATAAAACTGCATCTCAAAGTCTTTATACAGAGCCAGAGGGCATCACATCCCTTGAGAGCCAGTGCCTCATTAACAAAAGGCATGGACCTTCCTACAAATCTTCCCAGGCCCAACAATGGGTGGGAAAGATCCTTCTTAGTCACATTCAAATAGAGGCATTATACTTCTTGATTATACTAAAACAATACAGCAAAAGATCCTATTTTACTTGCTATTACATCAATGCAAAACACAGGTATGCAATGTACATATTTACACATATACATATATATATATAGCCACTCAGAGTTTATAGGTCATTTTCTTTGCAACAGTGTTGTGTAATACATAGTGTAAGTTGCTATTTAAATGATGGTAAAGTAGCTTGCCTCCAATTACACAGCTAATAAAAGACAGTCAAATCTTACACTTAGGTCTTCTGACTCTAAGGCAGGGGTTCTTTTTGCTCCACTTCATGTCTCTTATCTTTTCTATCTGGGAAAATTGCTTTCAGAATAACATGAATTGATGCATATGAATGTGTTTAGCAAATTGTTAAGCACTATGGCCATGTAAATTAGGATTGTTATGTCATGTAGGGAAACTGGCACAAAGGTAGGAAGACATCTTTGACCAAAGCTTTCAGTTGATTCACCCCTTCTGCAAAATTCTAAACAGAATCAGAATGGGTAGGTAAAAGAAACTATCTAAAGCTCAAGAGAGACATTGAAAGTTCAGGAGCGGTACAAGGATCATTCCAAACTGAAGGGTATCATGGGAAGATAAATTTTAAATGACAGAGTCAAGGTAGTCAAACGGGGGTTCCTGGGGCTGGAGTATTAAGACAAACTGAAAAGGATGCATTATGGAAAGAATAAGCAAGCAATCAATGACTCATGTTAAGGCTTTAGGGAGGTGAGTTTCCAAAGGAACAGGAACATTACAAACAGTTATAATTAAAAATTATAATTATAATAAACTTTAAAAATTTAATTCAATTTAAACTTTATAGCATAAAATTTTATGGTGTCAAAATTATAGTAAAAATGTAAATATGAACACGTTTTTAAAAGAAATTTTATAGAGAAATAGATGTTTAAATTCTATTTACCTGTAGGGGTTAAAGTTTTTATCTTATACCTCAGGGAAGAAATTTCAAAATGAGCTTCATTGCCTATCGATGAAAACATGAATTCCCCTGAAGAGGACCTGATCTTTTCCTCTGTCCTCTGAAAATATTAGTATTTGTTCAACAATATTCAGGCCTACCACCATTCATGATGCCTTTTCATTCCTTGAACACTGATGTTCCTGACAGTGGACATGAGAGATTTAATTCTAGAAGGAAGATGTAAACAGGCCAGTGAGTTCAAACCCCATTCCCCCATTTTATAGAAGATGAAACTGAGGCTCAGAATATTTAAATGAGGAGCTCAGTGTCACAAAGCTAATAAATGTCCAAGGCAGTGGCAGAACCCGGGTCATGCTGTCTCCATGTAGAGCAATCTATCCCTTACACCACTTTTTCTCTCAAGTATCCTGTCTTCTCTGAATCTGTGACTATACCACTGTTTCTTCTGCAGTTATAAAGCTTCATGGAATACAATGTTCTCATGTCACAGTGCCCTTGTGCTCTTGTTCAAAATAAGCTACAGACTAGAATAGAATAAGAATAAGAGAAACTCTCTGGGCAAAATTTCTAGTAAAATTACAAGGCCAACAATCATAGAATTATAAATTTATATAGAAGAAATGGAACTCAGGACTGAAGCCCATTTGGATAAGCTAGCCCAATCACCTCATTTTATAGATGAGGATATTGAAGCCCAGAATGGTTGTGATTTAACCTAAGGTCACATAGATAGGAAATGAGAGAGCTGGAATTTGAACTAAGAACTTTCAGCTCCAAATCCAGTGCTTATCCACTGTGCTCACAGAGACCAGGACTAAACTAGGCCCAGGGACTGACTTAAAGACTCTTTGATTTGAGTGCCAGTGACATCACTGTGACTGAGAGCCAAGCTTAATTCTCTTTCTTGGACTCCTTCAACATTTGGGGATAGCCTCCTCCTTAAGTCTTCAAAAGACTGAGTCTTGATTGCTGAAAGGAGTGGGAGGCTCTACTGAATGAGCTTTTGGTTCATGATTCCGGGCCTGTCTTGGAGGAGATGCTGTCCGAATTCCTTGGACTTTCTCCAGTTTCCAGGGAAATCAGACAGCACTATCCCTGGAGACACTACTGTGGAATTCCTTGAGCTTTGTCAGTCACCTACTCTTTCCCCAACAAGATTAAATTGGCAGTTTGATGTGGGGAGAAGGAAACAGAGTGAGGATGACGTCAGCAATTATGCTTGAGAAAACACACTGAGCTAAGCAAGAATGTGGCCCAACTTGATTATTTGTGAACTTTACAATCATCCATTTCCCTGAATGTGTTTCTGTATTTCTCATTGGCAGAGGATTGTGATCTGAGAGGAGATAAGGAAAAGTAGTCACCTAGTTCTGACCTACAGAAGTAGAGTAGGATGAGAGCTGCTCCACAGCAGGTTTTCCTCATGTTTTCTTCCCCTATAATGGGCCTTGCTCTGTCTATGTTCCTTCTCCTGCAATGAATTGGAATCAGTTAAAAACAAATTTTTTTTCCTAATTGCAACTCACTAACTTTCTCAGGACTTTCCTTTAGTCTAAGTTTATATTTGGAAAACATCTAATATGGAATGAGAACTTGTCCTCATCACTGGAGAATACCAGTGGAAGCCAGACAACCACTTCTCTGGACCTTTGTGAAGGAAATACCATCTAGATCAGAGGTTCCCAAATTTATTTGGCCCACTTCCCCCTTTTCAAAAAGAAAATTATTCAGCACTCCCCTGGAAATCTATTTTCTTTAATCCTTTAATGGTTTTTCAAAAAAAAAATTTGCATCATTTCAAAAAATATAAAATACTTTTAAAAACAAAGACATCTTAAATTTAATAATTTATTGTGAATTTGTGGGGGTTTTCTTGCATTGAAATTTTGATGGTGTAATGTTGTGTCATGTAGTGTATTCTAGACAAGTCATTACATGCACAAATTCCTGTGGATGCATGCTGAACTTCCCAACAATGAAGGACACACTCACCTACCAACACTTGTTTGTTAATACCTGTCAGTGGACTTGACCACTGACCAGTCATATTATAACTGATCATAACAATTATAATTTACATTTTGTGTGTGTTTGGAAAATAATGCAATCACTATGACTTTAATTCTGTTACACAATGACTGTACAAATGGTTTTTCCAAATTTTCTTCTTTCCTTATTCTTCAACCACTCCCTTAATTTTATTCAACACCCCTCAATTGCTCCTGAGGCTCCTACTTCCCCTCTGGATCAGTCTAGAGCCCCCCAGGAGGCAGTGTCATTTGCTTTGGGAACCTATAATTAATCAGGATGATGATACTGCTAGATATTTTAAAATGAATGCCCCTAAACATCACAAACTCTGTATGTCCACAATAGTTCTCTTTATGTCTATCCACTCCCCGGAACTGAAACATCTCTCTTATACACTTCGCAATTTCTGTTAAGGGAACAACAATTCCTCCAGTCACCCAGATTCACCACTATTACCATTGTTATCCTCCACAATTTTCTATGTTAGAAATTGAAGAAAAAACAATATGGAAGTAAGCCCAAAATTAAGTTATAATGTGTACTTACACATTTGAAGGCTGATTGGCAGCAAGATGTTTTAATTAGAATAATTCCTTACTTTCACTAATCCCATAAATACAACCAGTTGTCAAATCTTTCTCATTTCTACCTGCATGACATCTCTTGGGTCTGACTCCTCTACTCACACAGTTACCAACCTGGTTCATCACCTCTGACTTGTACTCTTAAAATTTTCTTAGCTGGTCTCCCTGCCTTAAGCCTCATCCCTGCCATCCATCTTCAATAGAGCTGGTAAAATGATCTTCCTAAAGTAGGTGTTACTCTTCCCCTCAATAAACTCTAGTGTCTCCCTTTTACCTTTAGTATCAAATATATTCTCTGTTTGGTATTTAAAACTTACAAGCTGGTCCCAACCTTATTTTCAATCCTTTTTGCACATTAAGTCCTTTCTCACATTCTATAGGTCAGTCAAATTAACCTTTGTTTCTCTTACATAACATTTCATCCCTCACTCCATGTATTTGCATTGATAGTATGTGTTGCATCGAGTACAGTCTCCCCTCACCTTCATTTCCCAGAATCCTTAAAGATTTAGTTCAATTGACTATTTTTATATGAAGTCTTTCCTGATCTCCCCAAATAATACTGCCGTTCTCTCTCCCCCAAAATTATCTTCTATCTACTATGTATTTATTTTGTACGAACATGTTACCACTGATAGAACATTAGCTTCCTGAGGGCAGGGACTTAAGTCATTTTACCCCTAGCCCCTACCACAGTGCCTGGCAAATACCAAGAACTTGATAAATGCTTGTTGGTTGATTGACTGATCTCTAGGGTCTCTCTCAGATCAGGAATTATGATTCTGTAGTTCAAGAAAAGCCAGGATATTGATTGGATATGACTGATAGTATAGTAGAGGGACAACAGAAGTGGTAGAAGTAGCTTCAGACAAAATTAAGGATTTAAAATTGGAAGAGAACCTATAGATCATGTAATCTAATCCTTTCACTTGATTTAGCACTACTCTTTTCCTGGAGTATTCTCCTTCCACTCCCCAGGAGCCAGGAATGGTACTCTCTGACTGACCTAGAGGGCCCCATTAGGGTCTTCCACCTATGCCTTACCCTTCACTGTCAGAGATCACAAAAGATAAGAGCTGAGAATTATCTCTATTTTGCCTATATAAATCTGTATCTGAATAGTAATTCTCTCTACAATGCTCCAGAACAATAATCATCCATTCAGACTAAAAATCTTCATTTGAGGGATGTGGGGTTGTGGAGGGGAGGGGTTTCCTTCCAAGAAAGCCCATTCTACTCTCTAGAGTGCTAATTACAAGAAATTTATTTCATCTTAATTTCTCTCTTTTCTATTTCCACCAGTTGCCTGAAAGTTACTCAGTTGTGCATAACTTTTGATACAGTAAGCCACTACAAGGCTTAAGTATCAAAGAGGTCAAAGAAAAGAAACCATATAAAATATTTTTAATGGGAAAAAGCTGAAAAGTAAGGAAGTTTTCATCAATTAGTGAATAGTTGAACAAATTATGGTGTATGAAAAAATTATAATACAGTTATAACAAGAGAATTATGTCTAATAATGATTTCCAAACATCAAAGACAAAAATTCTAGCCACCTACTGACAGAGAGGTGGTAGACTGACGATACTGAACAAGACATATAGTTTTGAACATGGCTAGTGTCCAAGATTGGTTTTGCTTGACCAAGTATATTTCTTACAAGCATTTTATTTTTCTTTCTTATTTTTTCAGTGAGGAAGGAAGAGGTAGAAATGAGGTGAAAGAAACACTTATTAATTTAAAGAAATTTAAAAGGCATATACATTAATACTGATGATTTAAGAGTTTTCACAAGTTTAGATTTAGTCTATTTTACAGTATAATGCTTTGCTGAAGAAAGGCACTCAATAAACAGTTTGTTTTTCCTTTTAAACTTACCTGAACAGTTTCTCATTTCCTGTGAACTTTTCTAACCAATGATAAAGAACATTCATTAAACAAACACTTCTTGGGAGAATATTGGATGTAATATACTGTCTTTGTTGCTGGTGGGGGGGGGGGGTTGTTACAAAATTTAAATAAAACACAGGCGCCTTTCCTTTTGTAGTTTTCAGGAACAAATATATAAAATATAATATTACATAATTGCCTTAGAGATGTGATGGCCAAGAATAAAACCATTAGGTGATAACTAACAAATATAATAAATATTTTAACTTGATCAGAACTTTAAAATTAGAAGAGTTCTTGAAGGGAACCTGGGACAACTCTCTCATCTTACTGATGAGGCAGCTGAGGTCCTGAGAGGTAAATTGCCTTCCCAAAGCAGGGCAGAGACGAATAGAGTTTTGTGAAAATAACTCACTGGTTATAGGAAACTCTTTTCTTAAAAATCCAAATAGTAACTCCACACATGGACCTCACTAGGTAGTCAATATAGAAATCATATTGGTTATATACTTCGCAACCAAAGGTGGAGAAGCTCTATAGTCAGTTAAAATAACACCTGGAGCTGACTGTGGCTCACATCATGAGCTTTTTATTTCACATTCGGACAAATTGAAGTTAGTAGGGAAAACCATCAGACTATATAGGTATGATTTAAACAATAATCCTTATGAATATGAAGTGAAATTGATGAATAGATTTAAGGATTAGATTGTGTAGATAGAGTGCCTGATGAACTATGGACAGAGGTTTACAGTATTGTACAGGGGGCAGTAGCAACAAAAGAATTCCAAAGTGAAAGAAGGCAAAATGCCCATCTGATGAGGTTTTACAAACAGCTGAGGAAAGGAAGAAAGCAAAAGGAAAAGAAGAAAGAGAACCATATACTAACTTGAATGCAGAATTCCAATGAACAGCAAGAAGAGACCAAATTGCCAACATTAGCTGAATTATTGACAAAACAAGAGAGTTCCAGAAAACATCTACTTCTGCTTCATTGACTACACTAAAGCCTTTGACATTGTGGATCACAACAAAATGTATCAAGTCCTCAAAGAGATGGGAATACTAGATCATCTTATTTGTCTCATGGGTGGGTAAGGAAGCAACAGTTAGAGCCAAACATGGAACAACTGATTGGTTTAAGATTGGAAAAGGAGTAAGACAAGGCTATATATTGCCATCTTGGTGGTTTAACTTATATGCAGAGTATATCATATGAAATGCCAGGTTGGATGAATCAAAAGCCAGAATTAAGGTTACCAAGAGAAATATCAGCCATCTCAGAAATGTAGAAGATACTACTCTGATGGCAGAAAGTGAAAAAGAATTAAGAAGCCACTTGGTAGGGAAGAAAAAGGAGAATCGTCAAAGCTGGCTTGACGCTTAACATAAAGCAAACAAATAAAAAACAAAGATTCTGGCAACTGGTCCCATCATTTCCTGGCAAATAGAAGGAGAAGAAATGGGCTCAAATATCATAGCAAACAATTACTTTACCCATGAAATTAAAAGACGCTTGCTCCTCAGAAGAACAGCTATGGCAAATCTAGACAGTATAATAAAAAGCAGAAAAAGCAACTTACTGACAAAGGTCCATATAGTCAAAGCTATGTTTTTTGCAATAACAAAGTATGCTTGTGATGGTTGAAAAATAAGAAAGGTAAGTGCTGCAAAAGACTTGAGAGTCCCTTGGACGGTAAGGAGATCTAATTAATTAATACTTAAATTAATTCAGACTGTTCACTGGAAGGTCAGCTACTGAACATGAAACTTAAATACTTTGGCCACATAATGAAAAGAAGGGATTTATTGGAAAAGACACTTATATTGGGAAAAATTGAAGGCAGAAGTAGAACGGAACAGTCAACAATGAAATGGCTAGATCAAGTCATGGAAGTAATGAACGTGAATTCAGACAGACTGAGCAGCAGCAGAGGATAGAAGTCCTTAGCATACTGTGCTCCGTGGAGTTATGAACAGTCTGACAGGACTGAACAACACCAACCAAGCTACACAATTAGAGGTGATACAGAAAAGATTTGAGCCTGGGGTATTTGATTCCAAAGTCAGTGTTCTTTCTGTGATATGTATTTACTTTACCTTATATTAATATGTTAATGTGCAATTCATTCTAGGAACACTACTATATTTTAATAGTGCCTTTGGAAACCAATTATTTATTCTTAATGGAGAATTTGATGGTTAAGACAGAGCTATGATTTAGATATTCTAGGACTGAAGGGACTCTGCTGGAAACCTGAAATTACTCTGAATAAGCTTACTCTGAATTTAAGGGACTGTCCTTTCAGGGGACTTCTCTTTGTTTTCATTGTTAGAACCCGTGCTCTAACATAACCATGATGTGATGTATGTGAGCCCCAGAATAGGAATACTGAGTTCCTTGAGTGCCCTTTACAAACAAAAGTACATGGGTCTTCATTTCTATTCAGATTAACAAAGACTGAATAAAAGCCCGGCATCTTCTTAAATCTGAATAAGTATCAAAGTTCTTGGAAGCAGGGGCATGGAGCATTGACTGCTGGATTAAAAAAAAAAAAAACTGGAAACACAGAAATAGCACTAGAGTTGCCTACCTTACCTTGGTAAAATGTCAAATCTTTCTGTGTACAATTGCAAATGCCCTTATTGCCAGGCAGGGAATTCATACTGAAACCTAAAAGTGTCCTCTGAGTCTCATTTTTTGCCACCTAATAAAGGCTGAGGCACTTTGGATTTCCTTTGTTTAAACATTTATTCAGTAAATATTTACTAAATGCCTCATTGTAGAGCACTGTAGGAGGGAGTAGGAGGATACAAACATGAGAAAAAACAGTCCCCTGTACTCACAGAGATTATAATCTAGAAAGATAAAATTTAAACCAAAATATCTCAGAAACTGGATTGGAAACTCTTCAGGGCAATGATTGTCACTTCTTTCCTCTCAATCTCTGATTTTGACCAGAGGTATTTTTTTTTTTTTTTATTAAACTGGATGAATACAAAGTAGAGACTGACAATGGTGCAAGCAGAGGTGGACTAGAGAATTAATTGTTAAATTATCAGCGTGAGGATTTATGTCTTGGAAATTGAGAAATGCTACAAATCAGGGCTTGATTTAAGGTCTTAATTTAGGGTTTCATTGATGGAGAAAATATGAATAATGCAGATTAAACTTAAAACTGTTTCTTGCTACATTTTAGGAGAGCTTGTTGTTGAACATTTACCAGCACAACATTGAGATGAGACAGTATAACCAATGCGGATGCAAATGATAAAGAAAGAATGTTCATTCCTGATTAGAGGATGCCTTATGCCATCAGTGATCTTGGATTTGGAGGACGGGTAGAACAGATGATAAGATTATAGGTTCAGAGATTTAATTTGGAAGGGACCTCAAAGCCATCTAGTACAACGACTTCATTTTGCGGATGAGGACAAAATTAAATCATTTTCCTGAGGTGACACAGACCCTCTACATCTAAAGTGGGATTTAAACCCAGGTCCTCTCACTCCAAAGGCAATACAGTTTCTTCTGTACCAAAGCGTGTTGTAGGGGGAAGGGGGAAGGGCAAACACTAGTGATGGAGAAACAATAAAAAACGAAGGTGAGAGATATAAACACCCGACGTCAGACGTAAACTGAAAAGAAGTCATGGGTATGTATGTGTGTACATTGGTTTGCGCATTTCTGCTTGTGTATCCATAATAAGCCTCTTTTTTTTGGATAAGATTAGATTCTAATGTAAAGATGAAGCAAATGCTCTGCATTTCTCTAGAGGAAACAGCTTGGTGCACCCTCCCCCCAAAATAAAACATTGTTCTTTGCGTCCCTTGCAGTGTCCTCCTGGCTTTGCTGCGAGGGCCAGAGAAGGTTTGGTGCAATACTTTCTTTGTGTTGTCTCCTGAAGGTTTGCAGCTTGAAGGTTCACCTTGTTTGGGAGTGGAAATCATGTGAAACTGTCATGTTCTTTATTATTTGCATTCCAGACTATGAATTCATTGGTCTCCTTGCAAACTAAACTTCAGCCTTGATTTCCTCGATGTTTGGCCCAGAATCCCAAACCTCAGAGAACTTGTTGGTGAACCTGAGTTGGATCCTGTGATTCCTTACCCTTCTCTTGCATGGCCCTGCTTTTGAATAGTATGCCTGCTCATCCTTCTCAAGATGTCCTGGCATTGTGCTTTTAGGTCACCTCCTTGGGCTTTGTTTTAACAAATGGAGTATTTAGAGGGCCTTCACCCCAACTGAAAAGACATGCATCTTAGGATGAGCAGTTTGCCACAAGCAGTTTTACATGATATCAGATTAAAATTTACCACAGGAGAAGTCTGATATGCAATCAGAAAGGTTAGCACTTCTCAATTGTGTCCTTAATTTTTTGAGGGGGGAAAGGAGTGAGGGATAGAGAGAGAGAGAAAAGGAGGGGTCAAGGGAAAAAAGAAAAATGGAGGGAGGAAGAGATAGAGAGATAGAAAAGGAGGAAAGGAAAAAGAAAAATAGAGAAAGAGAGAAGGGGATGTCATTAAGCTTTGCTTATGTCAAGTACTGTGATAATCATGTGGGATAGAAATATGGAAGAAAAAGCAGTCTCTGTCCTCAAAGAGTAACAACATGCATAGGGTAGGGACCTTCTTTGGTCCAGAATGTAATGGAGATAGTGAGTAAGGTTATAGAGGGATAGCATTTGCAAACCCTTTTCATTATCAATGGTAGAGTCAATTTGACTGTGGTCAGAGTCAGAGAGGGTGGAGGAAAGGCACTGTGCCAACGTTAATGGTTAGGATGTTGAGAAGGGGGCCAAGGAGTAGGGAATAAAGCAAAGCAAGGCTGAAACAGTGGACCAGGGGAGGTATTGACCTACCAGGAGAGTAGAAATCCAAGACATAAGTTCCAGAGAAGGGTGAACACATTCAGGGCATGGTTTCTGGTCCTGATAGAAAGACCACTAGATGACTGGGGAGTAGTGAGTGAAATGAGTCACGGATAAGTGGTTCACAAGAAGCAGTCATCAACCAACACAAAAGTTCTAAAGAAGAAAGGATAAAACCCTCCAGGGCATGGCTTCTGGTGACAAATGCAATCAGAAAGATGAATATAAATACTATATAGGATTCTGGAGCTGAGGGATTAGGAGAAGGTAAGAGCCAATCCATGTTAGCAAAATGAAGTGGCAAGACACATCATCCATACTGAGGGTAACTCCCTTCCCTTGCTTTGGTCAGACCACATCTGCAGTTCTGGGCACCACCATTTAAGAAGTAAATTGATAAACCAGAGCACATTCAGATAAAGTCAGCCCAGAGCAGGCTGGAGATGTGGTGAAGAAAGAATCTTTAGGCTACGTGAAAAGAATAGGGGATGGAGACAGAGGACAGGAGATGGCATGGTTTCTCCATCAAATTTCTGAAGGGCATTCATGTGGAAGAAGTATTAGACTTGTTTTTCTTGGACTTTTCTGAAAGTACTAGGAGGAATGAGTGTTAGCTGTTGCGAGGCAGAATTATACTCAATGAAAGGGGAAACTCCTTAGGGGGAAGGGGTGTGGTATAAAATGTTACACCAGAAGGAGGCAGCCAGTATAGAGTTGTCTTCCCCTTTTGATTTACTTTCATTAAGGGGATTGGTTATTTTAAGTCTGGAACAAGTATCTAGGCACAGAGTTGTAGACAACAGGTAGCATGCTAGAGTAGTATATCCCTGAGACTGGGAATTAGAAAACACAGGCTCCAGTCCATATGCATTGGTGAACTTGCTGTTTTACCTTTTGCAAATCATTCTATAAATTTGTTTCCTCATTTATAAAAGGAAGGAGCTGGACTAGATGATTTCCAAGGTCCCTTGATCTTCTAATTTTTGCGTGGTTATAGATTCTAGGGACAACATATCACAGTGAGCCCCCAAAACATACAGAGCACTATAGTTTAAAAGTTCAGTGTTTCTGAACTGAAACCACCTGTGAAAGACTTGGCAGTGAAAGACCTGAATGTATATTCATGACTGTATATACTATGAGTGAATGTATATACTATGAGTACAGTATGAATATATTACTTGTATTACATCCCATAAATGCCATAAAGGAAATTAACATAATGGTATTTGCAAAGTAAAAGATAATTTCCCCCTCTAACTTCTAAGGTTCTTTAAAGTAATTTTCTGGCAAGTAATTCTATTCAAATACTGTTTTAAATCTTGAATTTACTTCCCCTTTAGTCTTGAAAAAGGGGTTTTTTTGTAGGCATATTAGGAGAGAAATACTTGCTGGTGTTTACCTACCTAATTTTTATTCCAAAACCCATAAAACTGGTAGCTTTGGCATGGAAACCAATTTTAAAATCTAGGCATGGAAACTGAAGGGAGATCTATGTATGTCAAGTGCATAAGAAATCTGTGCTTTCTAATCACTCCCATGACTGAGACTATTTCAAGAGACCAGTGGATTGAGTGGCTTTCCACAGTAACTAACATGGCCAAGATAAATGATTTTGTTGCATATATTTTGCAAGGAGAGCAAAGCTATGACAATAGAGGCTACCAACTTATGATCCATCCATCTTGTGCTGCTAGTATCATATTGAGAGTTATTAAAGCTTTGAGAAACTTGTACAGGTGGATGCTATGTATAAAGGGAGTTTAAAAAGGCAAATGAGAAATAGATATAGAGCAGGAGTGGGGAACCTGTTGCCTCCAGGCCACATGTGGCCCTCTAGGTCCTCAAGTGTGACCCTTTGATTGAATCAAAACTTCACAGAACAAAACCCCTTAATAAAAGTGTTAGTTCTGTAAAACTTGGATTCAGTCAAAAGGCTGCACCCAAGGACTTAGGAGGCCACATGTGGTCTCAAGGACACAGGTTGCCCACCCCTATTATAGAGTATTTCCCCCAGCTTCAGAAAGAGGTGACAGTGACTATGCTAAAGACTGGATCCGAGGAAGGGAAGAGGTAAATATAATTCACTAATTTAGCTAAGAGGGAGAAATTGTAACTTTCTAATCAGTCTTAGAGCTACCATTGCAGATCAGGTAGGACAGAATTTTGAGGCAAGCAACAGAACTGAGAATGTGATGAGACATGTTAATCAAGATGGACTCATTCTAAGAGAATAGATAAATAGATAGATATAATTTTTATACATAAATAGCAATAGATTGGTCCATTTTCATAAAAATAAAAATGTTCAGCTTCATAGTGCACGATCTTGTGGGAAAAAAATAGAAAACATTGCATGCTGAGGTCAACATAGGTGTCAGTTTTGATCACTGAAGCAAGTAAGGGTTGAAATATGGCTCACAACCTCCATATTTTGGTAAGAGAATCACTGACATATTTTGTACTGCAGTTCATTATTGAATAAAAGATGTGTGTCATTTGAGTTAACAATTCCACTACTCCTGGCACCTATTTTCCAATGTATTTAGTATAGGCATGGGGACCGAACAAAATGTTACTGTTAGAAACTAAAACTAAGCTTGACCAGAAAGGCCATTTGTTTATGTCGTTTCTATCAGTCTTTTTGGTTCTATGGTTCTATGCCTTTATTTTGTTTGTCTCAGGAAGAATTAATGGCCCATCTACTTAAGAGAAAGAAGATCCTTTCACCATATTTGTTCTCTTTCATGGGAACACTTCTCATATGACCACATTTTAATATGATTTCATTGGTTGAGATTTCAGCTTTCTGTAGCATCATGCTTTGTAAATGTTGTAGCGTAACTAAAGGTAGAAGACATGTTACAAAAAGATCTTTGACTAAAATCATGATTAGCACATCTGCCTTTTTTCATTGAGTTAGGGAATTATAAATCCCATGTCAGCCTCCCATTATAACTCTGTCTGAATCTTTATGTCTTAAGTAGGTTTCTTGTAAACAATTTTATCTTGTTGTCTTTCCTCTGTTATCTTCCTTCATTTTTTGGTCAAGTTCATTCCACTTATATTATGATTGTTAAATATGCTTTTTTTTCTACCAAATTAACTTATGTCTTCTTTTACCCTTTTACTCCTTTTAGAAGAAAAATAAAAGTGAAGAAAATAATTAAGCACTTAGTACCTGCAGTTCATATTGCCTGAAATAATCCAATCTGGTTTCTCCTCTCTCTCTTTCCTCTCCTTACTGAGACCCAAATCATTGCTTCCTGACCCTAAGAAAGTTAGGACTCCACAGTTGTAAGTTTTTGCTTAAGATAATCCCCTCCATAACTTCCTTCTTTAATGAGGAAACCTTCTAGATGCTCCTTCTCCCATTCTTGTCTTGGCATCAATCCATCTTTTTTGTATTGTGCTTGTACCACTTTAATCTTCTTTTAACCTCCATTTTCCCAGTTCCCAACAGTTGTGAGGTTCAACAGATTCCTACTGTCTTTCTGCCTCTATATCTAAATAACTTTTGTATGTGGCACCCAAATTATAATAAATAATCAAATTTCTCCCCTCTCCTTTCCTAGAGTAGATTTTTGTTTTTTCCTATTTTTTTCAGTCATGTTCATAGCTTCTCAGGTTTTTTTTTAATTTCTTTAACCTTTAGAGTTGGTAGGACTCTGAAGGAGTGATATTGTCTCCCTTTTCATAATTTAAGTACTTGGTTGTCTTGTAACCTTTTCAAGTTCAAACTTTTAATAATGTTCTTAAGTTTTATTTCTTTTGCCTTTTTTAAATTGCCCAGATTTGTCAGTTGGGATACTTAAGTTATCAACTCTATTGAACATCCATCTTTTTATCTTTTGCCGCAAATGGTCAACCATGAAGGATTGCTTTTACATTGGGTTCATCATTTTCTCTGTTTTCTTTTTTTTTAATAAAAGTTCATTTATAAAGGTTTTTTATAAAAGTTCATTTTTCTTTATCTTCTCATAGTTAACACAGTTTCCTTTTTGGGTCTAAGTAGAGTTCCTCAACATATGATCTGGACTCTTTCTAGCAGCTTATCATATTTTTTTTTGTTTATTTTTGTTCTAGAAATTTTGGAGCTTGGAAGCAACTTATTTGTGCATTTAAAGATGCAAAAGTTCTCTGATGTTGGCCTGTAAGGGCTATCTATTTTGCTGCACTTTGCCTCTCTGGTTGTAATATTTCTGAGGATTTTTTATGGCATTTTAAATATATCATACATTTTTGTGTCTGTTTAATTTTGCTTCAGTGTCATCTTCTAGGAGCCACATGATTATCAATTTGTCTGTTTGAACCACATTTTCCAGGTCAGTTTTTTGGATAGTTGATATCTCCTATGTTATTCCAAGTCTTTTGATTTTGCTCTGGTAATACTTACATCTTTTGATGACATTTTGCCCTCTGGGTCTAGGACTTCTGGGCAATTTTCTTTGATGATTTCTTGAATGATGTTGTCCTGGCTCTTTTTTTCTTCATGGCTTTCTGGTAGACCAACAATGTTTAGCTTTTCTATCCTGGATCTGTTTTCCAGGTCAGTTGGTTTTCCAATTAGATATTTTACATTTTCTTCTATCTTTTCATTTTTTAGATTCCGTTTGACTGGTTCTTGATGTCTCATAGATTCATTCCCTTCTACTTGCCCAATTCTATTTTTATCAAATTGTTTTCTTCAGTTAACTTTTGCATCTCCTTTTCCATCTGTCCAATTGTTCCTTTTAAGGAGTTATTTTCTCCAGTTAGTCTTTATACTTCCTTTTCCATTTGTTCAATTTTCCCAGTTAGGTTTTGTACTTCCTTTTCTATTTGTCCAATTTTCCCAGTTAGATTTTGTGCTTCCATTTCCATTTGCCCAAATGTCCTTTTAAATTCTTGTTTTATTTTTTTTCATATTTTTAAAGTCATTGGTCAGTTTTTCTTCTATTTCTCTAATTTGGTTTTTAAAATCCTTCCTGAGCTCTCCAAGAAGGCTCTTTGGGCTTCAGACCAGTTCATATTCCTTTCTGAAGTTTCAGATAGGAGTACAGTCTCAATGCTGACCTCTTTGGCATTTGTGTTTTGGTCCTTGTCTCCACAGAAAGATTCTATAATCTTTTCTTTTCTGCTTTGCTTCTTACTCATGATGATATCCCTTTCCTTCATTTTTAAAGTAGATCTCTGTATCTGTGGGACAGGGAGCTCTGTCCACAGTTCTTGTGCCTAAAACTTGAGGTTTTGTATGTTGTGGCCTCTGGTTCTTTCAGTCAGAAGCTAAAATGCTGCAGTTTACCTGGTGCTGAGCTGGCTGGTGTTGGAAAGCAGAGGTCAGGTGAGATCTTTTTGGGTTTCCCCACAGTTACCCTGGAGCTACCTCATTAAGTGTGGGGGAGGGGTCGTATGGACACCAAAGGTCTCCTCTGTTGAGCTAGAGCATAGGCAAGATCAGCAGTTGGTAAGCCCATCTGTGCTAATGTCTTCCCGGGGGTGCTGAGGCATGCCTGGGGTCCTACTGTTGGCTTCACCCCACCTGGGGTTCAGGATCTTCTCCAAGTTTGTTGAAATGGGGCTGTCTGGGACAGCTCTGATCCTGCACTGGTCCCTTTGGCCACAGCAAGAGAAATACTCCTTAGTCATCTTTCTAGCCTCACAGGCTAAGAGTCATTTCCTTCCATTCTTTATGTGAGGTGACTTCTTTCTAATCCTTTGCAGCTTCAGTTGTATGATATGACTTATTCTTCTGAATATTTAATTTTAAATTCAAATTTCTTTATGCTTTATTTTTTAAAATTATATCTTACAAATACTCAGAATTCTTGTGATCTATTCATATCCCTTGACAATTTATAAATTGGGAATGGCTCTCATTTTTACAAATTTGACTCACTTCCTTATATGTCTGAGAAATGAGGCATTCATCAAAGAAACTTGCCACAAAAATTTTTGATATAACCTCATTGTCAATGTTATTGTTTATAAAAATGTAGTTTCCTTGATTATCTCTTTTAATTAGGTCTGTTTTACTTTTGCTTTGTCTGAGATCATGATTGCTATCTCTGTCTTTTTTACTTCAAGTGAAACATAATAGATTCTCCTTTATTTCATAATTTTAACTCTGTATGTGTTTCCTGTTTCAAGTGTGTCTCTTGTCAACAGCATATTGTTGAATTCGGGTTTCTGTCCTTTCTGCGATTACTTCTGTTTTATTAAGTGAGCTCATCATATTCACATTCATACATATGATTAGTAACTGTGTATGTCCCCCTATCCTATTTTCTTTTGTTCCTTCTCTTTTTATCCTGTCACTCCTCAAATGTCTGCTTTGCTTTTGACCATTACCCGTCTTAATATGCCCTTCCTTTTATCATTCCATTTTTTTTGTATTCCCTTCCCATCCTATTTACTTGTTGAGTAAGATAAATTTTTATATCTAGCTGATGGAGATTAGATAGGTAGAACAATAGATTGACAGACAGACAGACAGAAAGATAGACAGACAGACAGACAGATAGAAAGATAGATAGATAGATAGATAGATAGATAGATAGATAGATAGATAGATAGATAGATAGATAGATAGATAGATAGATAGATAGATAGATTCTTCACTGTTAAAACCAATTCTGATAAGCTTGGGGTTCAATCACTGGCTGCCACCCACCCCCATTTTCCCCTCTACCATAAAAAGCTCATCCTAGAACGCAATAATTGCACCCATTCTACCACTGTCTTCTCCCTCTTCCCAGTTCATCCCTCTTTCTCAGCCCTCTATTTTTTTAGATCTTCCCAACATAATCAACTTACTCCCATGCCCAATGTGGATTGCTTTTTACTTCCCCAATAATCATATCATTTTCCCATAAAGGATTGTAAACATTTTAACCTTTCTGAGTTCCTTTATAATTTCTTTCTCATATTTAGCTTTTTATGCTTCTCCTGAGTATTGTGTTTGGATGTCAGATTTTCTGTGCAGCTATGATGTTTTCATCAGCAATGCTTGAAAGCCCTCTATTTCATTAAATATGTATTTTTCCATGGAAGTATTATACTCAATTTTGCTGGGTAAGTTACTATGGGTTGTAATCTCAACTCTTTTGCCTTCCAGAATATCATATTTTAAGCCATCTGCTTCTTTAAAATCAAGTGATTTTACTACTTAGAATGTTTACACATCTCCAATAAATACCCATCTCCAACAAGTCACAGTGGTTCACTACAGAAGCACAAGCATACTCAGATGTTTGTGTAAAATTCCACCTAAAAAAATTCCCTACTGTTTCCCTTCCCACAAGACATGGCAAACGCTGATTCTGCCCAGCCACATGTAGCATAGGAGGAGTCAATTACATTAACAAAAAGATTCTTTTTTTTTTTTTTTTGACTAGAGACAATGCCTAGATTAATAAGACCTTCCTTCTCCCTGTCATGTTAAGACTGTAGCAACAGCTGGAATACTCCCTCTGGTTTCTTCCTAAGCCACAAGAAATTGCAAATGCTGATTCAATCACCCAGGCAAAGGAAATGAGTAGAGCTAAGAGAAGGACTGGGTACATGCTGTTGCTGCATGCTTTGCAGGTCTGATGTAAAAGGGACAGACCCTCAGCAGAGATGCATCCTGACTCCAGAGATTATTCAGGGGAGAGACTTATGCAGAAAAATCCTTTATCCTCCTAATGCAAAAAGGCTAAGGAAGCCTTTCAGCTTAGCCAGATCTGTGTGGAGACAGACTTTACATAACCATCAAAGGGACTTAGATGAGAAAGAATGAAAAATAAAACTGAAACGTCAAATGTATGAAGAGAAAAACTTCAATAAAAGTCCACTGAAAGCAATTAAATCAACAGAGAGGATGCTAAAACAAAGAATGAATTAAACTTCGAAGAGAATATAAGCTATCTTAAATGTTATAATATGAAGGAAATTGCCTGATGAAAACAGAATCTGTGAGGATTGGAAGCTCAATTCCGTGTGGACGGTCTCGGGCGGGTAAAAGTGGGACTTCTAAATCTTAGAGTCTTACGAGGCCCTCCATGAACAGCGGGGATTCGAGAAGGTCAGACTGAGCTAGCTCGGCTAGCTTGGGTATTTCCGCCTCTCCCCGGGAGATACGTGATGGGTGGAGTCTCCCTGCCCTCGAGGTCGTCCCGGATCTGGGCACACTATTGTTATCTGATCTGGGCACACTATTGTTATCTAACAGCACGGTATTTAGATGCAAACTGTGCGGCTGAAGGTTAAGTAGGATTGAGGAAGCCTGAAAGCTCTCTTAGCACGTGAGGAGCCAAGAGGACAGTAGGCTCCGCTTCTTTTCTTTCCTCTCTCCCCTCCCCCTCTCTCCCCGCTTGTACTTCTACTTCCAATCCCTTAAGAGCCTAGCCTCCTTAGGAAATCTCCCCCTCTTCCTCTTAAGGAAGACCCCCCCTGCACTTGTAACTAGACCCTGTAATAAAGCTCAACCCTTGTTCGACTCTGGAACGTCCTTTCTCTCATATGTGCATCGCGTGGCCAGCCGAAGACCTCGGGAGGTGAGGTAAGAAAGACTCGGGTAGCCCACACAGGCCTCTAGGCCTGGCAAGAATCTTATGAACTACCCTAAATGCATAGAACAACAGGATGAAACTCCAAAATAGTCCTAAACAGAAATGAGTCCATACAGAAAGAAAATAGGATTATATACAGTTCATAAGTTGGAGAATAACACTTAAGAAATTAAATATTAACATATTTGAAACACAAAAAATATTAAAATGGAAGGAAATTTACCAGAAAAGATTTGAAAGACAATAATACAAGGAAGCATGAATTACCTGTAAGACAAGGCACGTAACATAGGAGGCTTGATAAATAAAATAAGAATTAGAGGTCTACCAGGGACTCTTTTTCAGAGTCTAGCTTCACTACACATCAGTTCAAACCATCCACCTTTTTGTCCTTGAAGAACCCTTTCACTGGAAAGAGACACAACTCCAAGTGCCCGATGGCTACCACATACAGAAATAAAGTAGCCACTATTTGTTCAAAATACCTTTCCTTAACCTTCTAGTTCAATATGTCTAACCTGCATCTAGTATCAGTCTTCTCCATTTGGCTTCAGATTCCTCCAGTCGCCTTACACTCAAGGAAACAAATGAATAAAATAGCTATTAGCATGTCAGAGTACTGACAATGGCTCTAGTGTTTCTCTTACTTAAATCTGCAATATCCCTCTGATGCACTAGTCTAGGAAGCTTGCCAAAAAAAAAAAAAAAAAAAGAGGAAATCAGGTTGTACTGGCATAAACTGTTCTAGATAAGGTTTTGCTGACTCTTTGTTATCACTGTTTCCTTTTCTAGTTGTTCAGAAAACTTACATTTGAGAATATATTTTAGAAATTTTCCTGAAACCAAAGTTAAACTCATTTGCCTATCGTCTGTAGACTCTATTTTCTTCTAAAAAGAAAAAATGGGTTACTTGCTCTTCCTTAGTTTTGTAGAATCTGTCCTGTTCACTATGATCTTTCAAAAATCACTAAGGATTATAAAAATCATGTCTGCTAATTTTTTCAGTGCCATAAAATGTAGTTCTGGACTAGATGAGATTCTAATTCATCAAGAGCAGCCAACTTTGCTCTTACTATCTCCTTTTTATCTTCAGTATCACCCCTTTATTTTCCATGTTTATTCTTCCTTTTACAGTCTGATAATCATTATCCTCAGCAGAGAAAACAGATAAAAATGTTAATTAAACAGCTCCTCTCGTATTACTTTTTATCATGTCATTCATCCCAAATATTGGTCCTCTCCTTTCAACATCCTCTTTGCCCATCCAACATTTTTTTTCCCCAAAAACTCCCTTTTCTCACAAACCTGAGTTCAAGTCCTCTTAACAATGTTCTTGTAGGACCATGCCACATTTGTGGACACATCCACCTGTTCTTCCGTTATCAGGAAATTGTTGACCATGTCCACCTCAAATTCATGTCATTTAACTCCAGTTATTTCCTTTCTGCTTTATGGCAATCTGTTCATCTACAATTGATTCTATCTTCCTTCAAACAACAATTGCACCATATTTCTTTCTCTCTTCTACTCTAATTCTATCTGTTTTCAACAGATAGTCATGCCTTCAACATTACTGAGAAAAGTGAAATCATTCTTCATTGAGCTTCCTTATCTAGTACATGACACACATCAGATGCATGCAAACCTCTATATTCTCTACTCATTTTCTCAAGGCTTACCTTTGCTGTCATCCTCACCACACTCCAAATCTTTCAAGGAAGATCTCTGTCACAAACACACATACACACACACACACACACACACACAGACATGAACCCTGATCATAGTAATAAATACTCAGGACTGGAAATGATGTCAAAAGCCATATAATTTACCCTTTAATTTTACAGCTAATGAAATTGTGGGCCACAGAAATAAAGTCCCTTGCCCTGAATCACACAGACAATAAGGGGCCAAGTAAAGATTTGAGCCAATGTCATAGCAAAGTAAATCTTTTCATTCCTTTCTCCTCTCCTTTCTTCCCTTCCCCTCCCTTTTCTTCTTCTTCTGTCTTTCCATAATCAGTCTCTACGCTTATTTCATATAAGTATACTTTATATATTCTTTGTTTGAGATAAACCAGTCTATTAGGTTTTTCTTGAACTTAACATTTTCTCTCTCTTCCTTGTGTATTTCTGCAGACTTTTACCATGACTAAAATGCATCTCTCAGCAGCCCAGTTTCTTCAAATTCCTTCTGTTCTAAGTCATTTTATGCAAAGTCATTCACAGATTCATAGAGTAGTAAGGTTGAGAGGGACCTCAATGGTCATCTAATCCAAACTGTAATTGAAAATGAATTCCTCCTACAAAATAACTGACAAGTGGTCACCCACTCTTGGCACAAACACCTCCAATGAGGAAGAAACCAATTACTCCAGAGGCTGCTCAATTCCTCCCCACCAATCTTCTCCCACCATTCCACTACTATGTAGCAACCACTGTTAGAAAGTTTTTCTTTATAGTCAAGTGTACACTTCTCTCCTTGAAACTTCTACCCATTGTTCCTGGCTCTGCCCATGGAAATCAAAAGGTTCAAATTTAATTCTTTTTCCTGTATGACAACCCTTCAGATACTGGAAGCAACATATAATGGCAAAAGCTTTTTATTCTCCAGATGAAACATCATTAGTTTCTTCAATCTGCATAGAGTACAAACTCTAGTCCCTTTCCTGATAGTACTCCTTTGAATGTTTTCTAGCTTATCATAAAATTTGATATTTAGAACAAAACACCATAGTGCAGATGCTGTCCTTATTAGGACCATATTTATGATAGTTGACCTGTTGTTGTTCAGTCATTTCAGTTATAACAAACTCTTTGTGACCCCATTTGGGTTTTTTTGGCAGAGATACTAATGCGGCTTGCCATTTACTTCTCCAGCTCATTTTACAGGTGAGGAAACTGAGACAAGAAGGATTAAGTGACTTTCCCAGGGTCACACAGTTAGTAAGTGTCTGAGAACAGATTTGTACTCATGAAGATGAGTCTTCCTAATTCCAAGCCCAATGTTCTATCCACTGTGTCACATAGCTTCTCAAGATGATTGGTAGTAGCAACAATACTGAATTCCAGTTTTTTTTTAGCCTTTGAGGGCAGAGTATATGCACACAGGATTATAGATTCAAAGCCAGAGACACTTTCAATTTAATCTAGTTCAACCCACTCATTTTACAAATGATGACACTGTGGACTAGAGATATGTGTTTAAGATACATTGAATGGCAGAGCTGAGACACAAGAGCCAACCATCCTAATTCCTAGAGCTCTAGAACTGAAAGCAGTCAAAAAACTGATCTGTGTATAATCATCTATAAAGTTAAGAAAGAAAAGAAAAGATATTATAGAAGAAAAATAGAAAGTAGGAACTAGAAGGAACTTTGGAGTCCACTTCAGTTAGGCAACTATGGGGCACAGTATATAGCCCTGTATTTAGAAATACCTAAGTACAAATACAGCCTCAGAAACTTGTTAACTTTATGACCCTATGCAATTTGCTTAACCTCTCTGCCCTGTTTCCACATATATGAAACGGGGGTGATGACAGTATCTAGCTCCCAGGGTTTTTGTGAACATCAAATGAAATATTTGAAAAGGGCTTTGCCAACCAGAGAAAGCAGTATATAGAGGCTAGATATTATTACCATTTAATTTTCTGGCACTTCTGATTTGATTCAGGTGAAATATCAAAATTAGAAATATTACCCAGTTGTTGTTGTTTCAAAAAAGCTAGAATAAAATAGAAGGCATGTGTGTACACCTGAAACTGCTCTGCTGATCCTTGGGTTTAATATTAGGGCAGAGATCAGGCACATTCTTGAGAAACATGCTGGGGGTGGGGTGGGATTCTTAAGTGTGTGTGTGTGTGTGTGTGTGTGTGTGTGTGTGTGTGTGCGTGTGTGTGATCGACCTCTCAGAGCTTAGACCTGGACTTCCTCTCCTACAAGTTGAGTGTCTGAGCCCCTGGGAGGAAGGAAGAGATGGAGAGGGTTAGAGTTAGACACAGACACAAGGATGTGGGGTGGGGTGGGGGGAGAAGGAAGGGAAGGGGGAGAGAGGGAGAGGAAGAGGGAAAGGGAGAGGGAGAGGGAGAGGGAGAGGGAGAGGGAGAGGGAGAGGGAGAAGGAGAGGGAGAGGGAGAAGGAGAGGGAGAGGAAGAGGGAGAGGGAGAGGGAGAGGGAGAGGGAGAGGGAGAGGGAGAGAGAATGAGGCCAGCAAACAGTATTGGCTCCCTCATCAAAGGCTGCTTACTGACCTTTTACAAACCCCCAGAAAGGTAGCATTCACATTCATTTCTATGTTCATAGACTACATGAGATTTAACTGATATTTTTAACTTTTACACTGACCAGAATTTGGTCTCTTTTTTATTATAAAAAAAACTAATATTGATAGTAAATCAAAGACTAAATTGAGCAGATTACTTATATTGTTTTTGGAAATTATTATAATCTCTATGAGTAGCAGAACATGAAACTTCCTGTGATATTTAATTTTTATATATAGATTTAAGGGTTTTTTAAAAGTTAAATTTAATTGAAATGTCACCTCAATAGATGATTTTGACTTCTGAAAGTTGAGGCATTATTTTTGGAACGTCTGCTTGGCAAACGATGGACTTTGTTCCGCTCATGCTACAAATGTGTGCATTTTCATTCGCTTGTAGTGGGAGGTGACTGGCCAAGACGTCATAAGATTTGTGGGACTGAAACCTGAAACAAAATTGGAACGCAATTTGCACGCAGTGGTCCCCATTATGCTTATTTGAGACCTTGGTCAGTACTACAAATAGTTCATAAGTCTTTGTGGGCACAGAATAACACAAAGCCAGATTGGGATAATTTTGAAATCTCTGCTAAAGAAGGTAAGAGAGTAGAGGATTAGAGGAGTGAAAGCATAAATAGAAGACCTTTGGATGTTCCTGGTGTCAGGGTACTAGGGTAGCAAGGAGTCAGTCAGCTGTAATAGCGACATAAGAAGCTGGCTTTGCAGATGTTTGACCTTTCTGTGAAATCCACCTGTACAGAAAATACTTGTCAACAGGGGGATGTCAGGTGGGAAACATGCATGACAGATAGTACTTCACTGGGGTGCAATAATTCAGGCCTAGGTATGCTATAAGACAGAAAATGTTTTAAAATGGGATAAAAATGGAAACATTCTGAGATCTGCAGTCTGTCTTCAATATCTAGCCATTTGAAAACTGTGCAATTATATTTGGGGAATTGTATGAACATAGATGAAGGGACTATCTGTAACAAATGTACTTTCCATGACAGAGGTAGGAAAGTTCTTTAGTACTAGTGAAAGATATGAGCTACCATTACATTGAATGGAAAGAGACAGGCAGACTGTTCTCTAGGCCAAGATTTCTTAAATTGAGTTTTAAAGGGACATGTGGACAGATTTTAAGGAGTCCATGAATTTGGAATGGGAAAATATTGCACCTTTGTTTTTAATAACCTCGAAGTGAAATCTAGCATATCCTTTAATTGTGTACATAAGAAATAAAAATTCTAAAAAGGGGCACATAGGCTTCCTCAGAAGGTCAAAAGGTGCCATCTCTCTCTGTCTCTCTCTCTCTCTGTCTCTCTCTCTCTCTCTCTGTCTCTCTCTCACTCACACACACACACACACACACACACAATTAAGAACTCTCCTAACCTAGCTTAAGATTAAGATTGATTTTTTTTAAAATCCCTACTCCTTCTAGGAGGATTCACATCCTTGCCTTGAAATTTTACTTAACAAGAGTTAGGAAGTCTGTATAAATTCTGATCAGTTCTCTTATGGAGATCAGATGCCTCAAAGTCCATTGCAGGTACTGCTCCCAAGGAATCTCACAGTCTCATGGTTCTCATTATAGTTTTGTTTGTTTGTTTTCCAGTGTCCTTAAAATCCTCTGGTTCTGATTATGCTACCTTCCAACATACTGGAATGGCAGGGGCTATTGTTCTGACTTTGGAGAAGTATGGACCTTGAAGGCCAAAGGGTTAAGTCCAGTGTGAGTAGCCCCAAAGATAATGTTGGGCTGCCTGAGAGCAGATAGCAGCTCTGCTTTAATTGGAAGCCCAGACACCCTGAAGTAGAGGAGGATAAAACACTTTCTACACAGGATGGAGGGGTTCCATGACTGGAAAGCAGAGGGTCTAAGAACTCACTGTTTGTTTGAGACTTGGATACGTGTGATTCCTTGTCAAAGGGTTGGACAGGCAATCAGGATTTCCTGCTCATTCCATATCTAGCACTACTTCTCTATAAATGAAGTCAGAAGGAAAATACAACCTTTTCATCAGAAATGTGTGAGAGTAAAACTTAACACAGAATTCACATATATTCTGATGAGGTTTATAAAAGGACAAAACTTATTGTGGAAGATTGTGGACAATGGACCAGAGTGAATACTGGGGATTTGAAAACTATTAATACTTCCTTCACCAGATGAAAGACATGTTCATTCTGGTCTACAGAGTATCTTCTAGTTGTATGCCCCTTGTGTCTAATACCAATACAACATCTAAGAGTAAAAGAACATCTTCAGAAACAATGAGGTTTGAGGCTATATTGTTTCAATTTATATTAGTTATTAAAAGTGTTGTCTTCAATATCATTCTTTACCAGCATAGGCCTCTGCTTTTCAAGTTTTCTTGTATATTTAAGACCACTAATATGTCAGTCAAATTGTGCTTAAGTGCACGGACAGTTTTTTTGGTCTTTTTTTTTTTTTTTTACTTTTCATTGGCTAGGACACACAAACCAAGAATATTTTCTATACACATGATTGGTTGTTGAGGAAATTGGCCTTAGCAAATGTTTAAGACTCTCAGTAGCTTTAGATATAATCTTCCATTATAGGGGTATAGAGAGAGCTGCAGTAACAGGCATTTCTAGTTGTCAGTTAGCCTACAGGTGATATATATATACAGTCAGATATACCCTTAGAAGTGATGGTTATCTCAGAATGAGAAATCTGCTCAGCCTGCATACTCAGAAATATCCTAGGAATGATTTTGACTGAAATCATTAATAATTTATGGGAGTAGGTGGGGTGGGGAGGGGAGGCCGGAGGTAAAACTTTTTGAAAAATTATAAGAAAAGGAGTCTATTAAACTTATAGCAAGAAAATTTTATGCTTCCAGAAAATTGTAAATCAATATGTAAGCCAAAAAGATTGCAGTAATTTGTACTTAGCACATTATGATGTAAATAGCCAGAAGAGTTGCAACTATTAAAAACAGGTAGAGCTACATACAAAAATTATTTAGCTGCCAAGACAAAACTTAAGAGGGGTTCCAGAATCTTTATCCTGAAACATTCACACAGTATCACAACCAGCACAAAGTGCTTTTTGTTCTTCATCGCCTCTGTGTTAGCCAGGTTCTGGGATTTCAAGGGATAAAATTACATCTACATTAACCTAATTATACGGCTTATTAAATAACATACAAAAAACAAGAATACTGTAATACATCAAAGAAAGATATAAGGATTCTATGCCCCATGCCCTATCTCACTTACATCCTGACTTAATAAAGGTTTATTTGAGTGAGTGACAGGTTGAGGAGTAGCATGAAGACAAGTTCAACTGAATTAGAAAGTTCATAGAAGGAGATTATGATAAGTCTAGAAAAGTAGGCTGCTGGTAGCTTGTTAAAAGTCTTACTAGTTCTAAGTACAGTCTATAAATTCTTGTTCTCAAGAAAGGATTTGATAACCTCTTTTTATAAGATGTAGATAACTAACAAAGCTGAATGAGTTGTGATGCCTTCTAGCATCGTGCATTGTTTAATACAGGCAGGCAATTTGGGGTCAAAAGACCTTCTTCTAGGTCCTTAAAAACAGAAATCACAACTAAGTAATGAAATAATCTATGTGTCACAGGGTCAGTTCTATATATAACTTATGAATATGCAAAGTGCTTTATAATCCTTAAGGTCTATATACATCTGAGTCACAATTACTCTAACTAGATATCAGTTCATACCCTAGCTCCTTCAAAGTCCTTTGGTTTCTGTGTTAATTTCAGTCAGCAGCTCAATGAAGCAACATTGTCCTATGACACATCTGGATGCTGAACCATTCTAGAGGCAGCCTAGAGCTTGCTGTTCTCTAAAGTTCAGACACAGCTATCCAAGGACTGCAATATGCAGAACAAACCCTTGCTCCTTGGATGCTGAATAAATTAGGGTGATAAAAAAGAGCTGTTACACAGCCAACACAAACTTAGAAGATTTTGCTTGGTGGTACCAACTATGTTTATCAAACCTTTGCCAAAACAATCTGTTTCTCTGTGTCCGCAGGCAGACGGAAGGAATTCAAGTTCAGCAATGATTCCGAGTCAGAAGATGGTTGTACAGCTGTGGTTTTGGCAGAAGCAAACACTTAGCCAAAGGGCCTGGATGGTGAGTTTGATGACTGGATAAGGAATCTTTTACATCTGAAAACCTTGGGTCCATTAAGGACTAGGTAGGAAGTAGATGAAAAGTCACTTCTAGCTGATGGTTACTTTTAGCATCTATGAAAAGACGGATTGTCCTCAGGAAGTTCAGAGTATGCCCAATGCTCAAACCACTATCTGATCCCATAGATTATCATACAAACTAAAGATAATCATACTAAAAACATAGCTGTGTTGTCAGGTTTCTGCATCAGAAACACATTATAATAGAAAGAACACTGGACTTGGAATATGAAAACACAAGGTTTCCTGCAGACTTCTGATACTTGTATGACCTTGGGTCAATCAATCAATCCCTCCGGGGCCCAATTTCCTCATCTGTATAATGGGGTAAATGATACTTGTATTGTTTGCCTCATAGAGTTATTGTGAGGAAACCTGAAAGCTCCATACAAATATGGCACTGAAGTGTCATAAATGGGTCTGTACATAAATCATGTTATCAGTATTTAAGTAAATGCAGTAACATCTTTGAGAAGAGCATCACAATTGTAGTAATGTCCTCTAGTGATGCACTTATTTTTCCAAAACTTCATTTCCAGAAGAAGAAATCATATTATATAATAGATTTAAAGGTGGAACAGACTTTCAATATCACCCAGTCCCACATTCACATTTTAAATCTGAAATTGGGACCCATAAAATTTAGGTGACTACTTACCCAAGGTCACATAGATAGCAAGTGTCAGAGGTAGAACTAGGAATCTTGGACCTCTGACTCTAAAGTCAAACATGAATAATACTGTGCCACATTGCCTTAGAGTCAGGATACTTGTTTCTATCATCAGATAAGGTAAAGGGAAAAGGATGGCAAGAATATGTATGAAAATATAATTAGCCATAACTGGAAATAGCATTAAATTTACGTAAAATATATAAGGGTCTTGGAGGCAGGAAAATAAGATTCAATAGATAATGTGATAATGCTTAGGGAAGCTGAGGAGAATGCGAGAGAGAAGGGGAGAGAGAGAGAGAGAGAGAGAGAGAGAGAGAGAGAGAGAGAGAGAGAGAGAGAGAGAGAGAGAGAGAGAGAGAATTACAAGTGTGATCACTGAGTTGTTCAAGGATAAGATAAATCCTAGAAGACAAGGAGGATGAAAGACAACATTCTTTCCCACTGTAGGAAAATCCCGGGATCACCTTTTTGAGAAATAGAAACCTGAATGCAAAAAGAAAGGAAGATTTCCTTCTTTTCCCATCACCCTTACCCTAAAAGAATGAAGTCAAAGTTTCTTTTAAGATCAGTTTTTAAAAGTCTTAGTATGATTTCAAAGAGGAACCCTTAAACAAATATCTCCATCTTGCTCAACATTTCTTTAATGTTGAACTAAGGCTATCAAATCACCTTTAGTGATGGGAAGTCAAAACAGCAAATCAAGTTTCCAAACAGAAGTGTAATCATTTAACCAAAGAACAGATACCATTGTAACCTTTAAAGTTATTCAATCTCTTTGGGCCTCAGTTTTCTCCTCTGAAAAAAATAGGTATGAGATAGGGGTCCATTTGGAGGAGTTGTCGCTTTAAGAGATCAACTTCTGAGAGATGAGCTTATGAGTCTCTCTCGGTAGTAACTCCTCCTGGGGGCAGAGAAATGATTATGACTACAGGGAAACACAGCTCAAAAAGAGTTGAACAAGAAATTGTGGATTCAAGGGCATGATGGCATGACATCAAAATGGATAGGCAATGAAGGGAAAGACAAAAAATGAATTTTATTCCATCCCACCTTATCCTCACATTATGATCAGAGAATGTTTTCCACTGCAGTTCTCTGTCTCTTTTGAGAATTAATACCCAGGAAAGTGATTCTAGAATATCCTAGAATGAGAAAGGAATCAGAAAGAGAGTAAAATGATTTTTTTTTGAAATGAGTATTACAAATTAATTTGGGGTGTGTGTGTGTATACACACATATTAGAAGAGATGGGGAGGGGAGGCTTAGGCACTTCATTATTGTATGAGCTGGAAAAGAGAGAGTATGATAATTAAAAGTAACTCATGGGACTTGGGCATATTAATGGGAGAGAGAAAAAACTATGAGGTAGATATCAGGTTGATATAAGTATAAACAATATGAACAGTAGAGTAAGGGCTTACTTAAAATATGAGGAGACACTATACATATATATATATATATATACATATATATATATATATATATATATATGAAATGTGTATTTAATGAAAGAAACCTAAATGTAAACGAGGTAAAACATAAAAGACACCTGTAGAGCAAAAATAAGGGGGCAGAATAAATGAAACAGATGATAAGCATTTATTAAGAACTTATGATGTGCCAGGCACTGTGCTAAGGTACTCTGCCAAGCTCCTAGGATGCAAAGCAAAAAAAAACCCAAAACCCTCCCTTTCCTCAAGGAGTTTATGTTCTAACAAGGAAAACAGTATATTTACATATAAATATACATATAATGTATGTGCATATGTATGTGTATATATATATATATATACACACACACATATATGTGTCTATCTGTGCACACACACGCAATGAATATAAAGTAACTTGGAAAAGTAAAGATCTGCCATCCTGGGGGGAACAGTGGGGCAGGGAGATCAGGAAAAGCCTCATGTAGAATGTGCCTTTGATGCTGAGTACAGAAGTAATTTAAGGTTTCTGGGAGGCAAAGTTGAGGAGGTAGCAACACAAGGGACAGTCTGTGCAAAAAGTTTTAAAAAGTAAAACAGGGAAATTATTAAAAAAAATTGATAACAGTACAATAATAATAGGATCACTTATTATCTTCTCTCAGAAGTAGGTAATTCCAATAGAGAGAAGAACAACATGGAAACTCTAGAGGTTAATGAATTTCTTGAAAAACTCTTATTTGATTTCTAAACGATAACAAGAAAGCAAAGTTATACTTTTTTTAGCATTGGCAGTATAACAAATGTTAATCATGTGCTAGGGCATAAAAGCATGATAAAGAAATGTAAAAAGTTTAAAAAACCATCCTTTGTGTTCATAACAATAAAAATAGCAACAAATACAAGGAAATGTGAGTAAAAAATACAAACCAAAATGGAAACCAAGTAATGATGTTCTGAAAAATAAGCAAGTCAAAAACTAAATAATTATGATAAGACTAATGACAACAGTGAGAAAACATGTCAAAATTTGACACAGAGCTAAAATAATCACCAAAGGACCATTTATGTCCATGAAAATATAACAATAAAATAGAAAAAAAAGAGAAAATCAATGAATTAAGCATGCAGTGAAAAATATCTAAAACAAGCAAATTGGTAACACTAAACCCAGCACAAATAAGATGCATGTAAAATTAGAGAAATATGTACTTATGTACTACAATAAAAAGAAAAATGGAAGTGACAATATAAATTGATGCTGGAAAATACTGAAGGCAAAAGAAGGGGACAACAGACGATGAGATGGACAGAGAGTAGAAGCACAGAGCATGAACTTGGACAGATATCAGGAGACAGTGGAGGGTAGAAAGGCCTGGTGTGCTGGGTCCATAGGGTCTTGAACAGTAGGACACAACTTAACTATTGAACAACAAAAATAATAAAAATATTGAAACAGCTTGAAATTAGGTATCTTTCACTATTATCGCTAAGGAGAAAGTTCTTAAATAAGCAATATAGAGGAACATAAAAGATAACAGATAATTTTGGTTGTGTAAAATTTTAAAAGCTTCATCATAATTGAAATTAATGAAGATAGACTAAGAGGAGGAATTGCAGAGTGGAAAATATGTGTGCATCAAACATTACTGAAAAAAGTCTGAGTTTGAAAATATATAGAGATCTGACACAAAAACATGAAATGAAGAGCTATTCCCCAACAGGTAATCAATAAAGTGTAATGAAGTTTTCAAAAGAAGAAATCCAAACTGTAAAAAATAATAAGATAACAAATAGTAAGAGAAATGCAAATTAAAATAAATAAGATTTTTCCCTATACTCCGTGCATTGGAAAAGATGACAAAAAAAATCTAGAAATAATCTTTGTTGGAGAAGTTGTGATAAGACAAGCAGGTAAATATAAGGTTGGTGGAACTGTGAATTAAACCAATATTTCTGGCTATTCATTTGTAATCACATAGGAAAATAGCTAAACTTCTATATTCTAGTTCAGTGTTCCCATTACTGGGCACATATGTCAAGGAAATCAAAATCAAAGATCCAACATATTCCAAAATCTTCACAACAGCACCTGAACAACTGGAAACAAATGTGGGTAACCTTCATTTGAACAAAGATTTTTTTGTTATTATTTTTTTATTTTTTATTTTTTTTTATTTAACTTTTAACATTCATTTTCACAAAATTTTGGGTTCCAAATTTTCTCCCCATTTGTCCCCTCCCCCCACCCCAAAACACTGAGCATTCTGATTGCCCCTATCATCAATCTGCCCTCTCTTCCATCATCCCTCCCTTTCCTTGTCCCCATGTTCTCTTTTGTCCTGTAGGGCCAGATAACTTTCTATACCCCTTTACCTGTATTTCTTATTTCCTAGTGGCAAGAACAGTAGTCAACAGTTGTTCCTAAAACTTTGAGTTCCAACTTCTCTTCATCCCTCCCTCCCCACCCATTCCCTTTGGAAGGCAAGCAATCCAATATAGGCTATATCTGTGTAGTTTTGCAAATGACTTCCATAATAGTCATGTTGTGTATGATTAGTTATATTTTCCTCCCTCATCTCCTGCCCCCCCATTGCTTCTATTCTCTCTTTTGATCCTGTCCCTCCCCAAGAGTGTTGACTTCAAATTGCTCCCTCTTCCCATTGCCCTCCCTTCCATCATCCCCCCCACCCTGCTTATCCCCTTCTCCCCCACTTTCCTGCATTGTAAGATAGGTTTCCATACCAAAATGAGTGTGCATTTTATTCCTTCCTTTAGTGGAATGTGATGAGAGTAAGCTTCATGTTTTTCTCTCACCTCCCCTCTTTTTCCCTCCATGAAAAAGTCTTTTGCTTGCCTCTTTAATGAGAGATAATTTGACCCATTCCATTTCTCTCTTTCTCCTCCCAATATATTTCTCTCTCACTGCTCGATTTCATTTTTTTAAAGATATGATCCCATCCTATTCAATTCATTCTGTGCTCTGTGTGTGTGTGTGTGTGTGTGTGTGTGTGTGTGTGTAAGCCCACCTACTACCCATATACTGAGAAGTTTCAAGAGTTACAAATGTTGTCTTTCCATGTAGGAATGTAAACAGTTCAACTTTAGTAAGTCCCTTATGACTTCTCTTTGCTGTTTACCTTTTCATGCTTCTCTTCATTCTTGTGTTTGAAAGTCAAATTTTCTTTTCAGCTCTGGTCTTTTCATCAAGAATGCTTGAAAGTCCCCAATTTCATTGAAAGACCATTTTTTCCCCTGAAGTATTATACTCAGTTTTGCTGGGTAGGTGATTCTTGGTTTTAGTCCCAGTTCCTTTGACCTGTAGAATATCACATTCCACGCCCTTCGATCCCTTAATGTAGAAGCTGCTAGATCTTGTGTTATCCTGATTGTATTTCCACAATACTTGAACTGTTTCTATCTAGCTGTTTGCAATATTTTCTCCCTTGACCAGGGAACTCTGGAATTTGGGTACAATGTTCCTAGGAGTTTCTCTTTTTTGGATCTCTTTCAGGTGGTGATCAGTGGATTCCTTGAATACTTATTTGCCCTCTGCTTCTAGAATCTCAGGCAGTTTTCCTTGATAATTTCATGAAAGATGATGTCTAGGTTCTTTTTGTGATCATGACTTTCAGGCAGTCCCATAATTTTTAAATTGTCTCTCCTGGATCTATTTTCCAGGTCAGTTGTTTTTCCAATGAGATATTTCACATTATGTCCCATTTTTTCATTCTTTTGGTTTTGTTTTGTGATTTCTTGGTTTCTCATAAAGTCATTAGCCTCCATCTGTTCCATTGTAATTTTGAAAGAACTATTTTCTTCAGTGAGCTTTTGAACCTCCTTTTCCATTTGGCTAACTCTGCTTTCTAAAGCATTCTTCTCCTCATTGACTTTTTGAACCTCTTCTGCCAATTGACTTAGCCTATTTTTCAAGGTGTTATTTCTTCAGCATTTTTTGGGTCTCCTGCTTTTCATGCTTTTCTTGCATCTCTCTCATTTCTCTTCCCAGTTTTTCCTCCACCTCTTTAACCTGATTTTCAAAATCCTTTTCGAGCTCTTTCATGGCCTGAGCCCATTGAATATTTATTTTGGACGTTTGGGATACAGAAGTCTTGATTTCTATGTCTTTCCCTGATGGTAAGCATTGTCCTTCCTTATCTGAAAGGAAGTGAGGAGATATCTGTTCACCAAGAAAGTAACCTTCTGTGATCTTATTTTTTTTTTTCCCTTTTCTGGGCATTTTCCCAGCCAGTTACTTGACTTCTGAGTGTCCTCTCCACACCCACCTTGCCTCCAGATCCACCCAGCCAGCACTTGGGGTCTGAGATTCAAATGCTGCTTCCCAGCCTCAGTGCTTTAGGTGGGGGCGGGGCTGCTATTCAGTGTGAGATTAAATTCAGGTGCTCAGATGGGGGCAGGGGGGCCACACAGGCTCAGTTCCCTCAGGGGATTTATGTGGAGACCTTCAACAATGGATCTGAGCTCCTGCCCACTTTAGGAGCCCCTGTCTGCTACCGCCTCCGCTGCTGCCTCCTGAGGGGGCCTGAGCTATGGGAACACCTCTCTCCCCTCTCGGCGAGCTGAAAAGACCCTCTCACTGACCTTAGGTGTCTGTGGGTGGAGGGACTTGGGCACCTGCTGGAGATTCTGTCCCTGAAGCCTGCTCAGATCTGCTCCTCTCGGTGCCACACTGCCAAGGTAGGGCTTGGCTCTGCTCTGGGTCAGGTGCACAATGGACCTTTGGTGTCAGTTTTTCAGGTCTCGCTGGAACAGAAATCTCCTCCACTCCATTGTTCTGTGGTTTCTGCTGCTCCCAAATTTGTTGGGAGTTCTTTACAGGTATTTTATGGGCTGTGGGTTCAGAGCTAGCATATGTGTATCTTTCTACTCCACCATCTTCAAAAATCCAACAATAACTTTAATCAAGCACATGTATCATTCCTTTAAAAAAGCACATATGTCATTCACCTCATTCAGGAGAGTCAGAACTCTGAACTTCAAAGAAAATACAGAGAAATCAAAGATCAACAGATATGGTTTCCTCTGCCTGAATTCAACAGACAAGTCTGACCACAGTTACCAGAGAGGGAAGCACCAACATCTGGGTTTTCAAAGTTGGGGGGCTCCTTTAGCAGCTTCCCAGAGTCTTCATCTGGCAAAACAAACACTTCCAGTCAGTAAGCTCCAAAGTGAAACCTCAACTCAGACCATTTATACCTTTTTTAGAGCCATAGGGCATCATAACCCTTGAGAACTAATGCCTCATTAACAAAAGGCTTGGACCGTCCAACAAATCTTTCCTACTCAAACTCCCCTTAATGGGCAGGTCCATTAATGGATGGAGGAAGATCTTTAACCACATTAAAATAGTTAACAATACAAATACATATACTGTTTCTAGTTAAAGAAATTCTTGTTTCTTTACTTTACTACTTGTAAACACTCTTGATTGATAAAGACAAGATTCAATTCAAGGTACTTGATCATAGTAAAACAAAAACAGCAAAAGATCTTATTTTGCTTACCATCACACAGGTCCCTGAAGAGTCTACAACATTTGGAAAAACTTTCTTAGGTCACTTTGAATTTGAATGTTTATTTACAATGACTATAATTGCATTTCTATTGGTGGTTGGATGGTGCTAATCATATTGGTAGTGAGAGTTTCAAAAAAAGTAAAAGAAAAAAGAAAGAAAAGAGCAACTGTAAAATATTCTTCAACAATTCACAGAGGGAAATAAAAGTTCAGAAGTGAACACAGATAGGACAATTTTGTCACTGTCAAGGTAAATCTAATACATGTATATGTATATGCATATATACATATATATATAAATTATATAAAATACATAACAGATGTTCATAGTTTCTTACAAAATCATCTGTCTTATTCTCTGTAGCATGAAATGTGTATCAATTCTTTTTGTAAAAAGGGAAAAATTAAACTGCATTTCTTTTCTTTTTAATCTATAATAAGAGACTTTGCTTCTCTTAGAGACTTTCCTCTTAAGTTGAATTTATAGCATCTTTGTTTATATTTTTGTTTTTTTGTTTTGAACTATAAAATCAGTCCTCAGGGAAGGCACAGGCTTGAGAAATCTGAGAAGACAGGCCCAAGACGTTTCCTCTCTGTGAGTCCCAGGCAAGAGTTCTGAGAATAAATTGGTTTTTAGAACCTCAAAAACTATAACAAATTCTGGGTAAACTGAGAAATGTAGGACCTTAAAGGACACCACAGGCTACTTGAGAATAACTGGGCTACCAGAACATGGAGATTGATCTTTGTCCATTGAAAAGATGGATCCCAACTTAAAAAGGAATGCAAGCCTTGAAGTTTAGCCTTTGTATCTACCCTACTCTGGGATTTGAAGACGCTGCCAACATTTATTTCAAATATCTGGCCCTGTGTTACTATTCTGTCAAATCTAAAATTATTCCTAATAGTTTATATTCCATTCTATTATGTTTTTCCATAGAAGAGCGTCACTAACCATTAGCCAGACTCATGTCTGTAGTGGTATAAATTAAGCTCAGTAGCCATTGTCTTAAGTTCTGGGGAGTTGCTGATGAGTCCTCAAATAGCCAAGAAATCTTCACTCACCAGGATTCACTAAACTCAAGCCAGATTTTTCATGGTTTACATGTCAGGCAGGTATGTGAGAGGGCCAAGGACCAAACGTCCTACCGACTCCTGCAGACAACTCCAAAAACAGTTATAATTTTTGATGCAACTTGGGACATATATGATGAATAGATGAAAAGCAGGTTGTTTTTTCTTTTGTCTGTTTTTGAAATGATGGACTGATTTCTGAAATGAAGCCCAATGAGCTAGAAGATGGATTTCAAGACATAAACAAGTCATAGAGTAAAATCATAGCCACCTAATGAAATACTCCCTTGTGTATTTGAAACTCTTCAAGGATTCAAGATTTCAGCCATGAGGGTATTCCCTCTACTGGTGTTTATTCCTCCTCTTTATTGTAGGAGTTGGTCTTCATGAGTCCATGAAAAAAAAATCATTGCTTGATGGTTAACTTTCTGTGTTGAATTTAGCTAGGCCAGTCCTTAGATGACAGGCCCAGAATCTATGGCAGACCCACATACTTGAAGCTTTCTCAGCTTGATGTGACCTGTCAGAAGTTGGCCTCCTCTGGCATAGTCTTAAAGAATCTAGGATCACCTCTGCAGAGTGGGAAGCAACAGAGTGAGATTTTAGGGAAGGATACAGGGAAAGTATAAAATAGCAAACAGACAGTGAATTTGATTCAGATATAACCTGAGAGGAAAATTTTTCAGTGTAGCTTGTTTATTTTACCAAACACTGAATTAAGAACAAGTAGAATTCCATTTAAAAAATTTTGTTCAATTTTTGTTTTTTTACTAAGAATTTTTATTTTTATGTTACCTTCATTTCCGAGGGAAAAAAAATGTTCAGCAAAGCAGACCAACATGGCAATTACTGTCTGCCAATATACACAGTCCTCCATCCCATAGTCCTCCCACAAACCTTTATAAAAGAGATAGGGGATTTTGTAAAAAGCCATTTAACCTAACTCAACAAGACATCCAAATTACCATTCTATAGTCAAAACTAGTGATCATAGAAGCCAAATGCTGCAGAGTATAGATGTTGGGCTATAGTCAGAAATTGTAATTCCTTCCTTGTACCTTGTACAGTAATTTTATTGCATCTCTATGCCTTGATCATATTTTCATTTGCTTTGTCCTCATCTGTGTATTGCTGTAGCTTACCCACTAGGCCATAAGCTCCCTGAGGGCAGAAAGCCTATCTTATTTATTTTTAATTTTTCCTAATACTTTGCATGGTACTCTTTACATAGTAGATATTTAATAATTCTATGTTGAGATGAACAAAATTGTTGTTTATTAATTGTTCTGACATTTTTAAGCAAAATATTCCTAAGTACTATATATTATAGTATACAGCTACAACTTCAGTTGTTATCATTTTACTCATGTCCAGTTCTTTGTAACTTATTTGGGGTTTTCTTGGCAATGATACTGGAGAGGTTTGCCATTTCTTTCTCCTGCTCTTTTTACAGATGAGGAAACTGAGGCAAATAGAGTTAAGTGATTTGATCAGAGTCATATACCTGGTAGGTATTCTTAGATCAGATTTGAAATCAGGAAGATGTCCTATCTATTGTGCCACCTAGCTGCCTTGTCTTTCATTCTCAAAGAGGCCAAATGACATCAGGAGTGTGGTGTCTTTAACTTACAAGTGAATTGGACTTAACTGAGGCAGAGCTGCCCAGAGTCATCACCTTCACTCCCTCCTCCAGAGTCATCAGAGACTAGTGGCAAGACCTAGGTCAAGATGACTGGAGATGACCCTGTTGCAGTGGGAACCTTGGCCTTTTTAAATTAAGGTCTTTCCCAGGTCTCAGTTTGTCTGAGCAATGCCTATTCAGTATTTAAAGGTTTGGTAAGAATTAAGGCAAAAGATGGCCTCGTTTGCCTTCATAAAAGATTCAGTCTATGAGGGGAAAGACCTCAGAGTTTCTGGCCAGAACAGAAATAATTGATATTTACATTCACTCTGAGGCATCAAAACCAAAACAATGAGCACATGAGACTTGGTCAGGGACCAAGTCACTATTGGCCAGTCACTGAAAATCAGAGTGATTTGGTTTAAAGGCATAGTCAAGTAGCTCCATTTGAATCATAATGAGCTTTATCGAAGCCTGGTTTTCCAGAGATATTTTTCAAGAAATCATAGATGAAAACTATATGAAATAAAAGAACTAATTGTCCCAATTAAAAAAAATCACTAATGATAAAATAGATAGGGAAAAAAAAATCTTGCAAGATACATTACAAAGTATTATAGTTTCAGTAGCCAGAAGTTACAAAGCCACGGGGGCTGGAGGATAGTTGCTACTTGTACCTGCATTTTCCCTTTTGATATCGCAGTGTTTTAATTTGGATGTTCTTAGAATAATTTAACCATTACCCCCCCCCCCAAACGATTGAAATTTGCTTTCTTTAAAGTTCTAAGAAAAAAATTAAAGATCAACATCATGATGTTGGCTGGAAGGGAGCTCCTGTCCACAGTGCTTTTCCTTGTGCAATGTAGGAGAGGTAGGAACATCACAGAATCATCCTGGGTTGAAGTTCCAGACATTAAAAACAAATAGAACCTGGATCTCCATGACCTGGGACACCTGAGAAAGGAAGACAGGGCAGTAGCTTTGTAGCAGCTACAGTGTGCCAGGTGCTGTACTAAGCATTTACGAATATTCTCTCATTTGATCCCCTGTCACACCTCTTTGCCCTAATTCCTCTCCTCTCATGTGTCTCTGCTCTTTCTTCTCAATCTCGGCTCCCTTTCTCAAACCAACAGTAGGTATTACAGCTGATGATGGAGCAGATGTTCTTTGAGAAGGGCAAAAGCAAATCCACCACGTTCACATAGGTCAGAAAAGACTTAACAGGAATTTGAACGTAGGTCCTCCGACAAATCCAGCACTATATCTTGATATCAGATGGGCACTACTCAAAAAGAATACTTGGGAACATTACCAGAGCACTCTCTGTTTTCATAGGAGAACATTCTCAAAGAGGAAACTGGAATAAAATGCTTTCCATAGTTTTCCTTTGTATTTGAAAGAGTCTATTTTCAAATAGGTCCACTATGATAGTCTAATTTAGGTCCCAGATCCATCAGTCCCCAAAATGTCAGTTAAAAGGTAAAAAATGATTTCCTGAAAGAAGAACAGGTATGATGGGCATACTTTAGAACTTGTTAAAATGTGAATGGCTTTGCCAAAGAGCTATTTACTGTGAACTCCAGCTTGGTTGTTTTTTTGTTGTTTTTTGTTTAATTCTAGTCTAACCATTTGTCCCAAGTTTAAAATATCCTGTTTTCTGTTTCTGATACCTTCCTGTACAAAAAAATGAAACAAACACCTAAACATTAATAAATTCAATTGTAACATTTTAATGTAGGTTTCAGACCAATGAAAAGGATATTCCTGCTGTTTTCTGTCTGAAACTGTGAAGTACATTACACTTTGAACCAAGCAAAGTGGATGGAACAAAGGAAGACTGGTGAGAAGTCTGGGCAGAATGTCAGGAGAGTAGTTGTATGAGACTGGAACTGTATTAGAGGTTTCTTTGGTATGGCTCAGCTTGCTTTTAAAATAAACTTTATAGTGGGGACCTGTGGAGTACTTTAAAACTATACAAAGCAAGTAAGAAAAAAAATCCTCGGTTTCTAACATACCCCTGGATTATCAGTGGTGTGCATTTTTTCTTTAAGCTATACATTGAATATAACTTTTGCTGGTCATATAAAGCTAGAAGCTAATATCTGAAATGAAATAAAGTCATGCTTAAAGTTTCTTAAAAATCAAAATTTTCCAGAGTTGTGGGTATAATATAATTCCTAAATTAATTGAAGCTGTACCTAATCCTATAAATTATTTAAAGCATTTTGACTAAAAGCTATTTTTAAGTTAAAGAAATAAACTTATGACCACAATAACTAAAAAAGAGAAGCTAATTATGGTTTTCTTAAAACCATAGAATTATTACTGATGTAACCCAACTCATTTTAGCTAAATTTTTCAGTGGTCAGAATTTGTTTTTAAAGTTCAGTTTTGGAAATGTTTTCCCTGAACTCTAAGATATAAACAAAGACTCCAAACAGAGAGGCAGTGTGGCATAGTGGGGAGAGAGCTATCCTTGGAGGCAGGAGGACATCAATATAGGTTTCACCTCTGATATATATGTGTTATTATGCATGTCACTCAACCTCTCAATGCTCTAGAAAGTTTTCTAACACCATAAGTTACATAAAAAGTGCCAATCTACAATGATGCAGTTTCCTCACCTAGACCAAGGCGATCACAAGTACAGTCCAAATCCTTATCTGAGCATCCAACAACAAGAAAAATGGAAGGTATTTGCCGGTTGATGAAACAACAAAAACTGGTTGCACTTGACATCTTATCTGAAGAAGCAGTCAGCTTATGGCTACTGGACTTCTTCCTCAGTGGTTTCCTCCTTTTCCTGGAACTTGGAGATGAACTATCTCTTTGGAAATTACTCTTCTCTCCCTATTTTAGACCTTGACACCTTTGTTAAGGGCAAAGGCAAAGACTTTCAGATATTTACTTTGTAGTTGCTAAGTCTTAGATAACTAAGGAGACAGTGAACATAACGAATTCTTTTAAAATGTAATGCCAATTAATGAATTGGCTTCACTAACATTTTTGATCTGCCTTTTTCCAGTATTAAAAATAATATTACAATGTCATTAGTTTAGCTTTAAAGGAAGTTTGTTTTCCTCATTCATTATTCTATAGTCATTCAAATTTCATTCATTCAACAGAATTCAATCAAATGGAGTTACCCCTATATTACCATTAGTTTATTTCTTCCTATATTATTGGATGAGGAGCAGCTAGGGGGTCCAATGGATAGCATGTTGGGGTAAGGAAGACTCATTTCCTGAGTATAAACCTGGCCTCAGAAACTTGCTAACTATGTGACCCTGGGCAAGTCCCTTAGCCTTGTTTGCCTCAGTTCCTTATTTGTAAAAGTGAGCTGGAGAAGGGAATGGGAAACCACTTCAGCATCTTCACCAAGAAAGCTCCAAATGGGGTCATGAAGAGTAAAAGATGACTGAAATCACTGAACAAAGGAAGACCATTATTGAACAACTAATATAGAGCACCAGACCTGGAAACTAAAAGATCTGAGTTTAAAGGGAATCTCAGATATTCACTAGCTGTGTGAGCCTGATCAAGTCACTTAATCTCTCTCTGCCTCAGTTCTCTAAATATAAAATGGGGATAATAATAATACCAACCCTTAAAAAGTTGTTATGAAAATCAAATAATGTTATTTAAAAAAAAAAAAGCACATAGTGCAGTTCCTGGCACATAGTACGTACCATATAAATGGTTTTTCTCTTTCTTTTTAATTTGTTACATATAAAATATACTAAATATATGACTGTGGAAAAATTCACTCTTTTCTCTGAAATCAATTAAATTCTTAAAAAGAAATTTCTTAAGAAACATTTACCTCCCATTACATCAATATTATCACTAGCTTCCATCTATTTTGTACTTTTCTCCAAGGGTCTTATAGAGCTTTGTAAATGCAAAATCATTGTGGGGATTTCTCCCTTGAGGACAAATAGCATTTTCAGTCTAACTGGAAAAGGAGGAGACTGAGCCATCTGAGTGAAGTGGATCATGGTATGACTGACCCCTCATTTGTTTGAAAAAATATCCTGTCACTTTTACGGTACTGATTTCAATCACTGGGAAAGCCTAAATGGGTGTGTTTTCCTTGGAACAATACAGTGATCTACGTAAGGGCAAAGTTAGGTTGGAAAGTCAATCTACTTAGTATTATCAATGTAGTACAGAAGGATGACTTAAAATTAGGGGATGTGTTCACTTTATCTCTGTATACTCCATTTATCTTTAATCCTTTAATTTTAAAGATCCTTTTGTCTTTGTCTTAAAACAGATATAAAAGAAATCATGGAGTCTTCACAGTACCTGTAACTTATTTGTTTATTTGTATCTGATCTCATATAAGAAAACATACTTTGGAAATCTTCAAGTGCTGTGTGAATGCTAGCTATTATTATTCAATTAAACAATATGTGCATGTGTGTGTGTATGTGTGTACACGTATGTATGTTTTTAAGAAAAATATAAGAAGATGCAAAAGGAGATTATGGGATGAGGATAATGAAAGCGCAAAAGGAAAAATGTTTGAAGAGTTTATTAATAATTATGGTTTTGTGCATCTGAGTATATTTTGGTACCCTCCTGCCTCAGAAACTGGCAAAGAATACAGAAGAGTCAGGCCTACTGACAAACTCTACTCAGTGCTTAGAGTGGTTTCAAAGATTTGAGACCAACTTCAAGGATGCCATCAACCTTTTGGCCAGTCCACAATGGGCAGAAGAGAATCATTAGCCCTTGTTGTTCAGTGATGTCCAACACTTAGTCATGTCATTTGAGGTTTTCTTGGTAAATGGCATTTCCTTCTCTACCTCATTTTACAGATAAGAAAACTGAGGCAAACAGGGTTGAGTGACTTGCTCAGGATCAACCAGCTAGTAAGTGTCTGAGGTCAGCTATGAACTCAAGTTTTCCTGACTCTAGGCCCAGAGCTTTACCCACTGTGTCACCTAACTACCCTGAATGACTAGTAAACTTATCCAAATGTGACATAATGATAAGTTACTAGCAAATCTCCTTATTTTTATCTTATCTGTTTGCTCTTAAATGTGTACTCATGGTATTTTAAGTATTTTATTCAATATTGTAAGCTTTAGTTGTCTTAATAATGAGAATTTGTCAGGAAGCTTGGAATTGAGGATCTTTTCTATTCAGGGACTGCATTGTAGAGTAGGAAGAACACTGGATTGAGAATCTCTTCAGTCACTAACTAGTTATACTGGGCTTGGTCAAGTCACTTAAACTTCCTCAAGCCACTGTTTACTCACTTATAAAATGAAGATGAGAAGCAAAATGGATGGGGTAGAAAGAGAATCATCCTGGGAGCTCTGAATACTTAGCTAGATTTAAATCCCAACTCTGTCGCCTTACTAGCTACTTGATCCTGACATGTTACTCAATCTCTCAATGCTCTAGGTCAGTGGTGACAAACTCAAAAAGAAGCAGAGGTCTCAAAATATACATGGCAATTGAATGGTTCAGTGGATAAAGCTCTAGGGCTAGAGTAAGGAGAAACTAAGTTCAAATTCAGCCTTAGTTACAAGCTATGTGACCCAGGACAAATTATCTAACACTGTTTGCCTCAGTTTCTTCATCTGTAAAATGAGCTATATAAGGAAACGACAAAGCACTCCTATGTCTTTGCCAAGAGAGGTCTGTCTCCAGTTGTCCTGATCTATATCTTGTCACTGAACCCAGATGGCTCCGTAGAAGAAAGTGAGGCTGATGCCAGCCTCACTTAAATCTAATTCACTCACAAGTCATGGCCTAACCTTCCTGATGGCATGGTTCTCTTTGAGAATGAAGGACAAGCAACAACTTTGTCAGGAAAACCCAAATGGAGTCACAGAGAGTCTGAAATTACCAAAAATTATATTATAGGAAAGTAACTTATAGTGACCTAGACAACTTTTTACAGTAGTTGAAGTTATACATTGGTAGAGAAAGGTTAAAGATTGATATTCTCCAAAATGATGAAGTTACAAGTTAGGACAAAACAATCAGAATCACTATGACTGCCAAGACTACCATCACCACTGATGTCATCATCATCATTATCATCGCCATCGTCGTCATTGTCATCGTCGTCATCGCTGTCACCATCATCATCATCGGTGGTCACAGAAGTATCATTAGTGTCAGACAAATATTCAGATCCTTTCACTTCTAAGCTCAGCACCAGGATTAAACTCTCTTCTGTCACCAAGGAAGGATGAATGCACATTACAGGAACAGTTATGGAAATGAACAAATTAGTCTCTAAAATGCTGAAAGTATAAGAAAATGCCACCATGAAAGCTTGCTGGAATAACTTGCTAAATACCCTATGTTTTACTATGCTTTTTATCCTATGTTTCCAAATGGCCCTTACTGCACAAATCAGGTAATCTCTGGACCTGGATAGGACATTTTTACTTGCTACTTGGACTAGCACTATTCCAACTTCACTTCTAGAATCCATACTCAAAGATCCTAGGGTCGTTACTCTACTCAGTTTAGGAACTCCTGCCGCAAGACTGAAATGTCTTGTGTACTCATGAGACTTGCATACTTACCTGGGTCACTATCTCTAATTCACCTCAGATCAGACCAGATATCCCAGCCAGCCAGCTATCCAACTCATCAGCATTGATAGTGTCTACTATATGCCAAATATTGTGCTAATGATTAGGGATACAAAGAAAAACAAAACAAAGTGGTCCATTGTTATTACCTCATCTCTTATTATTACTTCAATATGATAATTTGTCAATTTTAGTCTAATTCCATTTTTGTCCTAAGCTTCCATTTTGTGACTGAGCTGTTTCAAGCATGTAAGGCTATTCTGAAAAGTGGTTGTTTGCATGCTTTAATAAATTGTGGCTGCATGCACTGATTTAATCTAACTTTCTGTTTGACTATTTAGAGCATATAATGGTAAATTGGCTCTTTGCATGCATCATACATTCACATTCAATTCTTGTGGTACAGTGGAAAAGAACACCAGTTTTGAATTCGGAGAAGCTAGTCTCAAGTCTTGCCTCTGACTTTTTGTGTGACTGGGTACAAATCATTTCACTGACCTCGGCTTCAGTTTCCTTATTTGTAAAGTAAAAGAATTGCACTAAACGGCCTTTAATTCAAGATATGCAAGAGCCAGATCATACCAGATAGTAACAGAGAATTGTTAAATTTTCAGTGTGAGATATACCTCAGAATTTGGCAAATGCTACAAATCAGGGCTTATTTTGTTGTTTCATTGCTTTTCTAGATTTAAGAAAGTGAGGGGAAGAGACAGCTGGGTGGTGCAGTGAATAGAGTACAGACCCTGGAGTCAGGAGGATCTGAGTGCAAATCTGGCCTCAGACACTTGAAACTTACTAGCTATGTGACCTTGGGCAAGTCACTTAAACCAGATTGCCTCAACTTCCTCTAAAAAGAAAAGTGAGGAGGAAGAAAGAAAATGATGGAGATAATGTAGTTGTTTAGTCACATCCAACTCTTTGTGGCCCCATTTGAGGTTTTCTTAGCAAAGATATTGGAGTGGTTTGCCATTTCCTTTTCCATCTCATTTTATAGATGAGGAAACTGAGGTAAACATGATTAAGTGACTTCCCAAGAGTCCCAGAGCTACTTAGTGTCTGGGGGTAGATTTGAACTCACAAAGATGAGTCTTCCTGACTTAAGGCCTGGAACTCTATCCACTGGACCACCTAGCTGTGCTACAAGACAATGCAAAGTAAACGTAAAAGTGTGTCTTAAAACATTTTTTCCCAAGACATCATTGTTCAGAATTCACCAGAACACCCTTATTAGATGTCCCTTCGAGTTCTTGATCTCTTGGTTGGATGTTGTCCTTCGTCTTTGAAGAGGACCAAAATGACATCACCACGATAAAGTGAAATTTCAGTGTGTCCGACTGTGGCCGATCAGACCAATAAGAGCTCGGAATACTCTACTGCAGGTTGGGCACAGATAGTCCATGTGAATATTTGGGCATCCTGTGTTTGTGCTGTCTCAATTCTCTTTACTCAGAGCACAGTACCCTTTCTGATGTGGGTACACCATGCTGAGTGGTCCTGTGCCAGTGTCTCCCATGTAGCACAGTCAAATCCAAAATTCTTGAGAGACCTTACGAGTGTCCTTGTATCCCATCTTCTGGTCACCATGTGATTGCCTGCCCCATGTAAGTTCTCCATAAAATAGTCTTTTTGGCAAGCGTACATTTTGCATTGGAACAATGTGGCCAGTCCATTGGATTTGTGCTCTCTGAAGCATAGTTTGAATACTTGGCAGTTCAGCTCGAGCAAGGACTTCAATGTCTGGTACCTTATCCTGCCAGGTGATCCTCAGAATCTTCCTAAGACAGTTCAAATGGAAGCGATTCAGTTTCTTGGCATGGCACTAGTAGACTGTCCATGCTTCACAAGCATATAACAATGAGGTCACCACAATGGCTCTGTAGACCTTCAGTTTAGTAATCTGTCTAATATCTCTTCCCTCCCAAACTTTTCTTCGAAGCCTCCCAAACACTAAGCTAGCTCTGGCAATGTGTACATCAACTTCATTGTCAATGTGTACGTCCCTGCAAAGTATACTACCAAGGTAAGTGAACTTATCCACAGCATTCAAAACTTCTCCATTTGTTGTAATCGATGGTTCCACATATGGATGGTGTAGTGGTGGCTAACGGAGTACCTATGTTTTCTTGGTGTTAATTATTAGTCCAAAATTAACACAGGAAGCAGTTTATTGATCCATACTTTGTTGCATCTCAGTTTCAGAGGCTGCATTGAGTGCACAATCATCTGTAAACAGAAAATCATGCACCAACACTCCCTCTACTTTGGTCTTGGCTTGTAGCCTTTTCAAATTGAAGAACTTATCATCAGTGTGGTAGCTGACCTTGAAGCCATGTTCATCCTCATTGAAAGCATTTGACAACATGACTGAAAACATTATGCTAAAAAGCATGGGAGAAAGCACACAGCCCTGTTCCACTTTACTGGTGACTGGGAAGGCATGAGAGTATTGTCCATTATCCAGAACCTGGGCAAACATGCTATCATGAAATTGATATACGATATTGACGAACTTCTCTGGAAAACCAAATTTTGACATACTTTTCTGTAAGCCCTCATGACTAACAGTGCCAAAAGTCTTGGTCAGATCTACAAATGTTGTGTACAGGCCTCTGTTCTGCTCCTGGCATTTCTCCTAGAGTTGTCAAGCAGCAAACATCATTATCAACGTTCCTTGGCCCTTTCTGAAGCCACGCTGGCTCTCAGGTATATGACCATCTTCCAGGTGAAGGATCAGCCTATTAAGGAGGACTCTAGGAAGAATTTTGCCAATAGTGACCAAGAGAGACATCCCCCTGTGATTGTCACAGGACAATCTCTTTCCTTTACCTTTATAGAGATGGACAATGGAGGCATCCTTGAACTCCTGGGGGATAACCTCCTCTTGCCATATAACCTGGAAAATTTCAGTCAGTCTCCTTACCTTGTAAGTCTCAGTTGGTATAGAATCAGCACCAGGTGCTTTGCCACATGAAAGGAGCCTAATGGCCCTCAAAACTTTTTCTTCAGTTGAAACTTCAGCTAAGGAGGGATTGACTTCAGCCTGAGGTAAATGGTCAATGACCTCAGCATTGATTGATGATGGTCTGTTGAGAACATTATGGAAGTGTTCAGCCCATCTCTCTAGGATCATGTCCTTATCACTAATCAATGTGGCTCCATCAGCACTGAGTAGTTGTGATGCACTGTAGGTTTCTGGTCCATAAATAGCTTTCAGGGAATCATAAAAGCGCTTTAGATCTTGACCTGTAAAGCTTATAAAAAGAACTTTATATTTATCAAGTTTATAATCCAGCAATTCACTTCTGCTTGGCTTTCCCATATTCTCAAGATCCTTTGACTCACCTGGTAATGACTCCAAAGAAGGTGAAAACTGATAATATTGTTCACTTCATGAAATCTAATTCAACAAATATTGATTTGTTACTGCTATGGCTGACACTGAGTATGTATATGACATATTGTTATAAAATAATGGTTATTCCTATTTGCAGATGTTACCTCCAAATTCTCCTATCACCTAAGACAGAAATTTAGATCTTAACCATACCTATACAAATTAAAATGAAATGTTACATATGATTTTTAGGCATAAAAGCTTCATCTTTCCACTCATGGCCTGCCATGTTTGTTTGTTTTTTTTTCATTAAAAAAGACACATAGAAAAACACTCAAGCACTTGTAATTTTTTTTTTTTTTAGAAAAATTGAGTTTTGGAAAAGGAAGGCCTCAAAACTTGGAAAAATATACAATCAAGTGAAAAAAACTGAGTAGGCCTTCTATTCTAGTTCCATGAGACCTAACCATTTTAAAAGACTGAAAAATCATCAGCAGCACACAGAAACATTAATGGTTTAACTTGCTGCATAAGGAAGGTGCAACTAAAGAGCCTTCTGTTACATGTTTTCAACTAAGAATTCTTTGTATTTTTCTAAGTAATTAAAATTTTTGTGACTCTGGATACTTGATAGCACTAAGCCAATGATCTCTTTACCCTTATTTTCCTAATTCTCTCATTCAAAAATTCAGTTTTTTCACTGAGGAGCTTAAAATTTCATTTTATTGGAGCACATACTTCCATAAACGTTTAACATAAAACACATGTTAACCTCTGGACCCCAAGAATTCAGAATGTACTGTATTCACTGGGCAGGGAAGGTACCAGAAGCATGAAAATGCCACACCCATATAAGAGCATTTTTCAATGAGTACATTTTCCTGAATTCATTTCATTATGAACACTTACCTTGAAATAGGTTTCTTACAAGTTACTGTAAACAAAGTCAGGTAGCAATGGAATATTTGACTATAATATTCCTAGATTCTATATAAACTCCTAGTATTTAATTAGTAAGAGTATTAGCTGTGGCAGACCATTAGAAGATCTATATGTCTTACTGCTATGGTCTTTTTAAGGGTCAGGAATGCCACTGGGGTGTTCAATAGCCCCAATAACACAACAAATTCATAAAATCACCAGGTTGGAAGAGCTATAGGGGTCAACGCATACTTGAAGAGATGAGCATTCTACAATATATCTGACAATTGGTTATCCAGTTTTGTTTGAAGAGCTCTAGTGAGGGAGAACTCTATGCCTTTCAAAATTTCTTTTTTCCATTTTTGAGGAGCTCTACTTGGTAGGATGAGGTTTTTTTTTTTTTTAACATTAAGTTCATCTGCCCAGTGTTCCCAATTCTGGGTTCTAATCTTCCACCAGACAGTCCTTCAAATTCTTGAGGACAGCTAATGTGAATTCCTAAGTATTTTCTTCTCTGGATTCATCCCCACATTTCTTCAAATTTTCCACATGTCATATTCTCCCCTCAGTGCATCATCCTGATTGCTATCTTCCAGAGATTCTCCAGCTTGACGTACCTGAAATGTAGTGCCCAGAACAGAATAGGAGACTCCAGATCTAGTCTGACCAAGAAAAATTACAGTGGACCTGTCATCTCTGGATCTGCTCTGGACGTGAAGGGTCTCTCTTAGTGGAACTTTTGTTGACTTCCATATTGCATTATTGGCCCACGTAAAGAACACTAAGATCCATACTTTTGTTCCCAAATAAGCTGCTGACTAGCCATGCTTTCACTATCTTAGCATCATGAAGCTCAATTTTTGACCCAACTATAGGACTTCACACTTATTCATAATATAAAAGCCCATGTTAGAGGCATATATATGGCATGGTGGAGCTGGTGTCAAAATCCAGCCTCAGGTACTTACTAGCTGGTGACCCAGGGCAAGTCACTTAACTCCTCTCTGCCTCTTGTTCCCAGATGGGTACAATGGGGTTAACAATAGCACCTACCTCTAAGGATTATTGTGAAGATCAAAAGAGACAATGTTGGTAAAAAAAAAAAAAAAAAAAAAAAAAAGAAGCACTTAGCTCAGTGCCTAGCACATAGTAGGTTCTTAACAGATGCATGTTGATTAATTGTAGCAGTTTGGTTGTTGTTTTAATCTGTTACTTGATGAGTTCTGTGTACATTCATATATCCCTTCCAATCTCTCTCCATTCTTTTCCCACTTAAATTGTGTTTTCATAATTTAATTATTGAAGGCTTTCTATTTAGACTTTTTTTCTCCTCTCTCCCCAGGCTCAAATTTGATATCAAGTTAGGCAGAGGGGAGAAGGAGTTTTTAATGCAAAGAGATCTTTAATGACTTCAGAACTCAAGCTTTATCTAGAGCAATTAACTCCAAAGTAGGGACCAGAGGTCCTTTATGGCCAACCCAGTCCATGACAGTCCTTTTCCCATGCTAATAGCACTGATTGTCCTCAACATAATTACACCTACCCTCATCCTCCATTTCTATAGCTTCTCTATCTGACCAGTTACTTATAAGCTCCCTGAATCCTCCCTTCTGATCCCAGCTGCAGCCCCTCAGAGCAGTAAAAACATAAACTACCCACAACAAATAACCAAGTGCCATTGGAAAAATTATATTTCCCTCTCCTGGTCCAGATTATCTCATAGCTCTGTTGTCTTTACTGTCTAGGGCATCAACTGTTGAAAAAGAACCTTCTCCTACCTTTTTGTTATTAGTGGGACCAAGGTACACAGAATGAGTAGGCATGGATGGATTGTGATTTAGATCTCAAATATCATTGTATTGTTTTTCTTTAAAATAGAAACAAGAACAACAGCACCCATCTTCTGAACTTTCCTGTAATTGTCAAGGTCATCACCATCCTCCTTGCAATACAGGATTACTATCCTGGTAGTATCCTCAAATCTTCACTCCCCCTCACTTCACATATTCAAACAGTTGCCAAATCTTGTCATTTCTGCCTTTAAATCTGTCATCACTGTCCTTTTCTTTCCATTCACAAAGCCATCACCCTAGGTCAGGGCCTCATTTTCTCTCACCTGGACTATTGAAAACCTATCCTCTACTCCAATCCATCTTATCCCACCTGCCAAAGTTATTTTCCCAAAGGTAGTTCTGATGATGTCACTCTCTGACTCAACAAAATTCAAACTCTAGTGGCTTCCTTTTACCTTTGGGGTCAAATAGTTCATCTTTATTTCACTTCATTTTAATTTCTATTATTGTACAAGTTGTATAACATATATATGTATGTGTGTGTGTGTGTGTATATATATATATATATTATAGTATCATAGCAGGTTAACTATAATTTATAAATAATAAGTGTACATAGAAAAGAGATGGGTCCTCAAATTGTTTGAGTATTCAAGATTAGAGACCACTGACCTAGAGGATGATTGAGTTAATCATTCCACTTGACTTCCAGAAAAGAACAGACTTCTTTAAGCTGCATAATAAACAAAAGCTACAGAAATGGAGAGCTACCATGAAAAAACTTTCCAAAGACTCATTCTTCTCATCCCACACTCAATATTCCATAGTAGAACTGATTTTATGGAAATCAGTCCCATAAACCACAATCTTCCCAATAAAACAGAGTGTGAAATCACTGACTTTGGCAACAAAGGGCACAAGAAAACCCACATGATCTCTATCTTCTTACAATAAAAGGAAATCAAATTTGGATGAGGCCTCAAAAACATGGTTCAATCTTCAAAAATTTGTCCCCTCACCATGGAGATAAGTCCAAATTTTAGCTATGTAAACAATGCATTCTCAGGCCATCAGATGATATAACAATAAGCTAAAGTTTCCCTAACGGTAGATAGTAACCACTTAGTCATATCTCCTGTTATGGTGCAATCTTACACTGAAGATTTATGGAGGAAACCTCAAGGATACTTCTCAAAGAATGCGGTAGACTTATAAAGCAAGGGTTCACTACTGTAAATCCTCTAAATACTCCTTCATTTATAGCGTTTTTTCTCCTCAGCTTTAGCAAGTCTGTGGACTTTCAGAAGCATTGTGACTAAATGGCCCAGCTTAGCTGGGATATCCTGTCAAAGGTCTTAGATAAATAAATAACGAGATGAATTAATAAATGTAAGACAGCTTTAATCCTCCCTCAATACCATATTAACTCAGGAAGAGGAAAAACAGCTGAAGCCAAAGAAAAGAGATCACTGCAAAGTCAGCTTGTGTTTATTGGCTTTATGAGAACCGATTACAGGGTAATGAATGCAGCCTTGAATACAGGTCACCAACAGGTCTTCTTTTCAAGAGCCATTCACTTCAGTCTCCCGTCCTCTCAACGTACAGTCACATATTAGAATCTGGAGTCTCATGGTGCCTAGTACTACCACTAAGGAGAGCATCACAAAACCCACTTTGCCTCAATTTAAGCATAAACTATAGTTCTCCTCCTTAAGTCTTACAGATATTTCAGTGTAACTGCTCCTCTGGGGAGACAGAAGACTAGTTAGTGAGTAATTTTTTTTCTTTTAAGCACAAAGCTCTCAGAATCACAGAATCTCAGAGTTGGAGTTGTAAAACCTTAGTAGCCATCTATTCTATTCTATCTATTCTAATCTGTTCATGGCCAAGAACATCCTCTAAAATATAGCTGAACAATTGTCATTTACTTAAAGACTTTCAGTGAAAGAAAACACAACAGCTCCCAAGGTTACCCATTTTGCTTTGGGAAAGTTTCATTTTTAAGGATTTACTTCCTTACCTCCTATAAAGGAGGAGTCAAGGTGCAAACATAGAAAGAGATAGCCTTAGATTTAGGAAATTCTATGTTCATATCTTGCCTTTGATGTGTAATAACTCTGACTAAGAGCAAGTTATTTAACTGCTCAATATGGTCAGGTGACTCTAAGGGTATTAGTTACAAATGAACTGCTTATATGCTTCAATGAAGGGAGTTTCCCTACTAGTACAATCACAGATTCATGCCCCACCTCCACCAGCAGGCAAGATTCTCGTATGACTAAATTGGCTTCTTTGCAATTTCCACCCATTATAAAATTACTGCCAAGACTTATCAATGCTACCTCCTGCACCTCTGGCTGAGCGGAAAAAGTTAGTCAATAAATATTTATTAAGAGTCTACTATGTGCCAAATACTGTACAATGCACTGAGCTGAAAGAGAACATGCTCTGGAGTCAAAAGTTCAAAACCCGCCTCTGATCCTTAATAACTGAATTACCTTGGGTAAGTCACTTTACTTTGCTGGCCCTCAATTTCCTTATCTATAAAATGAGGAGAGTGGACTAGATTACCTCACAAGTCCCTTCTAGCCCTCCATATACGATCTCATGTATCCATCCTATTACCTCTACCTCATCAAAATTCTCATCAAAATCTTTATCAATTCTCACCTAGATGACTAAAATTTCTCCAGAATTATTTTTTTCTTGAATTCTGTTTTTCCCCTGTGCAATCAATTCTCCATAAAGCTTCTAAATTGAAATTGCCAAAGTGTAGGTCTGACCATGCTACTCCTCTGCTCAAGAAGGTTCAATGACTTTTCATGACTTCCAGGACAAATTGCAAACTCTTCTGACATTTAAAGCCCACTATAATCTGGTTTAATCTCCCTTACACACTGATTGTTCCTTCTGCTTTTCATGTTTCAGCCAAAATGGCCAACTTTCTCTTTCCTACATATGACATTCCATTTCTCTCCCATTTATACAAGTTATCTCCCTTGAACCCATTCTTGACTCAAATGTTTTCCCTTCTTATATCCACCTCTTGGAAATCTTGCACCCTTTCAAGATTCTCAGCTCAAGTTTTACCTCTTTCAAGAGAACTTTCTTGGTTACTTAAATTGTTTCTCCTACAAAAAAAAAAAAAAAGCATTTTTAAAAGCCCAAACAAAAGATTCACTGTATATTTATTCTGAATGTACTCTATTTACTTATCTGTTAACATGTTGTAAACTTCCTTACACCACTATGAGAATGTAAATTCCTGGAGGGCAAAGACTATCTTTCTTTTGTATTTTTTTATTCTGTGTCTATCATTAAACCTAGCACATTAAGTAGGTTCTTAATAAATGTTCACTTATTGGTTGGAATGTTAATATAGGAATGTTTTAAGTTTCAAGATATCTAGAGTGCTAAATGTGGTTTCAGAAGAGCTTGAGTTTGAATCACATCCCCACTATTTTCCTTTATTGTTGTAAAGTCATTTCAGTCTTGTCCAACTTTTCATCACCCCATTTGGAGTTTTCTTGGCAAAAGGTACTGCAGAGGTTTGCCATTTCCTTCTCCAACTCATTTTACAGAAGAGGAATCTGAGGTAAACAGGGTTAAATGATTCACCCAAGGTCACACAGCTGGTTTCTGATACCAGATTTGAACTCATGAAGAGGTATTTTCTATTTGTGAGATTTTGGACTTCATTTTCTTCATCTGAAAATGAAAGAGACTACATGATTTCTAAGATCCCTTCAGGTTGTTGGTCCTAATATCCCCACTATTAAAGTTTATCCTGATACTAAAATCTCCACCCATATCCCCTTTCTATTCTACAGAGAGAACCTTTCTGAAAAGACCTCTTAATTACTGCAGATATTACACATGTGCTGTGGAATGTGTGTTGTTTGCTTATTTTGGAAGTCCTATTGATCAGGTAATAGACATGTTAGGGCTGTGAGTAAATGATACAGTTTGTACTGCATAGGATAAATGCATAGGCATTTCCTTAAAGCTTGGGTTTGGAATTTTTTAACACCATACATTATGAACCTGGCTTAAAGGTTACATGTTTTGTTATTTTCCTATTAATGGTGCTGTGAAATTTGGAAGCTTGAAAAGTACAAGGAGAGGGGGCAGAAATCTGGTGATTAGTTGGCTTATTAATGTGTAAAAGAAGAGTTTCTATCCATTATTCATGGATAAAATATGAACTGGGATTTTTAATATCACATCCCAGGCAGAATCTTCCCTGGCACGCTGGTTTCATCTGTAGGCCAAGCTATAAACAGATGTCCCTAGTGCTAGCATGGGGGTTTTGAAGACTGGTGAACCTGCCAGTTTTCATTTATCTTTCAAAGATAAAACAAACCCTGTGAGCCAGTTATACAAAATGAAAAAGTTCTCAGCTTTCCCTGACTGAAACTCAACAGGCATAAAAAGTCTAGCATTTATAATCCAGTATCAAATGGAATTAGTTTGTGTACATTCCTAAAGCTGCAGTCTTGAAGGTGCCTCATTCTGGGTCTTCATTCAAGGTGATTTGTGTTTCTTCTAGATAGAAGCTCTCGTGATGTTAAGTTCACTTCTGAACAAAAGATCTGGTCAATATTTTCCTTAAAAATATAAATGTTATTGATTTTTTTAACTTCATGATCTTCCCTAATGTACTGTACCTCTAAGCAATGAGTAGCCCTTTGTAACAAAGAAAACACTATTATGCAAAACCAATTAGCAGAATACCTTCTGAGAGTATTTGTAGCATTCTGTGCCTGTAGTGTCCCACCTGCCTACTGATAGGAGACAGATGTGTGTCATCATCAGTTCTCAGGGGCCATGACTGGTCATTATAATCATGCAGGGTTTAAGTTTATTTCAGTTTTTGTTTCATTTACAATCTGGCGACCGTCAATGTTGTTTCCCTTCTACCCCCTCAATCATCCCCATTTTCTCACTTATCTTTAATCTCTCACTATCTATGGACTGCCTCTTTACTGCTTACTAATAGGGTCATGTCTGCCATCCACAAAAACCCTCATTTGATTTGTCTATGCTCACTAACTCTCATCCCATATTCTTCTCCCTTGTGTAGCTAAATTGCCTGAGAAAGTCATCTATAATAGATGCTTCCACTTTCGTTCCTTTCACTATTTTCTTAACTCTTTATGGCTTGGTTCTGATCTCATAATTCAACCAAAAGTACTTTTTACAGAGATTTGTTATTTGCCAAATCTAATGTTTGGTTTTTAATCCCTATCCTTCTGTATCTCTATACAGTATTTGACACTGTAAATCACCCTCTTCTCTTTGATGCCCTTTTCTCTCTAGGTTTCCATGATGCTGCTCTGTCCTGGTTCTCCTTCTACCTGTCTGACTACACTTTCTCTGTCTTTGCTAGATCTTTGTTCAGGTCACACCTACTAAAAATGAGTGTCCCCTGAGACTCTATTCTGGGCTCCTATTCTCCTTCTATACTATTTCACTTGATGACCTCATCAGTTTCCATGCCTTCAATATTATCTCTATACTGATTTTCTACTTATCTAATCCAAATCTCTCAAAACTTCTCTACTTCTGAAACTTATTGAAAGCACCACCATCTTCCTAGACACTTGGCTCACAATCAATAATCCTCAACTCCTCACTCTCTTTCCTGATGTCTAATCCATTACTAGATCTTGTCAATTTTACCTGTGTTACTTCTCTCATCTATGCCTCCTTCTTACTTCTGACACTTTTACTACCTGGATCTAGTCCCTCATCACTCACAAATGGACTATGGTAATAAACTGCTGTTGGTCTCCCTATCACAAATCTTTCTCTACTCCAACTTATCCTCCACCTAGCCTCCAAATTGACTTTCCTAAAGCACAGGTCTATCTGTGATATACTACATCCTCACTAAACCTATTAAATACTAATGTTTTCTGTGAGGGTGCATTCATGAATTTTTATTGTGTTCAGGTAAACAGAAGTCAGTGTTGGTGATATGAAGGTCGTGAGGTGCACAAGTCTTCAATAGCAAGTGACCATTCATGTTGGTCTTTCCAACTCCTTTTCTCCCAAGGACTCCCTGCCATGTCTGATAGTCTGAGCCTACTTTAGCATTAAAATCACCCAGAATTATAAGCTTGTCCTCTTTCGGCACATTGATGATAAGGGTCTCCAGATTTTTCTGGAGTGTCCACAGTGAACAGGAATTCCATGAAACTGGTGTAGATTTTGCAATTAAAACTAACTTAAGGGGCAGCTAAGTGGTGCAATGAATAGAGCACTGGCCCTGGAGTAAGGAGAATCTGAGATCAAATCCAGCCTCAGACACTTGACACTGACTAGTGGTATGATCTTGGGCAACTCCCTTAACCCCAGTTGCTTGCCTTCCACACCTCCAAAACAAAACAAAACAAAACAAAAATTAATCTAGTCAACAAGCCTATATGCCTGCCAAAAGGAGTGAATGACAGACTCATGATAATGTGATTGCCCCTTGCAAGAAAACACTGTGCCATCATCATCAATGCCTATGTTCCCACCATGATGAACTCTGATGATGTCAAAGATAATCCCCACTTGATAAACTCCAGTGGCTCCTTATTACCTATACCAGAGGTTTCAAAATCATTACCATCCTACTGCAAACTGTAGCAAAACTATAGAGTGAGACTGGAGCCAGATGAAAATGTAGTTGGGAAATGTTTAACAAAATAAATAAAAATACAATACAACACAATGCTAATTTATATTTTTTAAGTCAATATGTGATCTGAAGGTATGCATTTCTATTTGACTTTAAAACCACTGGCCTGGGGACAGAGCCAAGATGGCGGAGTAGAAAGACACACATACGCTAGCTCCGAACCCACAGCCCATAAAATATCTGTAAAAAAGAGCTCCCAACAAATTCTGGAGCAGCAGACGCCACAGAACAACAGAGCAGATGAGATTTCTGTTCCAGAGAGCCTGAAAACCTCTCGCAAAAGGTCCTTCATGCTGCGGACCCCAGAGCTGAGCCCAGCCCTGGCTTGGCTGCATGGCACCGAGAGGAGCAGATCCAAGCAGGCTTCAGGGACAGAATTTCCAGCAGCTGCGCGGGTCCCTCCACCCACAGGTAACAAGGGTTGGTGAGAGGGTCTCTTTGGCAGGTCGAGAGGGGAGTGGGGTGCCCCTATAACTCAGGCCCCCTCGGGAGGCAGCAGCGGGGGCAGCAGCAGACTGGGGCTCCTCAAGCAGGCAGGAGCTCGGATCCATTGTTGAAGGTCTCTGCATAAACCCCTTGAGGGAACTGAGCCCATGAGGCGGCCCTGCCCCCACCTGAGCACTTGAACTTAATCTCACACTGAATAGCAGCCCCGCCCCCACCAAAAGTCCTGAGGCTGGGAAGCAGCATTTGAATCTCAGACCCCAACTGCTGGCTGGGCAGATCTGGAGGCAAGGTGGGTGTGAAGAGAATATTCAGAAGTCAAGTCACTGGCTGGGAAAATGCCCAGAAAAGGGAAAAAAAATAACACTATAGAAGGCTACTTTCTTGGTGAACAGGTATTTCCTCCCTTCCTTTCTGATGAGGAAGAACAATGCTTACCATCAAGGAAAGACACAGAAGTCCAGGCTTCTGTATCCCAGCCCACCCAATGGGCTCAGGCCATGGAAGAGCTCAAAAAGGATTTTGAAAATCAAGTTAGAGAAGTGGAGGAAAAACTGGGAAGAGAAATGAGAGACATGCAGTCAAAGCATGAACAGCAGGTCAGCACCCTGCTAAAGGAGACCCAAAAAAATGTTGAAGAAAATAACACCTTGAAAAATAGGCTAACTCAATTGGCAAAAGAGGTTCAAAAAGCCAATGAGGAGAAGAATGCTTTAAAACCACTGACCTACAGGATTAAACATAAAATCCTGTCCGACTTTCAAACTCTTTCACAGTCTGACCCCTTTCTATTTATCCAATCTTCATACAACTTACTTTTCACCACATGCATTGTGATGCAGTGACTCTAGCCTTATTTCTATTGAAAAAGACACTCCATCTTTAGACTTCTGGCATTTTAACTGGCTGTCCAGGGATACTCCCTCTCCTTCCTGTTACCTTCTGTCTTCCCTGGATTTCTTAAAGCTCCTATTGAAATTCTACCTTCTAAGTAAGCCTCTCCATATCCTTCTTAATCTAAAAGCCTTCTCTCTGAGATTGTCCTCAAGTTATAAGATATATAATTCAATTGTTTATGCATGGTTGCTTTCATGTTTATTTCCTCCATTAGACAGTGATCTCTTTGAGTGCAAGGAATGTATTTTGCCTCTCTTTGTATTTCTAGCCTGGCACATTATAGGTTCTTAATAAATGCTTACTAACTGTTCAGTCATGAAATATTCTCCTATGAATAGATCTATAAAGTAATTTTTTTCTCAATCTTCTAATTTTTCATATCACCTTTTATATTTAAGTCATGAATCCATTTGGATTTTATATTGGTATGCAGTATAAGACGTTAATCTATACATAACATTTCTTCCAGGTTTCTCTGAAGTTTTTTATCAGCAGTTTTTGACAGTAGCTGAAGTCTTTTGGTTTATCTTTCATATTGTGACACCACAATAGGTCCACAGTCTGTGAGTACTGCCTCTAATAGTACAGATCAAAATCTTCCCATACCTTCTTATTTTCCGTAATTCTTGTCTACGTCTTATCTTGTCTCCTGGATGTTCCATGAATAAGATACTCCAACTCTCAGCTCCAGACACTTCCCGATGCCTGGAATGTTCTCCCTTCTCTGGTCTATAACTGCCTTGACTTCCTTTATGTCCCAACTACAATCCTATCTTCTATAGGAAGCCTTCCCTAAATCCTCTTAATTCTAGAGCTTTCCCTCTGTTCATTGTTTTCTATTTAGCTTGTATATAGCTTGTTATGTATAATTTTGTTTGCATGTTGTCTCCCCCATTAGATTGTAAGCTCTCTGAGGACAGAGACAATGTCTTATCTCTTTTTGTATCCCCAGTGCTTAGTGCAGTGTTGATCACATACATTTTCATTGATTGATGTCTTTCCTCTTTCCTAGAGACACCACTCAGTTTCAGTCAGTCCACAAGCATTTATTAAGTGCTTGCTATATTCTAGCCACTTCAATAATGCTGAGAAAACAAAGAAAGGCAAAAATAACAGGACCTCATAATCTTGTAGGGGAGATAACATGCAAATAATGTGTATACAAAATCTCTATATGTTAAAGGCCTTATTTCAAGTCCTTTTATATCATCTGAGAAACAATGCAGAACTCAAGTTTTTTATCTGTTTTCCAAAACTCTTGCTTCTTGACTGGTCCATATCTTTTCTGATTATACACATCTTTTATTCATAGAATTATAATCACAGGATTCCAGAATCCATAATTAGAAGAGATTATGGAATCCATCTAGATTAAAACATGTCTTAACAAGAATTCCCCTAAAACATGTACAAAAAGTAATACTCTAGGTTTCACTTTAAAAATAACAATCACAGGATCATTGAATCACAGGGACCTCAGAAATCATCTAGTCCATCTTGTAAGTGAAAAAATCTCCCATTCAAATCAGTCAAAGTGCTTCTCTAGCCTTTGTTTGAAGACCTCCAATGACAAACAACTCACGACCCACTGAAGTAGCCAATTCCTTTTTTAAACAACTCTAACTGACTTTGCTTTTTTAACTAATTTTTTTAAAATAATGAAAATTAATTTTTTTCTTCTTCTAACACCTTAACCATAGGAAAATAAATAAATCCTTATAGCAAATATGTATAGTCATGCAAATAAATTTCTGTTTTTTCTGTGTTCAAAAAAAAAATAAGTCCCATCCTGCACTCTGGGTCCCATCATCTCTGTCAGTAGGTGGGTGACATACTTCCTCATTTTTTCTGTGAAATCAGAGTTAGTCATTGAATTGATCAGAGTTCTTAAGGCTTTCAAAGTTAGATTTTACAGCATTGGCTGAAATCTTATGTTTTCTTCTACCACTGATGTATAGTATCCATACTCTACCAGGAATCTGTTAGGTTGAAGAAGCTAATTTTCAAGGGAGAAGCTGATGGTCACCCATTCAGGTAACTACTTCCACTATGTTTCTCTCCATGCTTGCCATTAATTGTGGGTAATGTGCAACTGTTCCCAAAGTTTCCATTGGCTCCTTGATTCTTTGACTTTATTTCCACCATTGTCTATACAGAGGAAAGAGCACTGTCAAGTCTTTAACAGCTTGAAAGTATACAGCTCATGTTGCTATAGTCATGGTCTTCCTAACTGGTATCCCCAGCTCCAGCCTCTCAGTCCTTGGGGGCATAGCTAGCACACTGGATGATAAAGGAAGAATCAAAAAAATTAGAGAATTGGACTGAATCTAATCAGATGAAATTCAATATAGATAAATGTAAAGTTTCACACATTGTTAGAAAAAATCAACTTCAAAGTACAAGATGAGGGAGGAACAGTTAGACATCAGTTGTTCTGAAGAAGATCTGAGGTATTAAGGGACCGCAAGCTCCTTCTGAGTCAGTAGTGTGATGCAGAAGTCAACAAAGTTGATGCTATCTTGGGCTGCATCAAGTGACACCAAGTTGCCTTGGATAGAGAGGTGATATCCCACTGTACCGTGTCCTCATCAGACCTCATCTGGAGTGGAGTCATCAATTCTTGGTGCCAAGTTAAAGAAGAATATGAATAAGCAGAAGAATCCCAGAGAAGGACAACCAGTGAGGTTAGGATAGGTTGAAGGAACTTTCATGTTTAAGAAAAGAGGATTCCAAAGCAGTGATCAGGAAAGGGGAGAGGCCATCGTGAGGAGGGGATTTGTTCTTGTTTGGAATCAGATTAGAAAATCAGAAGCTTTGTAAATGGAAGCTATAAAGAGGTAGATTTAGGTTTGATATCAGTAACAACTTCCCAACAATGAGAATTACACCAGACTAGAATAGGCTTCCTCAAAAGGTGGTGGGCTGCCCCTCCTTGGAAGACTTTAAACAAAAGTTGAATGACTGCTTGTTGAGTGTTATAATGGGAATTCCTGTCATGTATGAATTGGACTAGGTGATCTCTGAGTTTCTCTCCATCTCTCAAATTCAATCATTCTGTTCTTTTTTGCAATCAAACTCCTTGCTGCTTCCCAAAGTGTCCTCCAAATACATTGCTTTCTTAATGTCATCCATTTGATCAAAAACCTTCCAAGTTTCCCCACTACCTACATTTCTTAGCCTGTTATTCAAGGCTTTAAAATATGACAGTGATCTTTTCCACCTTATCACTTACCCTTACCTGAATCAACCTTCCACTCCAGTCAAAGTGGCCTTCTCATTCCCCTCCCAAACTCAGTCTGCTCTTTTCCTACCTCTCTGCCTTAGGTTACACCATTTCTACAACCCAGAATTACCTTCTACTTCTGTTCTGCCTAGACAAGCTACCTGTCATTCAGAGCCTAATGCAATGCTGTCCAACCCATGAAGCCTTGTCCCAACACAGTCAGAAGTAACCACAGATAAAGTAGGCAACTATGTAGCACATAAAACATGCAGAAAGGAAAAACGGGTATGATAGGAATGAAGACAACTTTGTAATATTGCAATAAATTATTTCATAATTTATATTTGACAATTATTTAATCCAATTTTATACTTAATAATAATAAATATAAAGTGTCAAACACTTTTGATGTAATTCCATGCTCCATGACTTGCACATATGTAAAGGTGAAGTCAGTGAAAAATTAAAGGGAAGTAATAAGAAAATTTTATCTTTCAATGCTTGCTTAGAGAGCAGAGAAATACCCATTGTTTTCTCATGTCAATCCAGTTCATTATACTCTTCTACTCCTCTGAACTCATCATGCTTATTTTTTATATGGTTCCTTTGGCAATTAATCATAGGAACCAGTCGTTGGAAATGACCTAGGGAATATACATTAACTTGATTACTTTTCAGATGAGAAAACTAGAGATTTGAAATTTATCTAAGACCACATAATCAAGAGTGTTACCTTACCACACTCTCTGATTACCTTATCTATAGATGAAGGCTCAAATTAACTTCTAGGGCTCATTCAATTTAAGATTCCATGCTTTTAGCAGATGCCCAATAATTTTTTTTGATGGACTGACTCAAACCTACTCTCTAGGAATAGTCACTAAGTAATAATATTGATCTTTCTCAAATATTTGAAAAATTACAAAGGCTATCTTGAAAATATGCCTATTGGTCAGGAAGGGTAAGTAGGGATAAAAGTATTTTGTTGATTAGGAAATTGAGACCCACATATGTCTGCTTATTTGTCCAAAGTCACAGGAGTGGTGGGACTTAAATCTAGATCCTTTGACTCAACTTCATGTTGAGTTCTCTTCTACCACAATGCCAACAAAAATTCGTTACATCATTTTTTTTCTTTCTAGCTAAGTGCTACTGCTCTGGGCCCATGCTCCAACCACACTTTACTCATTCAGTCAAGAAGAATTTATTAAATGCCTACTATGTGCCAGGCACTGAGCTAAACTGATGCTGTGGTTGTTCTTTTGTTTTCAAAGACCAACGACATAGTGAATGAGTTGTGTCTTGACTTAAGGGTAAATTGGATTTAAGTGAGGTGAAGTTGTGCAAATCATCAACCTCATGCTGGTGATAGAAAGGCGAAAAACATGCTTCATGCTCACAGGGAGTTCACGTTGGAATGGGTGAGACAATGTCTAAATCATTATGTAAATACAAGATTTGAGGATCACAGCAACCACTTCCTCACCAAGCTGTCCTCCCTGTACCCTTTGCACACCACCCCTTCTAGCTATGTCACTGCCCCTAGGAAGGATGCACCAATTTCCTACCCTAGGAAGCTCTACTCTTCATCTTTGCAACTTCCCAAACCATAGTAGCCCTCCCTAACCTCTCACCTCTTGTTGCCCCCTATAAAAAGGTAGGTTCTGTGAAGACAGGGAAGAGCTTCCCCTTTGTATTTATTATTTGTATTCTCACAGTTTAGCACAGGGTTTGGCCCACAGTAAAATTACAAAAGGTCTCTTTCTTTTTTTTTTCCTTCCTTCCTTCTTTCCTTCCTTTCATTCCTTCTTTTCCTTCCTTCCTTTCTTCCTCCTTCCTTCCATCTCTCCCTCCCTTCCTCCTTTCTTTCCTTCTTTCTTTCTCTCTTTCTTTCTTTGTTTATCTCTTTCTTTCTTTCTTTCTTTTTCTCTCTTTCTTTCCTGGATCACCAAGGTGGTGGACTATGTACCTTGTGATTGTTTACTGGTTTCTTCAGAGGTACAGTACATAGGACAATATATTTTTATGGAAAGACTGTTCAGCCAGGGTCTGAGCAGTGATTCTGCCATCTGGTAAAAGACAGGTGTGGAAGTAAGCCCTTCTCCACAGAGGAATGAGAACTTGGGAAAAACAAGTTGTGAACTTTTGCTCTGAGAATAGAAGGCTGTTCCCATTTGTCTTTATGCTATATGTATTTAACTGAGTAGGGTCAGCACTGAGGCCTCAAACCAATTAATTCATGGTTAGAATTTACTTCTAATATCTGGAATTTTTAAAAGCAGCTTTTAGTATCATGAGGTGGATAAGGGTTAACAAAAGTTGGAGAACAAAGGCAGATGTTCATTTGATCCAAGGCCCTATGAGTCAGTGATGTGATCTCTTCTCTGGTTTGCCAGCCAGTTTTCATTTGAATGATATACAGGATACCCTTCCTCCAAGTAGCTATGAGTCACTCTCACTGGCTGTAGAAGGCCTTGTGAGACCTGACTTCTCTTCTCCTCCAAATTTGCAATGTTTTCAATCCCTTAAATAGCTCTTGTGTCCAACTGGCTCTCTCACAGATGACTCTCAAAGGATGGTCTGAGCTACACTCCTTGTGATCTTAGTATTAAACAAAAACAATGGTGATGTTCATTCACTGAGCAGCATTTTATTTTTAAAAGCACTCTGCCCTTCACCAAGAAATCGCCTACACAATATCCCCAAGAGGCATTCGTATTTTGACGGAATTAGAGCACAAGGGTCAAGCTGGATGTTTAGCAGATGAGCCCTGCTGAGGGAGGGCTATGATCATGCATCTCTGATTAGGAAATTAAAGGATCCCAGATTGAAAGCTGGAAGGAATCTTATAGATCATTGATTCCACTCCTTTCATTTTGCAAATGAGAAACTAAGCCCAAAGAGGAAAAGCTTGGTTAGCTTGAAGCAGACTAATCCTGAGGTAGGGAAAGGGAGAACGGAAATTACAAAAAATGCACTGGGCACCAGTTTTCTGATTTTCATTTACATCACCATGTTATGCTTTATGTTTTACAGTTTGTTCTCTCTTTCATTCTTATCTACCCTATATCAAATGAAACTGACCAAAGAGAAAGGACTGTTTGCTATGGCCTTCTAAAATTCAATGTATTGTAGTCTGAAAATTCTTTGCCATTAGTATTAAATAAATTCAACAATCCCTAATACACAGAAAGATATCTTCTCCTGCCTTTCCCTTTTAAAACTGTATCTCCATTTTTTTCACTTCCCTTCTCCCTATTGCCCCTTAAATAGGATTTTTCAAATAACTTCCCTTTCCCTGTCTCAATACTCTCTCCCCTTCCTTTCAATAAATGGATTGTTTATCCCTTTGAACGCTCTGCATGTTGTTAAATATCTCTGGGTCTAATCAGATATATTTCATTTTTAGGATCTTCATTGGCTTTCTTGATACTTTACTCTTTTTTCAAAGATTTCCCCAAAGATTATAGAGTTCTGCATTTCTGCATCTAGTCCACAGCATAGAAAAACATAGAATATTGTTTTTATTCTCTAAGAATAAACCTCCCTTTTGTAAATTTGGTGAAGTAAAATCTGTGAGGTATAAGATGTTCATTCTTAACTTTTTCTCCATCTTCCTTTCCGGTGCCCTTCTCTCCCTCAGGTGCTCCTTCACCTGAGAAATCATCTGGTGTCCCATTCAATAGACCTTTTGACTCAGTAGCCACCAAATAATAATGTTCATGACTAAGAGTACTTTGCAAGTCTACCTCCTATAAAAAAAGGAATGCATATTTTAACAGGAGGGCATGGATGACCAAGAAGCTTTAGAAACTCAAAATGGTCCATTTCTAATAGTGGACCTATCTACCATATATCCTATATGTAAAAATACTTTGACATTCTACCTTCTATTTTAGTTATTTGTATATGTGTTACTTTTTCACTATAATACTTCATTAGGGTATAGAGGTGACTGTAGATTCTTGAAACAAAAACTATAAAATGTTGTTTTTTTAACCAACTCAGGGCAGCTACTGCTTCTCTGTAAGAGAAATAGGTAGCTTCTAGTTCTATCACTCAGGAACTCCATCATCACCTTTTAGCTCCATCAACTTTTAGAAAGGGGATTTATTTAAAAAGTATATCAAAAATGGTGCAAAATTCCCCCCTCCCAAATCCTGGGGCATCCTCTTTGTAGGTACAAGTAGGCCCATCAGAAGAGTGTGTTCAAACTGAATGTACAATGGTAGTGAGACACATCTATACTATATATAGGTACCAAACAAATAACTCACAAATTCCTTTATTTTGTGGCTTAGAGGTCCCCTTTTCAGTGCTGAGTTGGTGTTCTCACTGGTGCAAGACATCATACTTCTCCTTCTCTTTCTCCTTCTCCTCTTTCTTCTTAACTGACTTTCTCACTTACTACAGCTAGTAAGTATCTGAATTTAAGTTCTCTTGACTCCAGGACCAGTTCTCGATCCACTGTACCACCTAGCTGCCCATGGACATCACGCTTTTTAAAACTGCTTCCCTTGGCTTACAATCTTCCAGCATCTGTTTCCCATATTTTCCTTGAATATGTCCTTAATTTGTATCTATTTCTGCTACCCTATCATCTTTCCCTCCTGGTTTCTCTGGCTTCCATAAAAACTTAGCTTGATTTCCACCTTCTTCAAAGGACCTATACCGGGCTCTATGCTGCTGCCCTCCACTCTCTAGCTAGTGACTACCCTCTAAAATTAGCTTCCATTTATACTAGATATATCTTGTATATACTTTTTTGCTTGTTGTCTCCTCCTTTACAATGTGAGCTCCTTGAAAGCAGGAGCCGAGTTATAGTCGTTCTTTACTTTCTTAGTGCCTAGCATTGTGAGTGGTATACAGTAAGCATTTAATAAATGCTTCATGGCTATTGTTAACTCCTGTTTCTATTCTCATGTGTTGGTCCAAACTTCCTAGTAACATAGTCAGCGGAGGAGAGATAAATGGAAAGATGAGGAAGAAAGACAGAGACACACACAGAGAAAGACAGTGAGTGACTTTTTTCTCAAAAGCACTCCATCTCAGGGATGGTTCTGGAATCCTCAGAAAAAAGAGCTTTTCAGTTATTAAGCAGAATCCTTACTGTACTGAGAGGTATTTTTATATAGGGCAAGAAGTGACTAGGAACAATGCATTGGGTGGATAGAATAATGACAATACAATAGAAAGAAGATTGAGGAACTTAACTCTTATTTGGCTTCCATTTTCTCCCTCATGGAACATGGCCTTAGCAATGGAAAGGACAAAACAAAAATGGCTAATGCAAAGTTGATACCCAAGGTAATTAAGGAGATAGTCTAAGAGCATTTGGCCAACCTTGATAAAATCATTACCCAAATGAACTACAGCTTCAGGATTTCCATGGTAAATATTTAGCTACTGCTAATAAAATTTTTAAAAGAAGGGCATATGTTCTAATTTTCTATAAGTAAGGACATGAAGACTGAAAACGAAAGGTCAGTGAACTCATTAATTACTCAGAAAAATCTAGAACAGATCTTCAAAGAAATAATGATCATCTGGGAAAAAAGTGGTGATTACAAAGGGCTAGTATGGTTACATCAAGAATAGCTCTTGAAAAAGTAAACTTATTTTCTTTTTTGAAGGAGTTATAAAATTGATGTACTAAGTCAATTGTAAAAATATAATTTATGTAGACTGTATTATAACATTTTATAAGGTATCTCATACTATTTTTTTGTGAAAGAGATGTAGCAATATGGTCTAGACCATGATGCTATAAGATGGATGTGGAAGTTTACTGCAGTGTCTAGACTCGAAGACTGGTCATTAACGGTTCAATGACAATTTGATATAAAGTCTCCAAGAGAGCTCCAAGGAATCTGCCCTTGGCTCATGCTGTTTAATACTTTTAGCAATCATTGGAGTAAAGGAAGAGATGAAAAGGCAGTCACATTAGCAGATAAAACAATGCTGGGAGAAATACCTAATATTATGTGATAGAGTTAGTGTTCAAAAATATTTGGCTAAAGCACAAGTTTAAATCTAGTAAAGTGAAATTGACAAAGGATAAATGTAAAGTCTTATTCTTGGTTTAAAAAAAAAAACACAATTCCCCAAGTACATGATTAGGGAAATGAGTTTTAACAGCTTATCTAAAAATGATATCAGTATTTCTGTAAATTTCAAGCTCAATTTGTATAAGTAGTATGCTGAAATACCCTACAAAAACTAATGCAATCTTGGGCTACATTAAAGAGGCATAACTTATATGAATAGGGAAGTGACAATCCCACTCTATTCTATTCTGGTCAGTTCTACAGTTTTGGGAGGAAATTGACAAGTGATCAAATAAGGGCAGCAAAGGTGGTAAAGGGCATGTAGTTCATGTCATATGAAGATCAGTTGAAGGACACAAGAATTTATATCCTGGAGAAGAATCAAGAGGATACATAATACCTCTCCTCAAATATCTGAAGGGCTGCCACATGGAGTAAAGACTAAGACCTTTTTATTTGCAACCATCAAAATAGGTGGAAATTACTAGAAGGAAAAATTTTGGCTTGATTTCTGGAAAAATTTTCCATGTAATAAGATCTATTAAAAAGTAGAATGGATTGCTTCAAGAGATGCTTCATTAGAAGCCTTAAAAAAAAAAGCTAGATGACCACTTTGGGGGTACCTTATAATGGAGATTTCTTCTGTAGAGTGGGTTGGTCCAAATGGCATCTCTAGTCTTTTCCAACAACGAAATACTGTAATTCAGTGATTGAGAAATGGTAGTAAAGTGTGAGGATTTATCCTCAAATCCCTCATTTCATTTCATTGATCATATCATCAGGTCAGAGTCAATGGTAGGGGAGGATCCTTATTCAAAAGTTTCCAATTTTAGGGACAGATGGGGGTACCATTTGTTCAAATTCAAGTTCTTTGGTCTCAATATGGGTCATTTTGATTTCACTTTATTATTCAGTTATAGGCATGTCAGCATCACCCAACATGAAAGCAAAGTCAAGACTTTTTTTAGAAAACTTTAAAGTTAAAGGCAGGGTAAAATGTGAAAAATTATCTTGCTCCAATCAAAAGTAAATTATTTTGCCTTCAAACCCCCAAATAGCCTTTTCTATAGATATTCTTTGGTGTAACACAAGGAATTATTTATCCTCTTAGTATTGTGATAGGAAGAGAAATAGGTGAAACAGGTTAGACTCTCACTAGATGGGCTAACTTTGATAGAAAAAAATACAAGCATTATATTCAAGAGACAGGACCAAGATATTGCTCAATAACACCTTTTGAAGGGGAGACCACAATCATGAACATGATAGAATTAATCCAGGCACAGTAAATGGCATAATATGAATGGAAGAAATATGGAGCTGGTCACAGAAATGAACTTTTCACTGGAAACAAAAGAACAAAAGCGACTTTCCCAGGAAATACTAACAGTAGCATCCTAGTCAGGCCCAGCTTGCAGGCTATCTTAAGAAGAATTCCATTTATCAAGCGTACAGCAATGTAGTTGTTAAATGTAAGACTGTGCTAGGCATTAGGTAAGATACCAAGTTCAAATAAGGTCAATCAATAAGCATTTACTAAGTCCTTACATTGTGTAAATGAGTGCTGGGGAAACAAAGAACGGCAAAAACAGTCTGCACTCTCAAGGAACTCACATTTTAATCAGATATGGTTCCTGCCTCCAAGAAGCTTATAATGTAATAAGGAAGACAAGGCATGGATGCAAATAAGTTTAACTCAAACCAATGAATAATTCCAAAATAGAACTTCATAAAATGTGATCTGAAAAATTTCATGTAGAAAACATCACTTCCAGTTGGGGGGATCAGGGAAGATTTAGGGAAGGGATGGGTCTTGAACTGGGTCTTGAAGAAAATGAGGAATAGTCCATTTCACACATGAGAACAAAGGTCAAAGAGATATGAGAAGGAACCATGAGAATAGAGAATGGCAATTAGTCCAGTTTAGCTGAAATATAAGGTACATGCAGAGGGGGGTTGAAAGAAGATGGGAAAAGAAGAGTGAGGCAAACCTGTGGAGGTCCTTGAATGCCAGGATAGAGTTCATATATTATTCGACAGGCCAAGGCAGATCACAGGATGTTTTTAAACAGTCTATATTAGGAAGATTGCTTTGGCGACTGTGTAAATGATGAAGTTGAATGAGTGTAGGTAGAGAGGGAAAGAGAAGTTACGAAGTTATTACAATAATAAAGAGAGGTGGAGATTCAGGTCTATTTGAACAATGTCAGCTTGAGTGGAAAAAAAAGGACAGATTCAAGTGATTTCAGAGTTGAAATAGACAAACCTTGAAAATTGATTGTCTATGGCAGGTGAGGGAGAAAAAAATGTCAAGGATGATTCTGAAATTTGAAGCATGGGTGACTAGAATAATAACATCCTTCAATAAAATTAGAGCTATTCTCAGGAGGAACAGAAATTTGTGAGTGAAAGATAATGAATTAACTTTTTGAACATAATGAGTTTAAGTTATCAACATGATATCCAAGTGGAGATGTTCAGTGGGGAGTTGGAGCCAGGGAAGGAGAAAGGAATAGGCATTAATATAGTACCCACTATGTACCAGGCACTGCCTGAGGCAATTTTACAATTATCTCTTTTGACTCTCACAACAAGCCTGTGAGGCAGGTGCTATTATTATTCACATTTTACAGTTCAGGCAAATAGAGGTTAAGTGACTTGCCCAGGGCCATACAACTAATAAGTAAATACCATTGGATCGGAACTCAGGTCTTCCTTACTCCAGGCCCAGAATTCTACCAACTATGAAATGAGTGGCCTGAGAGCTAGAGCTCTTAGCTAACACTTTGACCTTTTAATACACTCATTCATAAAGAGCAAAAGATGAGATATCAATGTAGCAAGAGGATAAAAGCCCAGCATATGGGGACATAAATCAACAAAGAGTATCTTAAAACCATAAGAACGAATAAAACTTCTAAGAGGATATTATGATCTATTAACAAATATCATATGAAGAAAAGTAAATTAGTAATACCTGTGAAAGACAGAGTCTGTGAGCTTCCTAGAGTGTAGAATAACAACAAGAAATCCCAGAATGTTTTGAAATGGAAATAAATGCATAAGAGAAAAAAATTTGGAATAAATGTAAGTTAGAGAGAAGAACATTCAATGCAGATTTTATTTTAATATTAGAAGAATAGAAAAAATGAATCAAGAATATGGAATTTCACCATGAAAATGAGAGATTCATAGGTTTAGAACAAAAAAAAAATATTGGAATAGAGGAAAATTTGCCAGAAGGGAAGCAAAATGCAATAATGTAAAACCAAGTCTTGAATTCATTAAAAGCCAAAGCACACTGACCTAGAAGTCAGGATAAGCAGAGACAATTTGGGCATCATAGATCTTCTAGAAGTAAATAATATTTTTTGAAAGTACTGAAGACAATAATGTAGCAAATAAGAACATTGCTCAAAATTTCTGAAGATAGACAAAAAAAATTATCAAAACGATCCACAGATAGCATTCAGATTTTTAAAACATTCCCCATATTTCCCTAAGCATTTACTAAAAGTCCATAAGATGCATAATATCTAGGGAGGGTGTTGTCTATAAAGTGAATGAAAAATATGGTACTTCCTTTGTAAAGGACTTATAATTGAGAAATGAGATGCATATAAACACAACAGTGGAAGAATAACTCATTCTAGGGTTTGGCACCATCTGTTGATACAACAGGAATAAGCGTGCTTTCTCTTTCCTCACCACCACCACAAATGTGGGAATCTTCTCAACAGTACATTTGGGGGAAGAAAGGAAAACCGTAATTAGAGCTTTGAACGGATCTTGTGACCCAAGCGGCTTTGGTTAAGGGTTTGATCTGGAACTTTTTCTGTTTAAAAAACATTGTGTGTGGCGTGTGTGTGTGTGTGTGTGTGTGTATGTGTGTGCATGTGTGTGTGTGATATGTGAATAAAAAGGCAATTAGTCAAAAATATATATGAAGCTCAATTTTGACCAGTGATTTAGTGGCAAGAGATCTATTTACCCAAGAAGCATACCTGTCTCTTATATTTTAGTGAAAAATTTTGAAAATATGTTCCAAAAATCAAAACTTTCATTTTAACTTCAATTCCAGTCAAGCATAGAAGATTGTCACTGATATATTTTTTCTTGATTGGTGGGTAAAGAGAGGTGGCCAGTAACACTCAAATATCACTGTCTCATAAATATAATATATATGCACACACACATACACACACGTATATATATGTATATGTATATACATATAACACACATACACACACATATATATATGTATATATATATATATATACATATATATATTGAATTAAAAGGGATGTACTCCAATAAGTTTGGTTCCTCCTCAAGTTTTGGTTTAAACCATTACTCTGTATCCAATGGAAAGAAAAACAGAGGTATGTTATTTTAGCTGACATTCGTTACCAGATTTAGTCAGCCCTCTGCTTTACATCACTGCAAATATTCAAAACTTGAACCAAGAGACCAGAAGGAGAGGAAGTAACATATCCAAGCATCATCGCGGATGCCAATATTGTTTATCCAAACACGCTTTTAGCCAAACTTACTTAATGTTTGTTTTGAGAAAACTAAAGCCTAGAATTTCTAGAGAGTAAAAGGAATAGGCATTAAAGAAAAAGAATCCGTTTAGCAGGCCTTCCCCAACCCCTCCTGATACCAGTGCCTTCCTTTTGTTAATTATTTCATAATTATTCTGGGTATACACACACATATGTATATACACATACACACATATATACACACATATACATACATATATATGTATTTTTATATATTTGCATTTTTTCTCCTTCATTAGATTGTAGACTCCTTGAGGGCAGGGACTGTCTTTTGCCCCTTTTTCTATCCCCAGTACTTAGCACAGTACCTGGCACATAGTAAGTGCTTACTAATTTATTGAATGAAATGTGACAGGATGTGAATTATTTGTTGACTGGGGCTGGATATCTCACCTGCCTCCAAAAAAGAGACAGTAAACAAGTTTAAACATGTTGTGATTAGGGATAAAAAAGAAACAGACTATTTAAAGATAACAAGAGTAAATTCTAACAAGCACATGAGGTGAGCTAATTATTTTAATAGGATACTGAATTTAGTTCTCAGTTCCTGGAATATAAAGAGAATACAAAGAAAAATACTGAGTTATGTATTTTTTTCTCTATTGTTAACAAAAATTATATAAATGTAGTTCCAAAATTTATTTTCCCGTAGAACTAAACTCAAGATGGAATTGTGTGTGTGTATATGTGTGTGTGTATGAGTTTGGACAGCACAAGGAATTTATGCTGAGGGTCTTTATATAAGCAACACAGAGTAGTATGCTGGAATGTCTTCAACTATAGTTTTGCAAAAGCCACAGAAATAAGATTGAAATGGATAATTCTTGTATTGATCTTTCATAAAAGCTGAGAGCATAATATTAAGTTGCAAGTTAGCAAAAGCATTTCTTCTGCTAGGGGCCAAAAGAATATGCTTCCAGTACTTCATTTTCTGTTAGCCCATTGGTACAGTTAGAACACAGAGAATATAGGTTAACATGTATTGATTAGTTTGTGGCCATGGTTCAATTTAATTTTATAAATAATTATTTCACTCTTCTGGGCAGTTAAGGTGCTAAGTGTATGAAGAACCCAGCTTAGAGTCAGGAAGACCTAAGTTCAAATTCTGTCTTAGATATTTACTAGCTGTGTGACCCTGTATAGCCCTGTTTGCCTCAGTTTCCTCATCTGTAAAATGAGCTGTAGAAAGAAACAGCGAAGCACTATAGTATCAGTTTGCCAACACACACACACATATATATATCTATAAACACACACGCACATACACACACACATACAAAACAAACAAACAACAAATGGGGCCATGAAGAGTCAGGCTTGCTTGAAACAACTGAACAATGTTGTCTTCTTACTATTTACAAAGTATTGTCACTCTGATATCTCAGTGACTAGCCATATCTAATGGAAGATTTTGTTAATAGATTCTATCTCTTGTTTGGAAGGTAGGGTAAGGGGAGAAGGAAAAAGGTGCATTTTGCACAGTATCAAAATTGTCCCTCATAGATCATATCATCTAGGTTATATAGTTTCTTATAATAGTTCTTTGAGACCAGAGTTGGACAGTTGTTTTTTCCTTGAGTCACCTATATACATACACAGACACAGACACAGACACACACACACACACAGAAACACACTCCATTCTCATAACATCCAAGATGAATCTTTTCTCACCCACACAAAGCAAGAAGTGAGGTGGTTACGTTGGCTCTTACAGTTCACTCAGTGGTGGAATCTCAGACCCACATCCTGCAAAATAATACTCTCTGGGAAGCATGGCAGTATAGAGTTCACTGATTCCCATGGATGCTTCTTCAATGTGGAATTAAGGAACTCACACTGTCTGCTATCAGTGTAGCATATATGGCTTACTCAAAGAACGATTTCTCCCCCACAGGATCTCTTAGTTCTCTCTAAACTTGACATCATTCTAAAGTCTTCTGTAGCCAGTTTTTAATAACCCTTCCCAGTTCTATTACTACATAGTTAAATCCCTGTTTGATTTATGGGATATTCAAGAGTGTAGCAATTCTAGTCCAAACTATAAATCCCCAGAAAAGACACTAGAATAAAGGGGGCGACCCTCTCTTTTCTAGTTCTGGAATATCTATCTCAAATACTCAAATGAACTATAATGATCTCATCAATTTGGGAGGTCTCTCCAACTCTGCAAATTGCAATTCATTCCTGCTGGCACTTTAAGTCTTTTAGATCTTGTATCCCACTAATTTGCCATAGGGGGCTCAGGTAATGAGTTAAATGTTTTACATTCTTTCTCTTGGCATCACTAGGATACAGTGGCACTCAGTGACTATCCCCTCCTCATTCTTAGTCACTGCTGTGTGATCAAGCCTTCTCTTATTATTATCTTACATTGTCCTCTATCCTTATTCTTCTTCAGCATTCTTCATTGGTTCCATGGTGAACCTTGCTCCTACACACTATGAGCCTTTCCTTTGACCTTTGTATGACACTTCTTTCTAATTCTTCAGAAACAGGCGTACTCCATGTCTTGCTGCCATGTACAACAATTGCAGAACATTGATTGTAAAAATGAATGCCTTTGCTTTCATTAATGCTTGGGGTCAGTAAAGGAGTTTTGCAATTTCTTGAAACAACCCAGGCTACTCTCTTCCTCTCATCGGACTGAGTCCATGGAATGTCACTAATCACCAGCAAGCAGATTATTGATTCATGACCAGTTTCAAGGAAGGTCCTAAGACTACTGAGGCCATGGTACTATTTCTCAAAGCAATTACATACAGAGTGGTACTGTGGGCCTGTGGTGGGAAGGGATAAGGTCAGTGAGGAAAATACTGTAGGTTGTGAAAAATGTAATTTATTGTTATAATCCCATGCTGGTAATCAATATGATGACAGAGCACTTTGTAGCCAGACTGGATTCCCCTTCCCCTCAGGAGGATGATTAATGAGGTGCTTTCCCAAGAGCACTAAACAGCATTCTGAGGACATGAAAGAGTTTAAATATCACTTTGCAACAAAAGTCATTCTGTCTTCCCAACAATCTATAAGGTCAAACATGGAAAAATAAAAATAATTTAAATATTCAGCAATTATATGCAAGAGATCCGAAGGTAGGCTGCTGGATTCATTTGGTGGTCCTCACATAGTGAAATTGTGGAAAGTCAGAGAAAAAAGGCTCACAGGATAGGCAGACATGAATAGATTATCATCCACTGAAGGGAGCATTTACATCAATTAGATCACAAACGCTTCAAAGTTTGGAAGTGTGATTTGTGAGACAAGGATGCTATTGAATGGACTTGTATAAGAATAGGACTGACTTCTGGGAGAGATGAACAAAATTAACTACTGAATAATCATTTATAAGTTCAAATTTAGAAAAGACCTTAGAGGCCATTAACTCTCTCTCATTTTATATGTGAGGAATTCAGAATCCAGAGGGTTAAAGGAGTTGCCCAAGGTCACAGAGCTAGTAAATGGCTAAGGCAGAATTCAAACTCAGGTTTTCCTGGGCAGCTAGATGGTATAACAGAGTACTAGGGCTGGAGTCAGGAACACTTGAGTTCAAATATGACACTGAGCAAATTGCTTAACCCTGTTTGCCTCAGTTCCCTCATCTGTAAAATGAGTTGCAGAAAGAAATGCGAAACCACTCCAGTATCTTTGCCAAGACAACTCCAAATAGGATCTCAAAGAGCTGAATATGACTGAAGGATTTGAACAACAACTTCTTGACTTTTGCATATTATCTACTATACCACCTAAGTATCTCACTTGGGGAAAGTATAAATGTAACATAAGGAGTCTATGAACTTGAAGTACATAAGTACAAGGCAAAAAAAAAAAAAGTAGATTAGGTCATTTAAATCAACGAGATAGTCTTTGTCCATTACCAGAATACAATTGGTTGGTTGGGCAGGGGAAAGGAGGGGGGATATTTTGGCAGGAGGGAGGCAATGAGAAAAACAAAAGCTTTTAACCAAAACACCTTTTTGAAGAAAATGTATTACCCTGGCCATTTGAATTTTAATATGATTTTAAAACAAGTTTCTTTCAGAATAGTGCAACTCTTTGAGGCAAGAGAAAGCCATTTGTGATTCTCTGTGGTTTCTAGCATTGATCACCCCTCTGAGACTGGCAGCTCTCTGAGTCATTAACTTGTTTCTCCGGCTGCACAGTTAATTGAAACAAAGAACTGATGGAGTAGGATAATAAAAGTTTATCTTCAATAAGGAAATAAGATTTCATTTTATTACTCTCATTATTATAGCTCATTTCTAACTTTACCATGCTAATAGGTGTCCAGGAGCCTACTGTGTTCTCTCCAAACCTAGAGGAAGTACTCAGTACAAGAAGAGTCCATCAGCAATCAGAAAAATTGCTGCTCCAAGTGTCTCCTCCCTGCACACAAATTTCACATTTCCTCTTCTATGGGAGGATAAACATACACCCTGCTCCCATCTCCCTTCCCAGTTGCAAAGTATGTTTGGTAGCAGCTTTTTAATCTGTAATATATTTTACAGCACAACGATATCTAGTAGTACTTTGTTTCATTAAGATTTCTCAAAAACCTAACCAAAGTTACTGACAAATGTTAGGAAGAAAAAGTAGGCAGCACTTCAGTAGGAAAAACATTGACTCTCGAACCAATTGTGCTTGGATTCAAATCAGCAATATGCTGGTAGATATTTAACAATCAGCTCTTTGGGTGGGGGGAATTATAGATGACACTCTTTTAAATGTGCATTGTTAACATTTTTTCCATCAATTTTTTAAGTCTAGACAATGTTCAAAATGATAAATCAAGTCCTGATTTTTAGCTTGCTGATTTCCAAAAGTATACATGTTCACAGTGAAAATGTAATAATGAGCTTTCCTATAAGATGTATGAGCTGGCTCCAATACAGCCCTGGTTAACATTCTGACTGATTATTTACTACCTGGGTGACCTTGGTTGAGATAGTCATCAATTTCCCTGGGCTTTGGTTTCCTCTTCTGTAAAATGAGGGATTTAGACCAGATACACTCTAAAATCCCTTCAGGATCAAGATTGGGAATTCTCAAAGAGAGTCACTTATCATAGTAACATTCATAGGTCCTTATAGAGAAAAGAAGGTTGTTTACTTACTGTTACTTTCTCTTGGGAGAACAGATGAGAAAAGACTTACATCAGTAGCTTGTTGATCTACATGTTCAGACTGTCATATGAACGGATTCTGCTAAGTCTCACCTGATAGCTTTCTTGCAATATGAAGGTCACAAAACAGCTTAAGTTTCTTTCAGTTCTTTTGCTGTAAATGATAATAACTAACATATATTGACATATATATGCATATATATATATATATATATAGTATTTAAGGTTTGCTAGGTACATCTAGTTAAACAAACATAATAGATCAATGGTACTTGCAAGACCTACTTCTATACAACTATGATTTAACCTCAAAATTCTTACCACCCAGATGCCATCTTGACAATTCCTTAATCTTCATCATGCTCCCTCTATTAAATATTGACTGTAATAAACAAGCAACATTATAGTTCATTCTTAGTCCAGTTAGGTTAAACATTGGCAGAATATTCAATAGAAATAAAAATGATTCCCTATATGAGAAAAAATTCTAAATGGAGAGAAGAGTAAATGACTACAGATGTAGCTGGGCTTTTTAAAAAATCTGCACAGCAAAAAAATTAATGATATTTAAAATATGGAGAAGAAAAAACTGAGATGAGCACAAGGTTTCTCATAAAAAGCAAACGTCTTCACTTTTTTTTTAGACCATTAAATACAATGATCCAAGACAACTCTGAAGGACTTATGATGAAAAATGCAATCCATCCCCACAACGAACTGATGGTGACTAAATACAGATTAAAGCATACTTTCTGTTTACTTTATTTTTCTTGAGTTTTTTCTTTCTGGTCTATGTTTTCTTTCACAACATGACTAATATGGAAATATATTTTGCATGACTACACATGTATAACCTAGATCAAATTGCTTGCCTCCTCAACAAGTGGTGTGGGGAGGGAGAAAGGGAAATAATTTAGAACTCAAAGTTTTAAAATGAATATTAAAAATGTTTTACATGTAATAAAATAAATACTGAATAAATTTAAAACACACACACACACACATACACACAAAAAAAAGAAATAGTGGCCATTTTTCCAAACAAGGCCCAAAGCAATGAGAAGTACCCATTTTCAATGGAAAAAATGACTTCAAGAACTTAAATATTATGTCCTATAGATGAAAGTCAAAGATTAAAAAAAATTATAAAACTTAAGGAAATTCTCGCAATTCTCCTCTCCTCCCCCAGTGTTGTCATCTAGATGCCTTAAGGAGCTGAATCATGAACTGGAAGAACTTAAAGAGTCCAAATACCACCTTCGCCATTATTCTCCTGGATAAGTCCAGCTAAATCTGTTCTCTTCCTGATTCTCTGTGTCCCAAGTCTGACAGGGTAGAATGAACGATACTAAGAAATAATTTTTCTTTAGGGGACATATTCATCTGGTTGCTAAAAGCATTAAAGCCTATATAAAGATTAATTACTATTAAGAATAATAGTGGAAGAAAAAAATAAGAAAATCTATGTAAAATGCAGATCATATATGAGAAAATCCCTATGATGTAGGGATTTGCAGGAGAGAGTTTTTGTGGAATACAGACAAAAGATCTGAGGAATTTGCTAGATGCAATTGTATATAAATTATCAGTGTGATATGGTAATCAAGTCATGTCAAAAAGAAAATTTGATTTTAAGCTTTACTGAGAGCCATGACATTCACAATATGAGAAAAGTTTTATAGTCCCACCCTACCATTGTCAGAGTACATGTGGAATACAGTTTTTAATCAGTTGGGAATCAGTTTTTAAAAGGCAGGTTGTTGTGTTCATCCTTCATTTTCAAAGAAGACCATGACATCAGAGAAATGATGACATGACTTGCTCTTGACTTTGTTTGGAGTGAGGGAGGGCTGTGCAGGTCACCAGCCTTACTTTCTCCTCCTGAGCCATCTGGATCCAGTGAACAGATATTCATCAGGATGATTGGAGAAGGCCCAGGATGCAATAGGAGACCTTGGCCTTTATAGGTTAAGACCTTTTCAAATACTTGCTTAGAGTGAGGTGACATCCATTCAGTAAATAGACCTCTTTAAGAAGTAGTCAGAGAATGGCCACTTTAATGAGAGAAAAGAAAAAATAGCTAAATCAAGGTGGGAGGAAAAGAGAAACAATTACTGTAGATAATCACTCTAAGCCATACAGTGGCAAGCTGGAGAGCGCTCAGAGAATAGTGACCAGAATGGCCTAGAGATCATGCCATAGGAGGACTACTTGAAGGGAATGAATTTTCCTACTCGCTTCCATTCTAAAGATGTTATTTTATCTTTTCAGTTATTTTAGCTTAATCTCCTTTAAGATAACCTTATTACTACTAGCTCTCTTCCCCTTATCCTCCAGTCCCTGTCCATATTTTGCTTTCCCTAGTTTTTGAGTTCTGCTTAATTTATTATCTTTAATTCTTTCTTATTTTTATCTAATTATCTAATTCTTCCCTTTTTTTCTTTTCTCTCAATAGTCAAGTAAAATCCCTCTTGCTCTCTTCCCCAACCATTTGTTTAGTTTGTTGGATATTTCATTTTCTCCATCTTTTCCAAGAAAGGATTCGTTTTCCTTATTCTTTTCATTATTTTTCTTCCCTCTCTGTCTATTCTAAACTTTCATTCTTGGATTTTTGACTCTCATACTTAGTCTTTATTTAGTCTTTGTGTCCCTCATGGAATAAAAGCTTCAAAGGTACATATTTTGAATTCCCTCTTCATAATAATTTTGGTGTTATCATCTCATAGATTTTGCGCCCTTACCTCTTTTTGCTATTGTTTCTCACTCTTAGAAATATCACTTCTTGCTGGTGATAGAAAGGATAGAAATATTGACCCATAGTAAGACTTTTCCTGTGTCCCTAATTGTGCAGTTCATTACTATGCTTTGATCATTGCTGTTTGTTTTTCATTTGCTGTGAAATCTCTCTAAATCCATGACCTCCCACTCTTTTGGGTGTCAGTTGCCCCAGGAATTCTGATTCTACTTCTTCTTAGACAGGATGAATGGTTTTCTAGGTACTCTGAAGATTTTATCTTTTATAAGGTCCACATCTTTCATTAGATAACATCTCCATTTCTCAATGGAACATTCTTCTGTGGGACCCTCTCTTATCACTAAAATAAGCCTGTACATTTTCCCCCCGGTTCAATCTGCTTTTTCACCTCCTTACATATTCTCCTGAGGTCTCTCTTCTTTCTGAGAAATTATAGGAATTATTTTTCCTTCATTGTTACCCTCGACTTGTTTAGAGTACATCACACATTCTCCTCTATCTTCTTCCTTCTTTCTCCTGTATTATACAGCTGCAATTTAGTCCCACAGAAAAGCATTAATTCACCTGTAGGAAAGGTGTTGTGAAGTTTAGTCCATGATGTTTCAAACCTGCTTCTCCACCATCATTTATTTTTACTTCCCATTTAATGTTTGGTTCTAATTGCATTTTTAGAAAGAAATCTCTTAATTTGTCTCTCTTCTGTTGTGTGTTGTTGTTAACCCCAGAGATATCTTTCATTATGTTTTCATTATTAGGTGAACAGAATTTTAGTTAAGTTAAATATGGATACTGTTGAATGGAAATAGAAAGGAGTATACCCTTTCTCAGCCGTATGTGGCACCTTCACAAAACTTGAGTTTTTATTGGGGCATTAAAAACCTCACAAATAAATGCAGAAAAGCAGAAATAATAAATGTACCCTTTCCTGATCATAATACAATAAAAATTATACTCAATAAAAGGCAATAGAATGATAGATTAAAAACTAATTGGAAACTAAATAATCTAATCCAAAAGAATGATTAGGTCAAAGAACAAATCATAGAAACAAGGAATATTGCCATTAAAGAGAATAACAATAATGAGGTAACATAACAAAATTTGTGGGATGCAGCCAAAGCAATACTCAGGAGATTATTTATACCTCTAAACATTTACAGAAATAAAAGAGAAAAAAAAAAAGAAGAGAGAAAGAACAGAATCATGATTTGGGCATACAACTGAATAAATGAAAAAATAACTAATTAAATTAAATTAATTAATTAAAATTATTTCATTAAATACCAAAATAGCAATCATAAAAATTAAAGAAGAGATTACTAAAATTTAAACTAATAAATTAAAATAATAAATAAAACTAGGAGCTGATTTTATCAGCAAAAAAGTTGATGAGATAAATGATTAGCTAATTTTATTTAAAGAAAAAGAAGAAAAACAAATGAACACTTTAGAAATTAACAGAGTGAATGTACAATCAATGAAAGTGAAATTAAAGAAATTATTTGGAGCTATTTTGTCCAATTGGATAAATATTTACAAAAATAAAAATTGTCCAGATTAACGGAAGGGGACATAGAATACTCAAATAATGCTATCTTAGAAAAAGAAATTCAATAAGCTATAAATAAGTTCCCTAAGGGAAAAAAAAGAATAGATAGATTTGCAAGTGGATTAAATAAAACATTTAAAAAACCAATTAATTCTAATACAATATAATCTGTTTGACAAAATAGGTAAAGGAGTCCTACAAAATTCCTTCTGTGATGCAAATATAGTTTTGATACCTAAATCAGGGACAGGAAAAGCAGAGAAAGAAAATCATAGATCAATTTCCTTAATAAATAGTGTTGCAAAAATTTTAAGTATAATTCCTAGCAAGGAGACTACACAAAAATATTACCAAGATCATGTACTATGAGTAGGTTGAATTTATACCAGGAATATAGGGCTATTTTAATAGGAAAACTATAAGCACAATTTATCATATCAGTAACAAAAATAGCAAAAATCCTATTATATCAATAGAGGTAGATAAAGCTTCTGACAAAATATTATTATTAGCTATTACCATTATTAACTATTCATATTAAAGACACTAGAAAACAAAGAATAAATTGAGCTTTTCTTAAATGACAAGCAGTATCTGTCTAAAACCAAGAGCAAGAGTCATCTGTAATTGGGATAAAATATAAGCCTTTCCAGTAAGATCAGAACTGAGTCAAAAATGCTCATTATCATCCTTATTATTCAATATTGTACAAAAAATTGTTCTACAATATACTGGCTATGGCAGTTAGATAAGAAGAATAAATTGAAAAATAAGCATAGGCAATGAGCCTATGAAGTCACAGTTCTAGGCCCTCCAAAGGGAAAAAAATCACTAAAAAGTAGAATTAGCCAAAAGCAGGGCCAGCTTCCTTATTAGATCACAGCCCCCTCAAAAGAGGTCCTAATTGTTTTTCAACTATCAAATATTTTTTTTTCACTCCTTACCTACCATCTTCTAGACCACAAAAAAAGAAAAAAAAAACCCACCATTTTAATAATATTTATAGCTAAGCAAAGTAAATATGGGAATATATCCAAAAATGTTTATCTTATTAAGTATAATTAGTTCATCATATCTCTTTTAGGAGATGGATAGTTTTCTCCACCTTGAGTCAGGATTGATCATTGCGTTGATCAGTACTTAAATCTTTCAAATTGTGCATTAATAGTGTTGTTATTAAATAAATTGTTCTGGTCCTACTAACATTACTCTGCATCAATTCATACAAATCTTCCCAGGTTACTCAGGAAACAATCCCTTACTTTTTTCTTACAGCACAAAAATATCACATTGTATATTGACAGGCTTCAAGCATCAACTAGATGACCACTCATCAGGATCATTATATGAGGGGTTTTATTCACATTTGGGTTGGATTAAATGACCTTACCTGAAATGTTTTTTATCCATCCATTTAATTCAAAAAGCTTTTTATTAAGTGCCTCATATGTTCCAGTGTTTTGGGGTTACAAAATAGAAAACAAAACCAAAATACTCCCTAGAGTATTTTAGGTGTCCTGAGTTTGAGACTCATGGAGTCAGGAGCTTATGGAGGAAAAAATAACATGAATACAGATAAGTAACTATAAAATATATACAGAGAACATAGAAAGCAAGTTCTATTGAGATACAGGGATTAAACAGAAGGAAAGAGGACTATCATGGTGGGGAAAGGGTGGGGATTCAGAAAGGTTTTTCTAATATAGGAGGTCACACTTCCAACTAGCCTTTAAGGAATTAAGCTATTTTATAGTTTATTTATTCTGAGGCAGGGTAAGAAGTTCATTTTCACTATTAAAGGTCAGAATCATTTTTTTTAATTTCTTGGTTGAGAATAAAAGGTACAAAAAGGGAAGGCACTAGTTTTTGCCCCTAGACTAGGGTTCTTAAACTAAGTCCTGTGGCAGTGCATTTGTTTGTGTATATGCTTATGTGTGTCTGTTTTCCTTAAAAGAAAAAAAAATTGGAGAAATGGTGAGAACAAAAGGAAAGTGAAAGTTATTGTTCTCCCTTTCTCCCCTCCTTCCTTTCAGCTTTTTCTTTGTATATGCTGTGATCTTTTCCACACTGACCACATAAGCAGGATTCTTATATTTATACTACTGGTCCATTTCTCCTCATGGGGAAATAGTGAGTAGACTAAGAAGCTTTGGAAGGAAGAAATACTGATTCTTTTGGAATGAGCAGGAGAAAAATGAAAATCCAAAACCAAGCCTGGAATTACACTTAATTCTAATTCATTTCCCATGTGCCACATAGAGGATAATAAGATCCTCTGTTAAGTAAAGATTATTTAGCTGTTCTGTCTCCTCCTAGCATGAAAGAAATGCTCTTCTTACCTGCTAGAAATTTCAAACTCTGGAAATCTACCAAGAATGTGAAAAGCACCACAAATTTCTTCTGGGCAAAAGGGTTTTAACCTGGGGCCCACAGACTCCAGGCGTCCATGAAATTGGATAGCATGAAATAGGCAACAAATATTCTGAGAAAGGTCTGTAGGTTTTCACTAGACTGTCAAAGGGGTCTATAACACACAAAAGGCTAAGAACACCTATTCTAAGGTAAATGTAGTAACTTTGAATGATATTGGAAAGTGCAGATTTTGAAGACCAAAATGTAAGTAGAAATTCAGTAATGCTTTATTTTTAATCAGATGGAAGAAGAATGTGGAGAATATAATGAGCAAACTATTGCGTTTCACTTTTTCAGTTCCATCTGGGCCTCTGATGAGAGGTTTTAAATCAATCCAATTAGTTGGCCCTCAATAAAACCAGGATCTCATCCTCTAAGAGGCTGAAGGGAAAAGGTAAAAAAAAAAATCTTTCTTTTGAACTATTGTTATTAATTGGTTTGTAAAATGCTTTTTTCATGACTCAAAAGTCTAAAAGCTTGGTTATACCAAAGGGATTTTTTTCGTATCAAGGAGAGTCCCCATCAACTTTAATGGTACTCATGATGGCAAAAGAATAACCACCTACTTACTTCCCCACTTCAGTCAGATTACAGGCTAAAACCTAAGGGAAAGAAGAAAAAAGGTCTTTACTCTTTTTTTCCTTCATTCCTTTATTCATTTTTTTCTCCCCTTCAAAATGGATAGTCTTTTTTATGGTCCTTAACAAAGATGGGAAGAAGGGGCAGTTGTCCTGAGTTTTCCCGTTTTTTTCTGGTGTTTCATTTCTCTCAGTTTTCTGGACTCATAGGGAGATAAGGAACCAACACTATTAAAAAACACTATGGATGTCCCTAACCATAGCCCTGTCAGATATTGAAAATTTCATATTAATAAGAATATCAGTGACAATAATTCATGATAATCATGATAAATGTCGGCATTTATACGGTGCTTTAAAGTTTGCAAAGTGCTTTCTAAATATTATCTGACTTTATCCTCACAACATCTCTGGGAGGTAGGTACCATCATTATCATTCCCCATTTTACAGATGAGGAAACTGAGGCAAAGAACAGTTATGTGACATCTATATAGTCACACAGCTAAAAAATGTCTGGTGCTGAGTTTGAACTCAGGTCTTTCTCATTCCACGGTAAGTGCAGTATCTGATTTGTAACAAGGGTGATCAGGAGAACCCTCTGATCTCTTAGACATGGACACTCTCCATGTAGCTGGGGAATCAATAATACGCCAAAATAATGTAATGAACCAATGCTTCAAACAACCAGTACTTAGCAAATAAAACAAAACAGTAAGTATGCAAATAAGTAACAATGTTACACAGCATTGTATCAGCAAGAACCCAAGCATACACAGGAGAGCCTACTGTACAGGTACTTCGATTTGCTTTTCTAAAAGGATTAGCAACTTTGACGGGTCAACAATCACTTTAATCAAGCATATATACCATTCACTTAATTCAGGGTAAAGTCAGCACTCTGAGCTTCAGAGAAAATGCAAACAGAGAAACAAAGATCAACCAACAAACAGGGCTTCCAACTGTCTGACTGTAAGCAAAACCTATCACAGATCAACACACAGATCCAGCTGTCTGACCATACATACAGTTACCAGAGAGAAGCACAAACTCCTGGGTTTTCAAAGCTGGGGGGCTCCTTAGCGGCTACCAAGAGTCTCATCTGGCCAAACAAATACTTCCAAACAGTAAGACCCAAAGTTAAACCTCATCCCAAAGTATTTATATACTTTTCAGAGCCAGAGGGCATCACAACCCTTGAGAACCAGTGCCTCATTAGAAAATTAATAAAAGGTATGGATCTCTCCTAATCAAGCTTCCCTTCATGGGCAGGCCCATCAGTGGATGGGGAAGATCTGTAACTCTCATTAGCATTACAGGCATTTCCTACTGTATGATACTTGTCCTATTCTAGAAGATGAGAGAATTAGCCTGATTACCCTTCTTATAAATTTAAGACACTTGAAAGCCTATGTTAATGTTGTCTGTTACAGGGAACACAGCAAGTTTTTGACAGTTCTTAACTACAGATGAGTTATGAGATCACCCTGCCCAAGAAGCTGAACAATGCAGGGAGGGGGAGGGAAAATGTGATATGGGACAGATAAGTTTTGATGAAAGAGACAAAAAAGAAAGGAATAAAATACAGGGTGTTGTCTGGGAGAGTTATTACCATGAAAAACTTTGAGAAAACAGTGACAGGGAAAGAAGAGTAAGGAAAGAAGTACTAAAAAAGTGCTGAACATCATCTTTGCCTGTGTCATCATTTGGCCTAGGGATCCTGTAAGGGACAGTACCAGATACTAAAAGAATCAGTCTCAATATATTTAGACATCAATTCACAGAATCCTAACTCTAAAAGAATTTTAAAAATGAACTGGCCTTACTCCTTTATTTTGTGGATCAGGAAACTGAAGAACAAAGATCACATAACCTAGAGCATAATAACTTGATTCAAAGGTCTAGTATTTTTTCTCATTATCCATATTTGATCACGTGAAAGTTCATTGGATCTTTTGATAGACAATATCATGTGATATGGAAAGAGTGTTAGGTTTGCAGTCCAAAGATCTGAGATCAAGCACTTTCATTAATGCTTTCTACCTGTGTGACCTAGGGGAAGTCACTTCCCCTACCTGGAACTCAGTTTCTTTAGCTAAAAAATGAAGGAGTTGTGGTAGATAATCTCAAAAATCCGTCTGAGTTAGGTGACACAGTGGATAGAGTACTGGGCCTGAAATCAAGAAGCCCTAAGTTCAAATCTGTCTTCAGACACTTAATAGCTGGGTGATGCTAGACAAGTCACTTAATCTCTGTTTGCCTCAGTTTCCTCATTTGTAAAATTGGGATAATAGTAACACTTACCTCCCAGGGTTGTAAGGATCCAATGAGACAATAACTGTAAAGTGCTTTATTGTACCTGTCATGTATAAAGTGCTATATAAAATGTTAGCTATTGTTATATTATGTATGGTCCTACAATCTGGACTCAAGGCCCTGGTCCTCCTCAGGTATCTCCAACTCTGGTCTCTACATCATCTTCAGTAAGACACTTTTTTCCAAACCTAATCCATCCATTGTAAAAGAGAGAGCTTATAGCAGGCTAGGTGCTCTTAACTTTATTTTTTTTTTTTGTAGTGGACCCTTGACAATTTAATGAAACCTACAGACTACACAGAATGTTTTTGAAATGCATAGGATAAAATAGATTGGGTTAAAAAAGAAACAAATTCTATAGAAATATAGCTGTCTATATATGTATGCATGTATGTATGTAGATTAAAGTACATGGACACCAGGCTAAGAAACTCTATGGAAGATTACTACTGCCCTTCTCCCATTATAAGTTTAAGGCACTTAAAACTCTAAAACACGTGAACTCATGATAGATGACTAAAGAATCAGAGCATTGTTACAATGGAGGCAGCATGGTCCAGATTAAGGAGCCCTGATTATACAATCAGAGGACATTGGTTTAAATCTCATCTTTGAAGTTTTCTACCTATGTATCCTTGGAAAAATCACTTAACTTCCATCAAACTGACTAAATGAAGAAGTTGAGCTAAATGACTTCTGAAGCTCCTCCCAGCTTCAGGTGTGTTAATTGTTATTATCCAAGACACTGTTCAAGGAAAACAGCCAAAGCACAGAGTAAATAGGATGTAAAGATGGCTCCACTGGCTTCAATTCACAGTTGAGTTATCTGAAGAGGAAAGAAGATAGCTGTCCAATGCCAATGTCTCATAAGACTTTAGCAGAGTTGAGATGAGAAATTGCATTGTTAAATTACTAGGCCACTAAGCAAAAGTAAGCTTTCTTTCCAATCAATTTCTCTGAAGAGATGAGGTCACTGCAGTTTAAATTCTCTGTAGAACCTGAACTCATGAGATAAATTGTAAAGCACATGTCTTTGGAGCATAGGGCTCCTCACCTACCCCATCACCCATCTCTCAAGGTATTTATTTCTTTCCTTTTCCTTACTGATAGTGGAGTTTATGAGGGGAATTATTTTTCATCAGTCAATGAAGAAATTAAAGCTATTTTCTTCCATAAAGTCATACCCCAAATCATTTATGGGGGTACACAGCTTATCCTGGGTCCTCAAAGGTTATGGACTGTGGGATCTAGGTTAGAGTAAGTGACTGAATTCAGCAACAATCAACTTTCCAAGGATCAAAGTTAAGAAAACTTGTACCTAGAATACTAGTCATTTGCAGACACATTATCTAATTATTCTGTATGTATCTTTCTGTCACTCACTGTTCCTCTCTATCTCTTTCAATCAGTCAGTCAATGTACATTTATTAAGCCCTTATTATATGCCAGACATTGTGCTAAACTCTGAGGATACAAATAAAAAAGCATAAAGACAGTCCCTTTTCTCAAGGAGTTTATTGTATCAAGGGGAAAGATTCTCTCTCTCTCTCTCTCTCTCTCTCTCTCCATATATATATATGTGTGTGTGTGTGTGTGTGTGTGTGTGTGTGTGTGTGTGTGTGTGTGTGTGTGTGTGTGTATGTCCCCTCATTCTAAAGTTGGAGAAATTAAAGTCAAAAGAGATTAAGTTACTTGCCCAAGATCCCAGAACTAGTAAACATTAGAGATGGGGTTTAAATGTCCACTCACTCTAGAACAGTAAAACTCATACCATCATACTCACAGATATAGGAAAAGAAGCTTATTATCATTGTGGGTTGCATTGTGGTCCTATGTTAATTGCTTAGCTTTTAAGCAGCAAGGGAAACAATGCAAGGAAACTATCACTGGTGAGAAAAGGAGAAAAGGCCCAAGGATCAAGCAGTAAGCTCTGAGACACACACTAGCCTTCTTGACATTTGTTTACATGTGCATTAGCACAGACCATCAATACCATAAGTTACTTGGAGTACAAAAGAAGCACCCATTAAATCTCTTCTGTGAACTGCATTGAGTAGTATGCCTAATGTTTTCAGTTAACAATATAAGAGATTCCTCCTTTTCATGAGTCTTCTTTAGTGTCTCATAGAATGATGTACTTGAGAGAGCTAGAGACTTCCGTTAGCATAATAAAAACATAAATAATTTAGATTATTTACTTTCCTTCTTCATTTAATATTTCCTATCCAAGAGGACTATAAATCATTTTAATAAGGATGCTTTTTTGTTTGTTTTTGGTAAAATCAGAAGCATGTACATTTAGATATATGTGCCCTACCAGTTGCAAGCATTGTCCCCTAATTACTCAACATTGTACTGTCACTCATTGCACTATTCAGTAATATTGAAGAATGAACACAGTTTTCTCACTTTTCCATTAGGCAGTATGGTATGGTAAATAGAGATCCTGCCTCAGATGCATGAGGACATGGGTTCAGGTTTTGACTGGGATACGCATAGATTAGTTATATGCTCCTGGGCAACGTATCAGAATGAAAGTAGCCAGGACCCAGAAACTACATGAACCCATTCGTTTCTTGTCACTTCTTTTTCAGATTGTGGACTTTACCTATCAATCCAAAGTCAAATAATAGCATGGTCAATGCCATTCTTTCTTCTGAAGTGACATGTCATAGTTTAATGCATACCTACTATGGCCTTCTCCAGTGACAACAGGTGCACTGAAACATGCTTCTATAGTGAGCTCTTCATAAAGAAGCATCACTGTGGTCACTCAATTCCATGTCCCCGACCCTCATATTAGTCAATTACCATCCTAGCAAGACTGTCTAAGTTAAAAAGGTGGAGCAAAGTCAGGATTTCTTCATACATTGCTATAAAGACGAGAAATAAGTGGACACATGAATGACAAGCTCTTACAATGACTAATCAGGGCAGAAGAACCTTCCTATACAGAACTTTGCCTCCATCAATAAAATGTTTTACCAAACAATCTTGAATTGTATAATGTAGCAGTACTGAAGAGTTTGTTAATAGGCTTCTCTCTGCCCCAACACTGCCACTCCCAAGTGCCAGTCATTTACTAGGATTTAGAGCAGTGCAATAATACTGAGGGACAGAATAATTTTGAAATCATTAAAGAGACCAAAACCTAGAGGGAGAGGAAATTGTAGAAAGATTGCATTATTTATAGAGTTAAACCATTTCCTGGAATGCCTCCAAGATAGCCGTTATTGAGCAGCGAGACCTTGACTGCTATGAACAAGCCACTCTGTTCTATCTCAAGTAAATACTCTAACAGCTGGTTCTAGTCAATGTTTATGATAATGAATTGCAAAAAAATGTGCAATTATGTACTTGGTGGAATTTGTTATTCTGTAATCACTACCCTTAAAATATACAAAAACCGTTATTTGCAAAAAAAATGTCAATAGTTTTTCTAACAGGATTTTCGCCCAAGTTTAATTAGGTCACAAAGCTAAATCTGAACTCAGAACTTCTGAATCAGATGCCTAATAAGTGTGTATGCTACTGGTGCATATGCTTACTGTCACTTTTTCCTCTTGTCTTTGTTTTTCCTAAACAATCTGATTTATATGGATTTATACGTGCACCTTCCCAAAGAATTATGGTTAAGATGATGTTAACAGTAATAATGATGTGAATTACGATGAAGATGATAGAAATAATAGCTAGCATTAATAGAGTGTCTTAAGGTTTTCAAAGAGTTTTACAAATATCTCATTATATAGAAATATATCTCATTATATAAAAATATCTCATTATATACAAATATCTCATTATATCTCACAGCAACTCTGGCACATAGGGTTTTACAGATAAAGAAATTGAAGCAGATCAAGGGCTCATGATTTGCCCAGGGTCATACAGCTAATAAGTACCTGACTGTGTATTTAAAGTGAAATTTTGACAAATAGTCTTCCTGACTTGAGGTCCAGAGCTCTATGCCACTTAGTTTTTACTACTACTGCTGCTGCTACCACTACTACTGTCAATGCTAAATAACAATAATATGTCTACCTTTCTCCTAATGAACAAAACCAGGCATCAATTTTAAGCTTTAATTTTCTTAAACATTTCTTGAAATAATTTGCTCAACTATTTTTCTCCTCAGAGCTCTCTCCAACTTCAACTTCCAAAGCAGTGTCTTTAATGGATTCCCTTTTCCTCTCCAGTCAAAACCAGAAAACTGCATATCATCTATAGAGCAACTTCCTGAGTACTGTGCAAGGACATCCAGAAAAAGACCTTTTCCACCTGGACCATGCATGTGCAGCCTTTGCAATTTGAAGGCTTCCCTTCAGGCCAACACAGCCCAGTCTATTCCTTCAAAGACCCTTATTAACCCCCTCTGTGATCCAATTTAAAAAGCCTTCAGGCTTCCTAAGGCATCTGATTCTTCTCTGAGTTGGCTACAACTTGAAAGAGGGGGAAAATACAGCTATAGGGAACAGGAAAGGAAGGTTAGATTGGTGAAAACAATGAAAAGAACTAACAAAGATCCCCACAACCTTTGGAATAAAGAATTTCAACCATCATCTCCCTTCTTAAATTGGCAACCATTCAACTGAAATGACTCACTCTCAGAAAGGGTCCATCAAGAATTGTTTGATAGAAATCCTGAGCAAAAGGAAACTTAGGGCAAAAGAAAACCGATTCCTTTCACAATCCAGGGAATATGCCAAACAAATATCCAAAAAATATTTTTTTTCCAAAATTTATTAATTTATTTGTTTCCAGTTTTCAACAATCACTTCCATAAGTTCCAAATTTTCTCCCTCCCCCAAGATAGTATGCAATCTTATATGCATTCTACATATACATTCCTTTTATTTCTTATTATTTCACTATTATTTCTATATATCCTATTATTTTACATTAGTCATTTTGAATAGAAGAAATAAAATGAATGGGAGAAATTACAAGAAAAACAAAACAAAGAAGAAAATAATCTGCTTCATTCTGCATTCCAACGCCATAGTTCCAGAGAATATTCTTGAAGTTGAACTCTTAAGTTCCTAAGTTATACCAGGGGGCATGATTTTAATGTGATTTATTAGTCCAGCTTTTAAAAATTAAAGATTTGCCTTTAAGAGAAATCTTCATTTCATCATAAAGAGGAGACACACATCCTTGGCTCAGTTGTCCTCCAGCTCGGCTAGCTTTTTTAATGGACAGCTTGCTTAGCATATAGTAAAAAGACATTTCAGCAAATTTATTTTAAGCATGAAAGACTGGAAGCATACAGACATACAGTTAGAGACATGAAAAATTCAATCCTGAATTCCAAGGAACTAAGTATCATAAAATAAAAGCTCTCAAAAGTGACTTAACTTTCATAATGTAAACAAGGCTGTCCTGCTTTCTGATTAAAATTTGCTAAATTGCTAACCTTTGGTCACAATCATATATAGATTTTTTTTTGATCATATAGAATTATATCTTAAGTCCTAGAGTCCCGGAAGATTTTCCAGACAAAGTATTTTAAGTTGTTGTTTGAATTTCCTTTTCCAAGAAGACCAATGACAGCACAGAGTGATGTCTTGATCTGCACGTGAATTACATTTAAGTGAGGCAGAGTTGCACAAAGTCCTGAGCCTCAGTCTTCCTGAGTTAAGTCCAGTGCCAAGACAAAAGTCAGAACAACTGCTGGTAGCACTGGATGCAGTAGATGACTTTGGCATCTTCAATGTTTGACCAAACTCTGAGCACCCACAGTACCTGCTTCAGCCACCCTCATGGCTATTGGAACAAATTGTTCTCATCTGTCCATTCCTTTGAGGAAAGTCTTCACATGCTTGGGGTAGGCATCATCCTAACTCACCAACACATTTGTGGCCCATCAGTTATCCTTAACCTAGTTTAGGCCATCTGCTGGGATGGTTTGCTGGAGCCACAGGTGAAAGTTTAGGTGAATCAGGTGCACACCAAAGGTGAACCTTCTCAGCAAGCCCTTCCACCAGATGTGCTAGTCCTCCTGAATACCCCATTACCCCTGTGTTTTAAGTAGTTTGGTAATGTACTTCCTAGAGAAGAGGTACAGGTAAGAGAAATGATATGAAAGCAAGTTCAGAAAGACTAAAGGCATGTGGGATTCTAAAAACAAACAAAAACCCTCTAAGCCCTGCTAAAGGCTAATTTGATTGGGACACAGGAGATGAAACATAGCATTGAACCCAATGGAATTGATCTGAAGAACATCCTACAATGTCAACAACAAATAAACATTTATTATGAACTTATCCTATTCCAATCAGACAGATAGGTACCCTAGTGGATAAAGCACTGCGCCTGGAGTCAGGAAGACCTGAGTTCAAATGTGGCCTCAGACACTCACTAGCAACATGACCCTGGACAGATCACTTAACCACTGGTTGCCTTAATTCACTGGAGAAGGAAATGATAAACCATTTCATCACCTTTGCCACAGAGTGGCACAGAGTGACAAAGTATTGAACATGTCTGAATGACTGAACCATAACACATATTCCAATCATCCTGATAAATGCTGGGAGTACAGAGAAAGGGGAGAAAATTATCTCTGCCCTCAAGAAGTTCACATTCTAATTAGGGACACAGCATGTAAGTAACTACATACGAAATACATACAGTGCGAATGAAAGCTAATCCCAGAGGAAAAGAGCAGAAGAGCGGATGGACACAGGGAAAGGCCTCAGGCAGCTAAGTGTTAAGGAAACCAGGTGGAAGAGATGAGAAAGGTAGGGTTTAAGGCATGAAGGAAAGCCAATGAAAAATTAAGTAACAAGGAGACAGAATGTCTTGTAGAAATAACAGTAAGGTGGCCATTATCATAGATTATAGGATACATAAAGGGGGTTAAGTGTAAGACTAGAAAAGTAGGAAGGAGTCAAGTAGTGAAGTGATTTAAAAACCAAGCAGCTTTTATATTTGATCCTGGAGGTGAAAAGGAGACACTGGAGTTTATTGAGTAGGAGAGTGGGGTAGGGAGGATGATGTTGTCAGACTTGAGCTTTTAGAAAATCACTTTGGCAGCTGAATGAAAGATAGATTAGATCAGGGAAAGGCTTGAAGCAAAGAAACCAACTAGCAGGCTAGTGCAATAGTCCTGGTGTGAGGTGATGGGGGCCTGCACCAGAGGAGATAACTGTGAATACTGTGAATAACTGCGTGAATGGTAGGCATGTAAGAAATGTGGTGAAGCAAAACTGACATGCCAGGACAATAGATTTTATATGAGAAATGAATGCAAATGAAGAACCAAGGTTGTGAACTTAGGTAACGGGGAGGATGTTGGTCACTTCAACAGTAACAGAGACATTGCAAACAGGGGGAAAGATCATGAGACCCCTTTTAGATATATTGAGTTTGAGATGACTACAGGACATCCAGTTCAAAATGTCCCATAGGTTGTTAGCAATGCAAGACTGAAAGTTGAGAAATAGGACAGGGATGGATAAATAGGTCTGAGAATTATCTGCATAGAGATGAAATTTGAACCTAAAAGAGGTGATGAGAGATCACCAAAGCTTATGCAAGAGTGAGGTAACCAGGCCTTTGCCTCAGGATGCCAAATTTAGTGTTTATTAAATTTAGAGGGTCCTGGCAATACTCGTCTATGTTTCAGTACTATGAAAACAACAGGGCTTAGCACCTAGTTACCAAAAATAAATAATAAAGCTGGAGGCTACGAGATGGCAGGTTGAGGTGAGTTTCTTCCCCCATAACCCCGGTATATGGGAACTTTCTCAGGAGGGACTTCTCTGGTGCCCTGAGGTATGTCTCCTTCATAGGTCAGTGTTCTTCACCCCACCAAAACCACCACCTTAACCCGAGTACAATGTGTTGTACTTTCCACAGATACAAGAACTTCTAGTTTTAGCTTTAATGTGAGACAAAGAAAATCTGGACTTTGCTCAGTAGGGAGTAATGAGGCACTAATGATTTTTGGTTAGAAAAGTGATATGATCAAATTCATGTAAGAACAATTATTCACTGTGAAGTCAGTGTGAGGAGAATGGTGGAGGTGGATAAAGACTTGACTGTTATGAGCCTTTTGTAAACTATCAGGTAATGAGGCAGCTAGGTGGCATGTGGATAGAGCACTGGGTCTAGAATCTGGGAAACGAGTTCAAATCCTACCTCAGATGTCTGTTAGCTGTGTGACCCTGGAAAGTCACTTTACCTCTGTCTGTCTCAGTTTCCTCATCTATAGAATGGGAATAATAATACCACCTACTTTACAGGGTTGTTATAAGGATAAAATAAGATTATTATTTTAAAGCCCTTTGCTTTATGTGTGATGCAGTGGCAGTGGAAAAAAAGATAAGCAGACAAAAGAAAGAATTATTGTGGAAGTCCAATCAGCAGGACCCAGTAATTCATCAGCTAATAATGATGGTGATAATAACATATTAACATAGCACTAACATTGGTTTAGTGCTTTCCTCATAAAAATTCTATACTGTGCTAGTATCATTATCTTCATTGTACAAATGAAGAAACTGAGGCCCCAAGATGTTAAAAGTCTTCAATGATCTTTGAATGTGGATCAATTGATTTCAAGTCTAGTATGAGTTCTATTCTGCCACAGTTTCTTCAGAGAAGAAAGGATCATCAGTGACCCTGAGGTTAATGAACTTATGAACAGGGAAAGAGAAACTGTTCTCATACCAAACTGTGGTTCCCAAGTAGCAGGTCACAAAGGAAAGCCAGGGAAAATTAAGGACAGGGGGATGGCATGTCTTGTAAAAGAAGAACAATAACACAGTATTTAAAGGAGGTTAGGTATAAGAAGACTGGAAAAGCAGGAAGGGTCAAGTTGTGAAGGGATTTAAAATCCGAACAGAGGATTTTATATAACTAGGTAACTAGGTGTCCTCTTATGGTGAATAGGTTAATAATAGTCTCTCAAATGATGGAAAGAGAGGTAGACATGGTGAGACCACCAGCTTATATGCCATCTTTGGGATGCATGCTATATGTATTAAGCCAGTCACAGTAAGAATAATTATGTGTGGAAATATATTTAATATGATTGTACACATATAGCCTATGTCAGATTGCATGCAATCTCAGGGACGGGGAAGGGGAAGGAGGGGGAAATTTGGAACTCAATCTTATAACAGTGAATGTTGAAAAATAAATAAATAAATTTAATTAAAAAAAAGAAACATTATGACTTTATCTTAGACTCTTCTTAGACTTTATTTTACCAATCTCTGAATTCCCGTGGATTCAACATGTTATCTCTATGCAAAAGGATGAGTCTTTCTTGACTCTTTACTCTCAACCGCCTCACATATCCAATCAGTCTTGTTTCTGTCTCCAAAATATCTCTTGCATCCATCCTCGTCTCACCACTACCATGATCAGCACACTAGTTTAGACCTTCGTCATGTCTTGCCCACACTACTGCAAAAACTTCCTAACTGGTCCTCACGCCTTCTCTCTCTCAATCCATCCCGCACAACTGACACTGCTTAAGCACATGTCTGTTCATATCACTTCCCCTGTTCAAGAAACTTCACTGGTCCCACTTCGATTTAACTATTAACTCATTAATTTGGTACTTAAAGCCCTTCCCAACTTGGCTCTAAACTAGCATTAGTATCAAGTCTTTTTATTCTGTCATAGTGTCTCCAGAAAGGAAAGTACCAGAGATAACAAGGCTAATGAACTTACAAATAGTAAAACAAATTTTAAAATTCTTCTCTCTTTCCCAAGCAAATTATCTTTCTAATTCTGTATTACTCTGCTTCATTCACTCTCTGCTCCAGCCAAGTCATCATGCTTGTGGTTTCTCATACCTCACATTCCATTTCTTGGCCCTGTGCTTCTGCCCAGTCAATCCCCTAAGCCTGGAATGTTCTCCTGCCTTATCTCTGTCCCCTCCCCCATCTCCTAGGGCTCATCTCTCCCTCTACTTCTAGCATCTCAGAAGGTCTGGGGGACATTTCCTCCTCCCTGTTCCCTAAACCAGCACTTCAAATTCAATAGATCCAAAACAAAGCTCAACATCTTCTCTCCTAAATAGACGCTCACTCCTAACTACCAAACTAACCATCCTTACAGTGATCCAGGCTTAGAGCTTCAGTATCATCCTGTTTACTCTGGGCTTCAAACTTGAGTCTTCTTGACATCAAATTCAGCTCTATTGATTATGCTGAAGCCTTCCTCAAAGGACCTCTCATCTCCTTTGCCCCCTGGAGCCAATCAGTTGCCCAAACTAACTTATAGGAAATGTAGGAAAAGAACAAGCATCTATTAAGCACCTACTGTGTGCCAGACATGTTGCTAAGCACTTTATCAATATTATTTTTCACATCTTTTCCCTGTTCTCCCTCCCAATACTGATAATCTAAGATTTCATAGCCAAAGCTTCTGACTTCCCCAGCCCTTGTCTCTCAGGGCTTCTAATAAAGCTTTCAGAATGCTATCGGAGTACTCATTCTAAAGCATAATAGGTGGGACCATGTCAAAAGTCTTTAGTGTCTCCCTATTGCAAGACAAGACATTGTCCTCCTGACGTCATTGGCCTTCTTCTAGAATGAAGGACAAACAGCAAGATCAAATACAAATACCTAGGGTTATTATTCAAGGCCCTGATAATCAGTTTCCAATCTATCTTGCTGGCTTACTTTATTTACTCTTTTTCAAGTATTTTATATTCCAATAAAATTAGATGGCCAGTTCTTCCCTGGTTTTGTCCTGTCCTCTATATATCTGTAAAAACTAGTACAGACTCCCTCTACATCTCTTCCTGCGGATTTCCTCCCTTCTCTTCCTTGAAATAGGCAGTATGACATCCCTGTCCAAGCTCCACTTAATGGCTAGATTTTGGGCCCTCTTGACTCAGAGTGAATGTCAATGGTAAGTATTTCTCTTTTGACCAGCAACCCTGAGGGTCTTCCCCTCCCAGTTTGATTTTTTTTTTAATTAAAGGAGTCATCCCTTGACTCACTACTTAAACAGGTCTATCACTGAATGAACTTTACTCCACTCAAAATAAGAACCTGAAAAGACTTTAGGCTAAAAGGGCCAAGGTCGCCCACTGCATCCTGGGCCATCTCCAGTTGTCTTGAATATCTGGTCACTGGACCCAGATGGCTCTGGAGAAGAAAGTGAAGCTGGTGATCTTGTGCAGCCCTCCCTCCCTCAAATCAAAGTCAACTGCAAGTCATGTCATCACTTTCTGATGTCATTGTCCTCTTTGAAAACGAAGGACAAACACAACAACTGGTTTTGGAGTCAGAAAAAACCTAGGTTCAAATTCTGCCTCTGACACTTGCTACCAGTGTGACCTTGGGCAAGTCATTTATCTTCTCTGGACCTTAGTTTTCTTATTGGTAAATTTTTTTTGAGAGAGGTTAATGGATGAGAAACCTTCGATTGCTCAGTCAAGGATCTAGGTCCCTTTTAGTTCTAAATACAGGTTTCTGTGATTCCAGTTTTAGTGACATCAGGTTCATGACATCTCTCATTATCCCTTCACCTAGATATGATCCAGCCTTGTCCAAATTTCTTCTAACTCTGCTGGATTTCTCCCCTACATTCAACATATTCTAAACATCATTATTTATGTGTCCATATGTTATCACAAATTATACTCTCCCTGAGGTAAAGGACTGTGTGGGTATATATATATATATATATACATATATATTGTATTTGTTTGGGAAGGAAGAAAGTAAATAAGCATTTATTAAGTGCCTACTATGTGCCAGACATTGTGCTAAGGGCTTTACAAATATTATCTCATTTAATCCTCACAATAATCCTGAGAGGCAATATCCAAGCATGGTGCTTTGCACATTATAAATATTCAATACATATTTATAAACTAAATGAGTATATAACAAAGCCATGAATGCTACCATTGGTCAAATGAAATCTTTAATACATATTTCTTCTTTTTCTAACTCCTTCTATCTCTCTGTCTCTGTGAGTATCTCTTGTCTCTCTCTGTCTCTGTTTCTCTCTCTTCTTCTGTCTCTGTGTCTCTTTTTCCTTTTTCGGTCAGGGTAACTTTGATACTTCTCATGAGTCACCCAGAAGGGAAAGAGCCCCCTTTTCCTCTAATACTTCCCATGTTCTCCAAGATGGCCAGGATTAAATCACCTACTGCACAATTAAACAGGGTAGGTCAGTCACTCTCCAATGCCCCTTTGTCTGTTGAGGTTTGGTTGGAGGGTACAGTGTCTTTGCAGTTTATAGCCTGGGAATGAAGTCTTTAAATGAGGTACATGATGTGTAGTTTTGGCATAGGCTTAGGGAAAAATTTGGGAAGCTCCTAGCCAAGATTTTGGCGTGCAGAACATGCTTGCAGGTTCCTTTCAAAAGGAGTAAAGTGATGCGCATTTAAAAAGTGCTTAATGCAATGGAAGTGGCAGCATAAAGTACTGCTATACTTGGAATTTAAAGACCTGAATTCAAATCCTATCCTAGACTCTTAATATGTGATTCTCAGCAAGTCACAAGACCTCTCTCTATTTTTCTCATCTATAAAATGAGAATATTATTATCATTTACCTCTTAATTTTGTTGTGAGGATCAAATAAGATAATGTATGTTGCTTTAAAATCCTTAAAGTTAAATATAAAGGTCAGCTGCTATTGTTAAGGCAACCTTATTGCTTTTTGCTAACCACTAGAGGAAGCCCAGAAATTCCCACTTTAAGGCTAACAAATTTCCAAATAACCAATTTAAAAATCCACTCAAATCCACAGAGCCAAGAGGAACGGGAAGCTTGTTTATGGAATACAACTTTTTCTTTTGCTAAAACTCAAACTGGTCAGGCATAATAATAACTCATATTTTTTTCCTTCAAATTTATTTACTCATTTTCAATTTTCAACAATCACTTCTATAAGCTTTAAAATTTCTCCCTCTCCCTCCATCCTCCCTCCCCAAGACGGTATGTCATCTTATATGGGCTCTACACATACATTGTTATTAAACACATTTTCATCTTAGTAATGTTGCATAGGAGAATGGGAGAAAGTATGAGAAAAACAAAACAAAATCAAACATAACAAAAGAGAAAATACTCTGCTTCATTCTGCATTCTGATTCCATAGTTCTTTCTCTGGATGTGGATAATATTTTGCACCAAGAGCCCTTTGGAAATGTTTTAGGTCCTTGCATTGTTGCGACGGGCTAAGTCTGTAAAAAGCAATCCTCTCACACTGTGGTTGTTACTGTGCATAATATTCTCCTGGAATAACTCATGTTTATATCAGACTTTAAAGTATCTTTCAAATTATTTTCCTCGCAACAAGTCTACCAGGTATGAAGTACAAGGGTTATATTTTCCATGGAAAAAAACGAGACTTGAGACAAGTGATTTGTTACTTGACTGTGGCCACTTCAATGACAGGGCCATGCAACTAATAAGGATCAGAATTTGGATTTGAAGCTAGGTTTCTCCTAAACCCAAGTCTAACACCATTTTCATGATTCATGCTGTCTCCTTAAATGACATCACTACGCTCCTCTGGGTAGGAGCCAGCTGGCCATGTTATGTATGCCAGAATCATGACTAGTAGATTTCTCCCATCCCTGAACAATTTTTCTCCTAAGCCTGAACCAGGACCACACTTTATTTACCTTGCTTTGCAATACGCATCCTGCAAAGACACTATGTAGCCTCAATTCGGAAAAGAGCAGTGGAGAATTATTCACTTGCCCTATGGAATTATATGCTAGTTTTGAATATCACCCTATAGGGATTTTCCCTTAGACCACAGTGCCAAGAAGAAAGCAAACAAGGCAGAAGTTCAGCAACGAAATATTTTTGTGCTCTTCTCTCGCAACTTGTAAATATCTTAGTCTCTTTTCATCTATGACAACCACAATGCTACGGGGAAAATATACATAAAATGAATACATTTTATGCCATGTGGAACATAATAGCATTGCACATCCCGAATTTTCATGACTTTTCTAACAAGCCCAAACACGTGCTATGCATTTCCCTCTGTAATTTACAATTTCGGATGCACATCTGGGTTTCATCCTAAAACATGTAATCATTAGATGGTACAATGAATTTCAAGTCAAAATGAAATCTACAAAATCACCGTCTATCATTACTTGGTATATGTTTCACTTATTCTTTGCATTTACATTCCCCAGCAGCTAGCACAGCATCTGGTATATAGTAGTTAATTAATACTTGTTAATTTTTTGCTTGATGAGTAATTAAGCCACTACGTCCAACTTCCTTTTTTCTTTACTATCCTTTAAGAGATACCTAAATAGCAAAGTACTTTTAGATTTTCTAGATGGATATGAAAAGGCAAAATGTCACATACACATACACATTTGGCAAGGTCTTCAAAGATCACTCCAGATGATTCAGAAAAGCAGCAAAAAGAGAGAATCCTAAGGGGAGAGACAGACACACATACACAGAGAGACAGAGAGACACACACACACACACAGACACGGAAGCAGAGAGACAAAGAGAAGGAGACAGAGACAGAGATGGAGAGACAGAGAGATAGAGACACAGAGAGGAGACAGAGACCTGGAGGCAGAGTCACAGTAACAGAGAAAAAGAGACAAAAAGACAGCGATAGAGAGAGGAGAGATAGACGCTGAAACAGAAATCAGAGAGACAAAGAGAAAGACAGAAACAAAGAAAAGAATAAGTTCTTAACCCAAGATAAAAGCTTGAGTCTTTCCTGGAACCAACTTCTCTGAAAGGAGAGGTAGAACAGTAAGGAGAAAAAAGGATTTATCCTCTAGATTTTAGGGTAAGAAGACCTGAGTTCAAATTTTATTACTGTCATATCACAATCTCCCTGCTTTTCAGTTTCTTCATATGTAAACTGAGGAGATGGGGCTAAATGATCTCCAACATTCCTTCTAGTTCTACAGCTTCACTCTTCTAAATATTTTCAAAGAACCTACATGGAATATCTGAAACTGCTTACCAGATGAAAAAGACATTTTTCAATTCCTCAAGGACCTTTTACACTGTATTCTACCTTTATTAAGAAGAGAATTCTTTTCCCTTCTTTCTTAGATGCAATATCTTTAAATTAGTTTGGCATTCCTATGGCTATAATTCAGAACCACCCTACATCTTATAAGGGAAAAATAGCCATTTATAGATAAATGTAGCTAAATAGACAATATTTATTTTTGTAAATATCACCAATTTTTCATTTCCAAAGGAATTCATCCATTTATTTCATGATTCAGAACAAAGTTGGAATTTTGCTCTTAGGCGTGGTTCTCCTCCCTTAGAAGGTCTGCCAGAAGAAGCAGTAGCAGAAGATCTTTCTGCATCCAATTGAGCCTGGAATTAAAACTTTTGAAGACCTGTAAATACACTGGAGTAGACAGTCTTCTACATTAAAATTGTAGAAATTTTACATAGAAAACTAAAGAACAAGGGTTCTTTGCTTCTCTTCCCAAACTTGGCTGCAGTTATGCATAATTTATAGAGAATTGATTAGAAAATATTTCAAAATGTCCAGTCTGTCCATGTTGTTCAGTCATTTCAGGTGTTTCAGTCTCTTCATGACTTCATTCGTGGCAAAGATGCTGGCCTAGCCCATCATTTTCTTTTCCAGCTCATTTTACAGAGGAGGAAACTGAAGCAAACAGGACTAAGTGACTTGCCCAGGGAAACACAATTGGTAAGTGTATTCTTCAATCCAGGCCTGGCACTTTACCCACTGTGCCACTTAGCTGCCCCATTTTGGTTTTGTTTCAGTCTTTTTTCAGTTGTGTCCAACTTTTTGTGATGCCATTTCGGGTTTTCTTGGCAAAGAGACTAAAGTGGTTTACTATTTCCTTCTCCCGCTCCTTTTGTAGATAAGGAAACTGAGGCAAGCAGGGTTATGTGATTTGCCCAGGGTCACATAGCTAGTAAGTATCTGAGGCCTGGTTTTGAACTCAGGAGGATGAATCTTTCTGGCCCCAGGCCCAACGCATATAAATCTAAGTGTAGAGTGCTCTGTTTGAGATAATGATACTTTTCCTACCCATTTCATTGAGTTTAGTGAGGATCAAATGAGATAATACATACAGACATCAGAGTTAGCTCTGAAGTATAGTAGAAATGGACGGTGTCATTACTATTGGTGGTGGTGGTTGCTATCATTGTATATAACCTTCATGAGGTTGTGTTTGCAAAATTCAATTATAAATCAGTTATTTGTATCACAGAATGTATTTTTCCAAAGAATGAATGCTTGTGTGATACTTGTGCCAGCTCACAAAGGCTGATTAAGAAGATAAGGGGGTCAAAGTCATACCAATATTTACTGCATGTATTGAACCCTGATTCTCTGTGGGCTCTGAATCACTTTGAACTTCTCAGTCTAAGAGTTCCTGATTCCCCAAATTGCCCTGAGCCCACAGGGTCATGGAAAATAGAGAAAGAGAGAAGCGATAGAAGCTGCAAGTTCTGGGCAGTCTTGGGAAGAATTCATCAGCTCCAATTGGGTGTGTAATGGATCTAAATCTAAAGGTATATAATGAATCACAAGTCAAGAATTGGAACTGACTTCAGAGGCCATACTTTATTCTTCATATATGGGGAAATTGAGGCCCGGGGAAGGTAACACATTAGCCCAAGTTCACCAAAATAGTAAAAATGGGAGGAAAGATTTGAACCCAGAGTCAGTGCTCTTTCCACTGCATCAGGCTGTAGGGGTATGTCAAGGATTTGATAGTGTAATATTCCTTTTGATGGCGATAACGAAGGTTTGCAGAATAACGGGCAATGATATGGATGAATTCTTCATAAATTCAGCATCTTTGTCAGGTAATAATACTAATGACAGCTCCCATTTACAAATGTTTTTTCATAGTTTTCAAAGGAACAAAGCTGTTAACTAGTTTGAGCCCTCATATAGAGCATATAAAACACTGAAAAAATGATTTTAAAAGATTGTGCAATTTTTAAATTTGTCACACTCCATGTTGGAAACATATGGGCTTCTTTAGAAACAATTGAGCCTAGCCCTTAGTTAGCAAGAATAATTTATTAAAATTAGAAGCTGCCAGATGGCTTGAATCATTATTAACACCCATCTATGCACTAGTACTATAATAACTAATCTACCCCTCCCACTTGACCAAATTTGTTTTAGTTACTTCTTGAATCCTTTTAGCATTATGAGTTACAAAGTTGATTGGAGGAAATGTTTCTTTCTTGTTGCTGGCCCCAGGAGCCAAAGTTTAGCTCTTTTCCAAAACTCTCAAACCCAGTAAAAGGAATATGAGTCCCATATCCTCATACTCCACAGAAGGAAGTTGAGAATTTGAGAGGATACATGACAGGTCTCCAGTCACACAGCTAGTTGTGCTAGGACTAGAATTTGAACATAGACCTCCTTGTTCTTTATGTAACATTCCAATAACTCTCCATCTCCATGCCTGATCAACCAGAATCTCAGAGCTGACCTGAGTCTGGTTTTGTTGTCCTCAGCATACTTAGGTAGCCTGAAACCCTCCTGCATGTCAGAACTCCTGAACCTCTCCTTAGAAACCCATGCCATGACTGTGTACCTGCTCTCGAGTCCACTTTCCGGTTGTGGCATGTTTAAAATATAAGCTGGGGCAATGAGCTGGAATAAAAAGCTTATTACCAGATGCCAACCTCCTAACTAGCTGTCCACTTTCCAAACCTGCCTCTATTTTTCAATGTCTCTACCTTCAGTCAGTAGCAGTAATCAAAATTCTACCTGTGCTCTTAAGTTCTTTAGTCTGCTTATCCCAAACTTTATAATGTCAGATTCTTCATCAGTCATGCCATACAAAGTGCATTTGATGGAATTGAGGTTATTTATCCTCAAGAGTTGACATGTGTTCCTTTTTGTCTATGTCAGGTACTATGCCAAATGACAAGAATACAAGAAGGGCAAAAATCGCATTTGCCCTTGAGGAATTTACAGCCTACTGAGGGAGGAAGGAAAAAAAAGACTGAAAAGAGACATGATACTGTCTTCAAATATGTGAAGGGCTGTCAAGTGGTAAAGAATTATATTTGTTATGGTTGGTCCCAGAGGGAAGAACTAGAAACAATGGGTGGATATTACAAAAAGGCAAATTGGCACTTTGTTAAAGAGACTCTTTCTAACCATTAGAGATATCCAAAAGTGAAATTTGCTCCCTTGAGAAGTAATAGGACTCTCCTCACTGGAAGTTTTCAAATAGAAATTGTCTGACCACTAGGTTGACATTCTAAAAAGGAAATGTTCATTTCAATAAGATAGCATCTGAGGAAACTTCTGGTTCTAAGGTTCTACAATCTGAGATTCTGTGAAAATTTGCTAACCAATATGCTTCCCCATAGGTAATAAATTCTCTGTTGCTGTGTATCTACAGAGTCTGAGTGACCATCTGTCAAGGAATTTAGAGAGCGGATTCATGCTTCAGGAATGGTTTGGACTAAATGACTGGCCTCTGTATTCTATGAGTTTATGATAAAGAACTGGAAAAACTATGGAAAAATTGAATCTGTCCATTATATTCTAGATAGCATCACTTTCAAAGTCTCAAGTGAGTAAAAATAATAATGACCTAAAAAGAAATGCATTAAACTAAAGTCAGATTAGTTGGTCTCTCTCCCTCCAAAGGCTAGGTAAATGGATCACAAAGTCTAGCAACTACTACCAATATGAAATGATTTCTAGTATAGGCCTAGGGATGGACCAACTTATCCAAGGCCCAACTTAGTTAAGTTTAAAGAGGTTTACCACTAGTTTAGCCACAGGATGATGATTTGTTTAGCCACAGACACTCTTGAGTACCATTTCTTAAGTCACAGAAAGATTTCAACACCAAAGAAATTACAGAGCATTGTAGTAGAAAAATATGTGGATCATGGAACTTCAACCATCTTTATAGGAATCAAGTTTGTTTCAGTGATTTGTGCAAATTAGCAAATGGTTAAGACAGACACATTTCAAAAGCAAACACTTACCATTATATAAGCCACAGGTTGGCATCAGCCCCTTTTTGTCAGTATGCCTGAGTTGTGGTTTCATGATTACTATTACCTGTATCATCAATTTGTATTTACTATACTCCACTCAAGTGAAAACACAGTTTACTGAATAAACCACAAAAGCCTCTTGTTATTCTTTTCAGTTGGGTATTAATAATGTATCACTCTGATGCCTTGCTCATAATTGCAAATGCATTTACAAATGGCACATTAATCGTTGATGCTTTCATAGCATTTGCTTCTGTCTTGTCAGAGCTAAGAGAGATGGAACATTTCTCCAAGGACTTTAGGCCTGACACCTTCTGTAGTACCCAACTATTCTCATGAGGGTGCTCTGTAGTGGCCTTAAGAGCATTTTTTTTTGCCTGATCTATCTTCTCTGTGCCTCTTTAAATTTTCCTTCTTTCTCCATTATTCCTTCATAGGTCCCATGTCCTTAATTCTAATCCGTTTGCCTCTTTCATTGAAAAAGAAAAGCATTTGAGAAATGTGACATTAGCTTCCATATGAAAAATAAATCCAGCATTTACATGGCAAGAGATATACAACCAAAGTGAATAATAATAATAGTAACAATAATGTCTTCCAGGCACTTTAAACATATGATCTCATTTGATTCTCTCAATAATCTTGGGATGTCGGTGCCAGTATTACTCCTTTTTACAGATTAGAAAACTGTTACAGATAGAGGTTAAGTGACTTGCCCGGGATTTCACAGCTAGTAAGGGTCTGAGATTGGATTAGAACTCAGATCTCCTTGACTTTGGGTCTGGTAGTTTATCTACTACACAACCTAGCTGCTTCTGGAGGTTATCAAGTCAAATTTTCTCATCATATCAATAAGGATGTCATTCTAGAGAGGTTAAATGACTGCCCTGGGCATCATAGCTAGGAAGTATCTGAAGTGGGATATGAACCTCAGTATTTCTTTAACTATAACGTTCTGTCCACTATACTATGAGACCTCTGACCTGAGTTTGAATCTCAGTTATATTAGTTACTATCTATGTCACTTGGCATGTTACCTTCCTTATAAATTTCCTCATCTGCCCAATAAACTTTTGAGTCATTATCTTCACTCTTCCTGATTTCTCTGCTAATTTGGTTAAGGACTTTTGGTGTTGTTGTTCAGTCATTTTCAGTCATGTCTGACTCTTCCTGACCCCTTTTGGGGTTTTCTTGGCAAATATACCAGACTGGTTTGTCATTTCCATCTCCAGCTCATTTGACAGATGAGGAAACTGAGGCAAACAGGGTTAAGTGACTTGCTCAGGGTCACACAGCTAGTAAGTGTCTGAGGCCATATTTGCACTCAGGAAGATGAGTCTTCCTGACTCTAGGCTCACCACTCTCTACATTGTGTCACCTAGCTCTTCATTAAATGGTCAGTGCAGTTTTCTCAACAGAATGTGTTAGTGGCCATTGATGTTTTTGACTTTGGATTTTTCCAACAATTTGTTCAAAACTGAACTCATCCCCCCCTCCCCAAAATCTGCCCTTCACCTAATTTCCTTATTACTGTTTATTAAAACACTATCTTACCCCTCCTCCTTCAGCCTTGTAACCATGTATGTCATCCTTGAATCCTCACTAACTCTCACCTTCCACAGCTAATCAATCTGTTGCCAAAGCTTGTTAATTTTACCTTTGTAGTATCTCTGGAATACACTCCCTTCTGTACCTTGGTACTTCTTGTACCACTACTCTGATTTAGGCCCTCAACCACTCATTCTTGCATTTTTGTAATAGCCTATAGATGGATTTTCCTACCACAAGTCTTTCTGCACTCTAATGTACTCCCCATTCAGCCACCAAAGTACTTTCCCTAAAGTGAAGGTTCAACCATGCCATTCCCCTATTCAGTAAAGTCCAGTGGTTCCCTATCACTTCCAGTTTCAAATATAACATCTTCTATTTGGCATTCAAAGTCCTTCATAATCTAGCCCTGCCCCACCCCATACTTTCTAGTCTTCTTACACCTTATTCCCTGTAATGTGTCAATGTCTCACCTAAATAATAGTACCCAGAATTGATCATGGTATTCCCAATGAAAACTGAATAATAATCATTGAATTCAGGAGGATTATTATTGCCCTGTGATCCAGACACTGCATTTCAACTCAAGCAAGCTCTCATTGCCTCATGTTAAGTTTGGGGAGAACTATAATCCCTAGATCATTTTTTAAATCACAAATTGTTGCCAAGCCAGGCTTTCTCCATTGTATGCTAGTATGTATCTCTGTGTGTCTCACTTCAGCCTAGGAATCTAGCTTTATCCTAGACCTTTGCAATTAGCCCCTTTCTACCTTTCCAATCTTCTTATATTTTACTCTCCTCCATGCACTGTACTAACCAGTTATACTGGCCTGCTCACTATTTCTCATGAATGACATACTATATCACTCAATTCCATTTCTTTGTATGAGGTTGTCTTCATGTCTAGAATTTTCTCTCTCCTTGCCTCTAGCCCCTAGCTTCTATGACTTCCTTCAAGATTCACCCGAAATCCAATATTCTGTAAGGTCTTTCTCAACCCCTCACTAAATACTCCCTCCGAGGTTACTTTCCATTTAAAATGCATATTATTTTTATGTCCCTATTTACATTATGTCTTCCCCATTAGAATACGACCTCCTTGAGGGCAGGGATCATGTTTTTGCCTTTCTTTGTATCTTCAGCATTTAGCACAGTTTTTGGCACATAATAAGGGTTTGTTGACTAACTGACTTGCGACTAATTGCTTTACTACATAAGAATTTCTAATCAGCCATCATCAGCACCAATCTCTGTGGTGACCATTGGGAATGAATAAGTGTAAATGTCCAAGACCCTGAGAGATAAGGCATATTTAAAATGTGCCTGAACATTGAAGAGGGAGTGTACATGAAATCTCAAAGTTTGTAGATGATATAAGACATCTGTGGGAAATAGAATACCACACTGATGGAGATAAACCACAATAAGAGCTCATTAAACTAAGTGAGTGGATAGAAAAATGGCACATGATCTTAAACATGAACAAATGAGGGGGAGAACCACCCTTGGTATGTTCATAATGTGATGTGCTCTAAGCTATCTTTTATAGCCCAAGAATCTTAGTCACTGTTGACTATTCCATAAATATATGAGAGGGTCTTATCAGGGCCATTCCCCCATCAATCTGATGAACTCACCTCATTCCCTGTAGAGTTATGGGCATGACAAATGGCATCTTGGAAACCCCTAGTTAGGCCTCAGAAGCTAAGTAAACAACATGATGGGGATTTGTAGCCACTCCTTGAACTGTCCTAGGGGATGAGTTTCAGTGCCTGAAGCTTTGTTCAGGGTAGTACAGTTGCCTAAAATACTCAGGAATTTGAACTCTCATCAACAAAACCTTTACTCTGTGACATCTTATAAAAAGAACCTGTCTGCTTGACTATTTCCAATTAATCTTCACCTTTACTCTTTTTTGTTTTTGCTAATTTTCTTTTGTACTTTTTTCTGCTATGGTATTGTTTGTCATTCACTCTCGAAAAAGACAAGTATCATCAGGAGAGCGATGTCTTGACTGACAAGTGAATCGGATTTGAGTGAGGCAGGGCTGTACCAAGTTGCCAGCCTTGATCTCTCCTCCAGAGTCATCTGGGTTCAGTAGCAAGACATAGATAAGAGTGACTGATGATGGCCCTGGGAATAGAGGAAGACTTTGGCCTTTTTTAAGTTAAGGTCTCTCCCAGGTCTCAGTTTATCTGAGGCTACATTCAATCAGTGATTAAAGCTAGATAAGAAATGAGGCAAAAAAGTGGCCTCTTTTACCTACAAAAATATGTTCTTGGAGGGGAAGATGCTCAGGGTCTGCAGTATATTTTGGGTGGGAGTGGGACTTTTTTTTTCTTTTGCCTCTGAAAGAAGCAGCTATTGGCTCCTTGGGGACAGAAGCATGAGACTAGCTACAAGTACTTAAGCCCACATGGTTCTCCCCCCCAAAAAGAGAGTTCCTTCTTCCCAAGGACATCTCATTAACCATTCTTGCCTCAGCCACAGGGATGGCAGTGTCTTGGTACAGGAAACAGCAGAAGCTTAAGTGGTTGTCATAATGTTAGATTCCTGCAGAAGCACATGGTAAAGAAACAAACATGCACAGTGCTCACATGACCCAAGAAGGTAACTCATGGACAATGTTTCTAAACCTCAACTTCCTGTGAACAATAATAATAATATTTATATAGTGCTTATTGTATGCCAGGCACTGTGTTACATTGCTCCTCACAACAGCCTTGGAGGCTAGGTGATATCATTGTCCTTATTTTATAGCTCAAGAAACTGAGACAAAAAGTAGTTAAGTGATTTTCCCAAGGCCACCCAGTTGGTAAGTTTCTGAAGTAGGATTTGACTCCTGGTCTTCCTGACTCCAGGCCCAGCACTCTATCCGCTGCATCATCTAGCTGCCTAAAAGAGGATTTCAAGTTCCTAGAGAGCATGATATCAGATGTAATCTTTGAGAGAAGACTTCTGGGGAAGGTCCAACCTTAAACTTTACCTCAAAAGGAACTCTAGATTTAAGAGTTTAAGTGATCTGACCTTCTAGAGACATTAAGTGACTTCTAGAACAGCATGCCTCTTGGGGATTCTGGAAGATTGCTGTCATGGCCCTTCAAGTGGAGAAACAGACACGATTCACTCATTATTACAATTAATTTTTAATCAGTGAAGGGTCTAATTGGAAGGGAGCTGCTTGTCTAGCAACTGCAAAGAGTGTTTAATGTGTAAAACCTAAAGTACAGAATGCCATTATAAGTCTGAGAAATACTGTGTAGCAAGCTGCAGGAGAGATGAACTTCAGTAGAATGTCAAGGGATTCCCTTATTGGTGGCCCCAAATTCAGTTTCCTTCAGAAGGAAGCTATTAAAGTATAATGAATGGTTTGTGTGTTTTCTGCATCTTTTTATGGGTTCCTAGGAGCTTTTTACATCTTCTATACTTCCTAGCAGAAGAAATAAAAGTTGTCCTCTACTGATATCTATTACCTTGAGTGTTTGTATAGAATGTTACTCCCCATTCCCCCATGGAATCCTGGATGGGAACATATTTGGAGATTCCCCACAATAAGTTCTGGTTTAAAGCAGAATTTGGCTTATTAGTCAAATTTTTTTTAAACATTTGTGTTGGGAGAAGCCTCCAAGATCAGCTTCAATTCCAGTGAGCATGAATCCAGAGTATGGGACACTCTGAGCAACAGGTTTGAAACACGTACACGTTTACATCATTTACACAAACACATGTAGAGATATCATCAGAAATGATGTACGAAGCAACCAGTGTTCTTTTTATTGTACCAAATTCCTACTCATTTGCAACTGAAATATTCTGCACAGTGAAGATCATTGCATCTCAAGGACATTACCAAACTGGAAGAGAAGAGTATTAGAAAAGAACAATTAAAACCATCTAGAAAAGAGAGTATTCATATGCATACAGATCAAAAAGAATTAGTATTCCAATCTGGCCAATCTTTCATTTCCCACTAGCTATATCCATTGGATTCAACTCTGTCATCATCATTACCAAGAAACTCATTATCCCAGAAATTACATCAGTTTTGGTACTTACATCTCATTAGTATCTTCAGTAGCCTCTGTCCCTCTGATTAGAGGATTTGGAAGCAGAATAAAAAAATCTCCTCCTAAATCTCCCATTTAAAGATGGCTCACCAGCCCACTCAAATCTTCCTTTCCTATCAGTTGCACTCCTTGGATTTGACTTCACCATCATCTTGTACCCATGTACTTTTTCTCCTCCTTTTCTGCTTCCTTTTGTGTGTTTTCTTATTCCATTAGATTATAAGCTCTTGAGGGTAAGAAGTCCTGTCTTTTTCACTTTTCACAATGCCAAACACATGGTGCTTAATGTTTACTGAATTGAATTGCAAGACAAATGCAATGCTCAACTGCAAGACATGATTATTTGTCAGAGATGTGCTAACTGGTTGACACAGTTGATAAGAGTCTGGGACTGAGAATTAGGAAAACCTGAGATTGAAACCTGCCTCAGATACTTCCTAGCTCTGTAACCCAGGACAAGTCACTTAATCTCTGTCTCGGTTTCCTCAACTGTAAAACAAGGGTAATAAGAGTACCAACCTTCCAAGGTTGCTATCAGAATCAAATGAAATAACAGATGTAAAATGATTTACGTAAAAGTACTATTATTGTAGAAGAGATTTTTAGGAAGGAAGGTTGAACTATATGATTTTTAAGTATCTATAACATCATTAAAGTTTATTTTTATGAAAAACATGGAAAGAGTAAATTTGGATTTGTTCATCAAGTCATTTGTTGTTCGGTCATTTTCAGTCATGTCCACCTCGTCATGACCAAAATTGGAGTTTTCTTGGCAAAGATCCTAGAGTGGTTTACCATTTCCTTCTTTAGCTCATTTTGCAGATAAAGAAACTGAGGCAAACAGGGTTAAGTAACTTGCCCAGGGTCACAGAGCTAGTATGTATCTGAGCCTGGATTTGAACTCATGAGGATGAATCTTCCTGATTCCAAGACCAGTGTTCTATCCACAACCATGGTGTACCCTTCAAGGCTTAAAAGAGGTAGTTTTACCATAAATAAAAGTGCCACAATAAACCAGGGATTGTAAACATGTGGATATCCCTCTGATCTTGTTAATTTTCTATCCAAAAACCTTCAACCTTTCCTACAGACATTTTACATTGAGGTCCTTAGGCCTCTTAATTCTAGTGCCTTCCCTCTTTTAATTTTTTCCTATTTACCACGTACATCGCTTTGTATATATTTGTTTGTAGTTTCCCCCATTCAATCATGAGCTCCTTGAGGGCAAAGATTATATGATGCCTCTTTATGTATCCCTAGCACTTAACACAGTGCTTGGCACATACTGGGAACTTAATGTTTATTGATTGTGGTAAGAGTCCCTTTTAAAGACAACTTCATATACCACTTCTACAGGGGCCCTTTCTTGACTTCCTCAGCTGCTAATTATTAAATTCATTAGAATGGTAGGTTCTTCAAGACCAGGGTCATGTTTTTGCCTTTCTTTGTATCCCCAGTACTTAGCACAGAGCCTAAGTGCTTAATAAATGCTAAATGACTGATAAACTGACTTTCTAATGGAGGAGATAAGATATGGTGGAGAGGGGGGGAGATCAGCACACAGAAGATAAATATGGAGAAAAGAGAAAGTAGTCTTCAAGAGGAAAGTACTACCAGATGAGGAGACTAAGGCCTAGAGCACTGTTCCTGAACTCTCAAACATGCACTTAATCTGATGGGTCACAGCTTGATTGTCAGTGCCTTAGTTGAAGTTGTACAACTGGAGATGGCCCAGAACATAGTGGGGGACCTTGGCTTTTTCAGACTAAGGTCTTTAACAGGTCTCAATTTGAGTGAGGTGAAAGTATATAGAGCATTCCAGGAATGGGAGACAGTCAATGAAAAGGCATTGGAGATGGAGCATCCTACTCAAGAAACAGATTATGACAGAATGTGAGCTCCTTTCTGGGTTGTTGTTGTGTTTTGTTTTGGGGGGAGGTTGGTCATTGTATCCCCAGCATTTAGCAAAGTAGTTGGCATACAGTAAGTACTTAAATGATAGCTGATTGATAGTAACAAGGAACATTACACCTAAGATGGGTGACCTCTTTAAGGAAAGAAATCTATACAGCTCCTCAAATTCCCAAAGGGCAGGTACATATGAATGGAGATGGTCTAGTAGATTAGCATTTATCCCATAGATAGAAATCAGTACCATTAAAGATGAAGAAACAAATGATAAAAAGTTTGAACCAAGATAACTGAAAATGCTCCTCACAGACTCAGTAAGTGGCTCTAAAATAAATTTATTTTCCTGAAAAATGCATGGTCTTCATTTGATTCTACAGGTATTTAAAAAAAAGCTGGCCCACTTTTATGAGCTGCTGTAAGCAGCCTCTGAATGACAGTAATGCACACAATCTCTTTGGAATGCTCCTTTATTAAACTTCAAATTAATGACATATCACTGTCAAGTTAGCAAGTCCATTACGGGTGAACAATCAGCAAAAAGTAAACACTACTTTCACATGTATTATACCTATGGCAATATTTATCATGACCTGAAATTTATTCTCTGCATTCATGTGAGAATAATAAAGTCTGTATCCAGGAGAATAAGGATTTCCAATTGAGTTTGGTATTTTGGAAGCACATTTGATCCATAAAGTTGTTTTACCGAATTGAATTTAGAAGAGGTCTGGATGACCTTTCGTTAAGGATGCTCTCAAGGAGATCTGTGGACTATGTGGCAAATTGGATTGGATTATCTCAATGGCCTTTTTGCAACTCTAAAGTTTATGCTTTAATATAATGTCCCATTAATGTAATACCTTATATACTGCTATATATTAGGTGACCTAGGGATCTCAAAAGGTATGTCAATGAAATGTCAGCTCTAATAGATCCTTCAGAGCTGGAAATACTAGCATTGTCCCAGATGGTGTCTAAAATCAGCCTAGCTAGGCCTAGAGATGCTCATTATCATTCAGGGATGGATTGTTTAGCCATGAACTGCTACTGCGCAACTTGAGTTTTATGTGGCTCATCAAAAGTGTTGTTACCTAAAATTGTGAACTCTTAATATGGAAGGATCAGTTCTATTTAGTTCTTTCCCTTCAATGCTTACAAAGCAGAAGTATACACTAAGGTATTTGTGGTTGATGACACTGGACATGAATCGCATTAGCTTATTAGCTTCTAAAAGTTCAGATTCTACTAACAAAAACTGTAGCTTTCCAGTCTTCTGACACTTTACTCACCTGAATACACCCTATGATCCAGGGACACAGGCCTCTGCTTCTCCTCACACATGTTCCATCTTTGTGATTTTTCACTTGCTCCACACTTCCATCCCATCTAATACTTGCCTCATCTGTCATCCTGGTTTCCTTCAATGCCTTCAAGTCTCAGCTAAAATTCTATCTTGCGCAAGAAGCTTTTATAGGTCCCCCTTAATGCTTCTGCCTTCCCTGAGATTCCCTCCCATCTACCTTACGTATGTCTTTTATAAACATGGTTGCTTAGATGTTGCCTCCTGCATTAGAATTTGAGGTATTTGATGAGCGGGGATATTTTTGCCTTAATTTCTATCCCCAGGGCTTAGCACAGTGCCTAGAACATACATAATAAGTGCTGAATAAGTGCTTGCTGACAGGTTGACCCTCTATTTGTAAAATCTCAGATACTAGAACTAGGACACGACTGGTTATTATTTTATTTGGTCCCATGAAAACCCCCATCTGATCTTTGTGGGAACATTTAATTTTGTTGTGCTTCCTCTATAAAATAAGAGTGTTGAACTAGATCCTCTTTAGGAATCATTAAGGAACTTAGGGTCACTTTTCTCTCTTTTAAACTTCGAAGTTATAATTAATATTATCATATCAGCTGTAGCTCTCATTAAAAGTGCAGATATAGAAAAACAGATAGGTATGGTTTAATGGATAGGTAGATTTTGGAAGAGTCCCAAAAGAAACCTGAAAGAAAGATAAATAAACTATTAGAGGTAAAAATATTATATACCATTATATGTAATTATATATATTATCTATATGTACATATACAATTGTATATATATATATATAATATGTATAAAAATATTTATATATTTCATTCTGACACAAATGAATTCAACTATTAAAGGGCAAAAAATAGTAATGGAGAGGATAAGAGAGTGAAATAGAATGAATTCAACAAAATGATCTGAACTTGGCTTTGTATCTTGCACTCAACCCCATTTTTACGAGCTGGTTCCATTTAGGACCAACCCTTATAACAAAGAATTTCTCAAAAACTAAAAAGAGGAAAAATCAGCAAAAGCAATCACATTAAAACAAACAAACAAATAAAGGATGACATCATAGGCAGTGTGTTCCACATCTGTGATACAGAACCTCTGCAAAGGAGCAAAAGGAGAAGACGTATTTTTTTTTATTAGGTGGGCAAACTTATTCTTTAACTTGACAATATTCAGTTGCAATAGTTTTGTGGTTGCTTATTTGACTAAAATTAGGGTGATTATTTTCCTGCATCTGCTTTATTCACTTTCCAGTAGTTCATGCAAGCTTGTCCACATTTCTCTGAATTCATCAATTTCTTACAGCACAGTAATATTTCATTATCTTCATGTATCACAATTTGTTTAGCTATTCCCCAATGAATGAGCATCTGTTCTGTTTTGAGGGTTTTTTTAATTGTTATTTTTCTAATCTTATGAGGAATCGTTCTCTGAAAAGAGAAAGGGGGAAAGATTCAGAGGAAATCCAGGCAATGTAAAAACAAATACAAAAATTTATTTTTAAAAGAAATAGCCAGAATAAGAAGGTAAGATGGGGTTATGATTCAGTAGCGAAAGGAGTATCCATTTCAATCAGGTCATAGAGCTATTTTAATAAGAATCTGAGTGACGTCACTCAAATGGTCATATGATCTCAATGACTTGTGCTTTATAACTCTAACTCCTCATAACTCCGTTTCACTGTCTCCTTGCAATCACCATGATCAAACTGTCATCGTTTCCTTTTTTCCCAAAATATTAGCTTATCATTAGATTTTCCAGAAAGATACTCTTTCCATTTTGAAGGATGTTTCTCCAACCCCATTGGCAAAACTATAATGATTGCCCTGTCTTGGCTTTTCACTTTTTCAAGAACAAAAACATTTTAATTATATAATGATGGTAAAAGATTATTTCCACTAATGATAAGAAACCAATTCTCATCCTGGCACTCATACACAGATGTTGAAGAGTGGCCCTTCAGAACAGCCGTTAAGAGAATAACTCAAATTTGAAAACGAAAACTTATGCTGGGCCTAAGGGGCTAGAGCACTATTTTTGCTCACTTTCTAGGTATTCTTGACTGGGTTCAGTCAGGGAGCATGGACTCTAATTAGAAGTGGTAGGTTCTTCTCTTATAATCTTTGGTTGGCAAAGTTCCCTGTCCCAGTTTTTCACAGTAATATTTATTTATATCTTAGGTTGGGTTTTCATGTCTAGAATTCCCCAAAGTCATATTCAAAGTGTAATGCCCTCATAAGTAATGAGTCACCCACATACAGTCAGTTGGACATACATTAAACACGAGGGGTGGTATCTAAATCTTTCTGGTTAGAGTCTGACACACACTCTGGAGAATACAGCCATACTTCAGTAATAATGGACCATACCCAAGAACAAGACTGTCTTGGTAAAGCAAATTGGTTTTTTAAACTGGAATTTACTTAGAATGATGCTTTATACCACAACAATGTTCAGAATTCATCCTTGTGATATTCTCTCTTTTTGAGTTTTTGGATATTTAATCTATGACAATCTATTCCTTTCTGTGAAAAGCTTAATTCAGTCCTGTTTTGTCTCATTTTAGATTTTTCTGTCCCATTCCATCAAACAGTCAATAAATTTGTTAGTAGAATGCCTCAACTGTTACTGTTAATTAGTGTTTACTTCCTTGGTAACAATTTTCTGCTATTTAAAGACATTGCAGCATTTTCAGATTTTCTTTTCAGTAACAAGATTTCAGGAACATGGTGTGACCCTTTCTGATGAAGATGTGGCCTGATGTTAGACTTCTTGAAACTTCTCCCAGAAAGCAGAAATGCTACATCTGTGTGCCATGTGTCCAACTCACTGCCATTTCTAACCATCTCAACACATTTTTCAAAATGGAATGTATCAACAAATCTTATTAACAATATTTTCCTTCATTCACTTGTGAATCAAAGTTTGATATAGGAAGACATTCATTTTCCTCAATGGTAAATATGCTCTACTCCATGTTTTTGTTATGAGGCAAAACAAGGATTGTGCTTTTTGTGGTACCAAATGAACAGATTTCATACACACACACACACACACACACACACACACACACATATATACATACTCACACATACCCACATCTATATGTATATATGTGTGTGTGTGTGTGTGTGTGTGTGTGTGTGTGTGTGTGTGTGTGTGTATTGAGCTCACCTGGGTATGACCAAGTCTCCTAAGCTGAAAGCTCCCTGTGTCCCCTATCACCTGAATGGGCTTAGCCTCATTTTTTTGGCTGCCTAGTTTGAAGGACTATGTCTTTAAAACTGACAGACTGAGACAGTCATCCTTTTTCCTGTATCCTTTCCTGCTGCATCCAGAGACTGAATATCACAGTTCATCAACACATGGGCACCATGAATCATAAGGGTGAGAGGGGAAGAAGATTAGTTTCATAGATTGGCTTGATTCTTATATAGTACAAACCTAAGTTCCAAATCCAAGCCTCCTCTGGGCTGGAGTCCCAGGTCCTCTGGCTTCTCCAGGTTTCCCTTGTAGGCAGGCTAGCTGGTTTCAGTATCCTGCCTAGAATCCTGGCTCCAAGGTCAGGATAGCTCCAATTGCTGGGTGGAGAGTCAAGTGGGGATCATTGCCCATACCTCAAACTGAGGACAAATGACACAGAACAGAAACAGAAACCTCAGAGCCAAGCAGTAAGAGTGAGAAAAGGGGCAGGGAGCCCTTACTCTCTTAAGAGAAGTTCATGGCACCCGTGATCTGAATGAATTGTCTTCTTTATCCTGCAAAAGAACGAGAGTGACTGTCCATGTCTGGCCAGTTTTAGTTACAGCCTTTTTGTCCAGGCTGCTAATTAAAAAGGCTACACCCACCAACATGGTAGAGTATATAGGAAAACTTCATGTCAGGCAACCTGGGCATGCCCAGCAAACCCATCATAGATACATTACTTTCAAAGCAACATATGTTTAAACTGAACTAATAAGTCATCCTGATTAATGGTGATTAGTTACAGGAATTTCAGAAAAATTAAAAAAAAAAACCAACCTTAAAATGATTCTATGAAGAATCAGAAGATAATGAAGTACAACACAAAGATACATAGAATTTCAGACACAGAAGGGACATTACCTACAAAGAGAAACTGAGGACTATACAGATGTAGTGACTTCCCCAAGGCAACACAACTGCCTGATAACAGACATAGGCTTTAGAAACAGTCCCTTGCCTCTTATCCCAGAAGACCTTACGTCATTCTAGTTCTATCATTATTTTCTTATGTGGTAAGTGCACAAGTACAACTCATTGTGTGTTCTAAGGAAAATACTTAAAAACTTTAAATTATATATATATGTATACACATATGTATATAAATTATTATTGTTTCTATTATCATCATTATCCTTAGTATAGAGATTTAGACCTAAGTGGTTTGGGATGGGGAAGAGGTCATAAAAACATACAGAATAAATATTATATACATTATGGTCTGCCTAAATTATATATATATGTCCACATGAGTTACTAAACGTGGCTTACTTACTGGGATGCCTAGATAGTTATCCGTAGAATCTTGCCCCCCTTTCTCTCAGGGAGGTTGATTCCTGCCTTTAGAAGAGCAAGAAGAGACACGATGAAGCTGGTCATTCTGTTTTCCTCTGAAAAAGGAGCACCTAACTAGAATTCAAGCTAAGTCGTGACCCTGAGCAAGTCACTTAACCCAGTTTGATCTGGAGAATGGAATGGCAAAACACTCTATTATCATTGCCAAAAAAACCCCCCAAATGGGGTCATGAGAGTCAGATATGATGGAAAAGACTCAGCAACAACAAACACATGGAACTTAAAATAATGCAGGTTATCAAAGAATACTAGGTCATATTTAATGTGACCCAAAATTCAACTAATACAACATGTGCAAGCTAGTCTAGGGCTTGCAAACACTAGTATACTATAAGACTACACCTATGTGTCATCACAGGTGAATATGATGTGCCTCTGTATGCACACTTTTAACATTTGTGTTAATTTTGAATAATGAAAATGATGATGATGATGATGATGACATTTGTATTTGTTGTTGCTTGCCATTTTGAGACTTTGTAAATGCAAATTTGCTGAGGTGTGGATATAGCTTTCTGAACCTACCAATATATGCATGAAGATTTAAAGGAAGAAGAAAGTTCAGTTTGTGCTGCTAAAATATATCAATTAATATTTTTCATTAAATCATCAATGTTTGCTTATCTTTAGGTATCCCTTCAGTAACTTTAATCTTTTAAGTTTGCCTTCTCTATTCTATTTGTAATAAACTTGAATGAGAAACATTTTTATTTATCCTTTGCTATTATATTACATTAATAATTCATTTTAACAATGTATTTTACAGTGTGTTATATGTTTAATATGTTTATATTAATATATGAAGACATTTTATTGCATGTTTCCATTGGGCTAGAACCAATTATAATATTTACATATGATTGTAGACTCTAATAATGTGAATTAGAATAAGGCAGCCACTTCACAAAATTCATTTTTACACACTAATCAGGACCAAGTGGTACAACTCTCTGCCTCCTCTAAAAATTTCTGGCCTAGGAACACAAATGGTTTTGGGGGAAAACTGCTTTTCTATTTGCTCTCCATTAAAGGAGGAGACTAGCCCTTACCAGTTCGATTTCTTCCCACCAAATGCTATTAACAAAGCTATCACAAATGGTGAGTAGCAAACAAACAACAGAAATCAAAGAAACTATATAATTCACAATACAGTGGATTCTTCTGCTGAGAGTAACATATCAAATCTCAATCCAAAAGTAAAAGGTCCTGATCTCACACAAGAAGAAATTCCCCCAAAATCTCAGATTAGACAAACTGCAAATCAGGGATATGTTGAGTAGCTGGTTTTTCCTCTATATCTGTAGCTTCCAAAGTCTTTTCCTTTTTCCATCTACCTAGAGATAGCCCTAGAGAAAATCAAGAATTACATATGTCTTCTCTCAATGAAGAAAAAAAAGTTTTCCTCTTTAAAGTTCTTGCACCAACTCCTAATAACTACATTTACCTAATATTTTTCATTTATCATCATATTTTACCATCTAAGCCACATTATGAAGTAGATAATACAAAGTAGATTGAACATCCCTATTTTATAAGTGAAGAAATTAAGTCTGAGAGAGATATTATAGGATTTGCTTTTGGTTTTTCATGTAGTGAGTGGTAGTACCAGGATCTGAACCCAACAACAATGAATCGACCTTAACAGTATATGTGTTACAGGTAATTAGATTAATAAACCATTGACATCAAGCTCACTTGGTCTTCCTAATGCCAATTGAAGGGTAGTATTTCTATTTTAAGTCTTTGAAAAATTATAGTAATATAGGGAACATGCAATGGATAATCAGTAAGGATTTTAATGTGTCAAGAAAGATGACTTGTCCTCATGAATAACTACAGGGAGCTTCAATTTCCCAGTTGTGAAGTAAGGTGGCTGGCCTAAATGGACTCTAATGCCCATTCTAGATCTAAATCACTGGTCCTAGGATTTATGTCCAGGTATTTTGGGAATATCAGAACATATTATATACAATACAATCACAGAGAGTTCAAAATCCATAACTTTTATTCACAAAGAAATTATAGGCAAAATCAATGTCACAAGCTTGAACAAACATGATGAAATTTGCTAATGAAGGACCAATAACATACCAAGACTATACATGAATCTTTTGCAAGCCTTTTTAAAATAAGGGGAATGGCAAGGGACCAAGTTGGAGACATGACAATACTCTCAGAGGTAAACTGAAACCCCAACTCAAAATGTCCATAGAAAATAGAGAGTTCAAGGAATAAAAGAAAGGACACCTAGATTTACTACCAAACATACCACCACTAAGGGCATCCTTCCTTTTTTGCTTTCTCTCCCTAGATCTTCTCCCTACTTGGACCATCTAGAGCCCATCTAGGAAAGAAAACTTGCTAGGAAAGAAAATTCTGGTTAATTACTCCCTTCTTCTTTTCCTTTTCCCCATCTTTACTGAAGGCAAATAGTTGGTACACTGTATAGAGCTCTGGACCTGGAGTGAAGAAGACCTGTATTCAAATCTGCTCTCAATACTTAGCTGTGTGACCATGGTCAAGTCACTTCACCTCTGTCTCCCTTATTTCCCTCAACTGTAAAATGGGAAAAATAATAGCTACCTCACAGGCTTGTTTTTCGGATCAAATAAAATAATGTTTTAAAGGATTTAGAATAGTGCCTAGAATATAGTAGGTACTTAATAAATGCTTACTTCCTTCCTTTTTTCCCTAGTGCCAGGCTTCCTAGAATCCATCTCAGCTGTTTGACCACTTGTGCAGTATGGATGAAATGGAAGTGACTAACTGTCCTATGAGTGGCATGGAGGACCAACCATTAGGATTCCTAAGATACTCCATTCCTTACTCTGGCTTCCATTCCTGCCTTGCCCTATGACCTCCAAAACTCCAGCACTGTAATTTGATGACTGATGTAACCTAAGGACTCCTGAACTTTGACATTTGCCCCACTAATGTATCCTTAGAATTTCCAGACCTTTCTATATACCCTGCACCTTAATTTCCTATCATATCTACCCTAATTTGTCTGTGAGTTCCCTGAGAATAGGAACTGTATAACTTTTGCTATCAGTATCTCCAGTGCTTAGAACCTTTCTTGTCACTCAGAAAGTACTTAAACACTTTTTGTTCATTCATTCATTCATTCATTCATTCATTCATTCATTCATTCACAGTTTCATTCATATTAGTTTGTTGAATGTAGGCTATCCTCCAAATTGGCAGTGCAACTAAAATAAAATCTCTTCAAAAGGGAAAAAATATAAAGACATATGGTTAAAAAAAAACCACCCAATGATAATTCACAAATCAATCCCTAGGACAGAAGCATCCAATGGCAGTGTTTGCATCAGAAGACCACAAAAAACAATACACAGATTTGTAGATCTATAAAGAGTGCAGCAAAGGAGTTTCACCATGTCTAAGAGTAAATTCTTGAGTACCCACATGAAAGAGAGAAAAGGATTTCTATAAATCAGGAACTGAAGCACCATGTCTAGGTACTTCTAATCTGAGAGCCTTCCAGCAGGAATGACAGCTCAAGAGGCATCTTCCAGAGGGAAGGAGTAAGAAAAATTGTAAGAAGTATTGTCAATAAACAAATAGGAAACTTGGAAAATCTTGACTGGTAGGTTAAAGGCTCCCATTAAAGAATTCGAGTTAAAGGTTTTTCTTTGCTATCCCAACTTCTTAAACATGGAGGGTATTCTGGAAGCAGTACACTTAGCACTGAAGGTGAAAGCTATGCTTGTATACCAGGGAATGAGAGAACTATTAGGTGCTTAAGACTCATAGAACATAAAATATAAAGGCTAAAAAAAGCATTGGAAATGGGGAGTGAAGCCAAGAGGTCAGATTAGAGGCAACCCAGATGAACTCTCTCAATAATCTCTTCCAAACAACCTTAAAATAATGTCTCAAGTAAAATTTTGGAATAGCAGAGCCAGCAAAGGTCAGGGTGAAACATTTTTCTGGCCTAAGAAAATTTAGCAGGTTGGTAGGAGAAGTTTGTGACACTGAGGTAGAAACCTATTCAGAACCAAGACATGCACTGGCAGCAACAGCATTCTCAGCAGCAGCAGGAACTGTGGGAGTTCTCAGCCCATGTTTGACAAAAGGGTCAGATAACTAATTAGAAAGAGATTACAGGGGACCCTTTGCTGCACTGGGCATAGCTGGCACTGATTAGCAATTGTATGGTGCGTAGGCAGTTTGGGGGCACAGTTCTAGGTTGAAGAGGAGCACTAGGGGTCAGTCACAAGGGAGAAGGGACTTTGGAGAACACTAACACTTGTGGTTACAGGGGATCAGGGGACTTTATTGGTAAATAGAGTGCAGATCAGGAGAGAAGTGACTACAGTCTTCTAGGATCACCAAAAACTTGCAGACCTCCCAGAACTAGCTCTAAAAAGACGAGCATGAAAAATTCTGAGACTTATGGCAGTATCTTCCCACCTCTAGGTGAGTAGAGTTCAAATTTAACATAAAATTCAAAATTTAGAAGTAGGCTGTAAAAATGGACAAACAACAACAAAAATAATTTGACCATGAAAAAGATACTGCAGTGACAGGGAAGACCAAGACATAAACTCAGAAAAAGAAAGTATTATGAAAATAGTTAGAAACAGATTCTCAAATAAAAACGTTGATTGACTCCAAACCCAATAAGAATTTCTGGAGGAGTTAAAGAATGAAATAAGTGTTATAGAGGGAAAAAATGGGAAAAGAAATGATAGTGATGCAAGAAAATAATGAAAACAGAATTAACAGCTTTGCAAAAGAGGCACAAACATATTAAAGAGAATAATACCTTAAAAAACATAATTGCCCTCATGGTAAAATTGGTATACAAATTCACTGAAGAAAATAATTCCTTTAAAAGCAGAATATGCCAATTGAAAAATGAAGTGTAAAAATTCATTTAAAGAAAGAAATTTTTAAAAACAGAGTTGACCAAATGGGGAAAAAAAGAGGTACAAAATCTCACTTGAGACAGTAATTCCTTAGAAATTAAAATTGGGCAAGTGGAAGGTAATGACTCCATGCGACATCAAGAAACAATAAAACAAAGTCAAATGAATTGAAAGGAAAAGAAAATGTGAAATATCTCATTGGAACAATAACCCGAAAAATAACTCAAAGAGCGATAACTTAAGAATTGTGGGACTGTTAGAAAAGTACAATCAAATAAAGAGCCTACACATCACATTTCAAGAAATCATCAAGGAAACCTTCCCCAAGAGCTTGGATTCAGAAGGTTCAACAGATATTGAAAGAATCCACTGATCACTTCCTGAGAGAGACCCCAAAATGAAAACTCCCATGAATATTACAGTCAAATTCCAGATCTCCTGGGTCAAAGAGAAAATATTTAAAAGACACAGAAAGAAATAATTCAAATATTGTAGAGCGACAGTCAGGATCACACAAGAGTTAGTGACTTCAAAGTTAAAAAAGTGGAGAATTTGGATTATGACATTTCAAAAGGCAGAGGAGGTAGGATTATAAAATTGCTACCCAGTGAAACTGAATTAAGGAGAAAAAAAAAATGGACAAGCATTCCTGATGAAAAGACCAAAGTCAAATAGAAAATTTGACATTCTAACACAAAGCTCAAGAGAAGCATAAAAAGGTAAATATGAAAGAGTAATCATAAGGTTCTCAATAAAATTTAACTGTTTAGAGGGGGGCGGAGCCAAGATGGCGGAGTGAAAGCAACGACTCACCTAAGCTCCTGGACAAACTCCTCTGGATATCTCTGAAAGGAGAATCTGACCAAACTTTGGAGGTGTGGAATCCAGTGGGTGACAGACTTTGACAGATTCGGAGCCCAGGTTGGACTGGAAGGTCCACGGGAAGGATCTGTTCTGCGGGGGTAAGCCCCCAGTGCACAGCGCAGCATGGTCAGCACAGCAGGGCGGAAGGGACCTGAGAAGCCCGAGAGTGGCGGGCGGAACCAGCGGAGCAGGAGACAGGCCAAACCGAGCCGGTGAGAGCCGCTGAGCGCCAGATATCAGCGCAGCAGCCCTTGAAACCTTCAGCCTGAAGACTAAACTTCGGTAAGTCACCTATTGGAACTTCCAGGAGCTAGGATGGCGGAGTGATCAGTAAATGCTCTCTCCTCCCCCCTGATGACCGTGAAAGAACCATAAAATTCTTCCCCAGATAAATCCTGGATCAGCGGGAACAGCAGAAGGGGGCAAATAGTCTCATAACACCAGAGGCTAGAAAAATAGCAAAGGGGGATTCTTCCTACTGTGGCGGAGGCGATCTGGAAGGACAGACGACCCAGGGCAGAGAAAATTCGCACTGAGACCCAGGCAAGCCTCAGAGCCGGGAAACAAGCCCCAGGAGGGGCGGGAACACGCATTAGCTTCTAGGCAAGCCCCAGCCCTCCAGGGGAAAAGGGAAGACAATAGGGAAGCTGGGATCACCATCCCCTGACCTTGCCTTTGCCTCAGGTCAGTTGAGGAGATCTCCTGAGACCAGACCACCCCTCCCACACACCTAACAAGCTAACCCCAGGGTTGATCTGGGAAACAAACAAACAAAAAAAAGCCTGCTTTTAGCCTGGTCACACATCAGCTCAACTTAAAGATCTGTACCTTCTGACTGAAAGAACCAGAAGCTACAACACTCAGCCAACATCATGAATCAGAAAAAGCAGACGAAAAGTGAAAAAACCATAGAATCTTTCTATGGGGATAAGGACCAAAACACAAACACCAAAGAGGTCAGAGCTGAGACTGTACTTCCACCTGAAACTTCAGAAGGGACTATGAATTTCTTGCAAGCACAACCAGCTTTCCTGGAACAGCTGAAGAAGAAAATTAAAGAAAAACTGGCCAATGATTTTAAAATTATAAAAAAAGAATTCACTGATGAGAACATCACTTTGAAAAGGAAAATTGAACAAATGGAAAAGGAAGTTCAAAAATTAACTGGAGAAAATAATTCCCTAAAAGGAAAAGTTAATCAAACGGAAAAGGAAACCCAAAACCTAATTGGGAAAATTGATCAGATGGAAAAGGAAACACAAAACCTAACTGGGAAAATTGGTAGAATGGAAAAAGAAGAACAAAAATTAAATGGAGAAAATAGCTCCTTAAAGGGAAAAATTGGTCAGATGGAAAAGGAGATGCAAAAGCTAACTGAAGAAAACAATACGATGAAGATTAGAATTGGGCAAGTAGAAACTAATGACTCAATGAGGCAACAAGAATCAGTCAAACAAAATCTAAAGAATGAAAAGATAGAAGAAAATGTAAAATATTTAATTGGAAAATTTAACTGTTTATACTCCTATGTGAGAAGTGATGCATGTATCTCCTAAAAACTTTATCATTATTAGGTTAGTTAAAAGCAGTTTGCATAAACATAAGGCATGGATATGATGAAATTAAATTGAAATGATCTCAAAAAAAATGAAAGATGCACTGGGGAGAAAAGATAGAATGGGGAAAATTTTTTCCATGTAAAAGAGGCACTCAAGAAAGAACTTTTACAATGAAGGAGGAAATGGTATGGGGCATGTCAGGCTTGAACCCCCTTTTCATCAGAATGTGTTCAAAGAGGGAAGATTTATATATACATATACATATACATATATGTGTCTTGTGTATACATATATATATAAATATGTATGTATATACACATATACACACATACACATATACTCAACTGTACATAGAAATATAATCCAAAAGGCAAAGAGGGAAATAGGAGGCAAAAGGAATAACAGAAATGGGGCAGTGAGCAAGAGAGGACAGATTAAGGAAGTTAGGAATTAGAAAAAAAATAAATTTTTGAGGAGGGACAGGATAAAAGAGAGGAGGAGGAGAAGGAGGTGGAGGAGGGAGTGGAGGAGAGATGGGGGAATTGCATAGTAAGCGTAACTGTGAATGTGAATGAGATGAGTTCACTCATAAAATGGAAGCAGAAAGCAGGATGCATCATCAATCAGAATCCAACAAAATGTTGCTTGCAAAAGACATGCTTGAAGGACAAAGACAAGCATACAGAATTAAAATAAAGAGCTAGAGCAAAACCTAATAAATAATAACAAACATAAGTGTGACAATCATAACCTCAGACAAAGCAAAAGCAAAAACAGACCTAATTAAAGGGATAATCAGGGAAACTATTTTTGTTGAAAGGTACCACAGCCAATGAAATAAAATCAATTTTTTTTTACATCAAGTTTCTCTGGTAAAAGCCTTATTTCTCAAATATATACTGAGTATAGAACTGAGTCAAATTTATAAAAATAAGAATCATTCCCCAATAGATAGATGGTCAAAGGATGTAAACAGGCAGTTTTCAGAAGAAGAATCAAAGCTATCTGTAGTCATATTAAAAAAAAAAAACTCTAAATAATTGATTAAAGGTAAATTTAAACAACTCTGTGGTACTACCTCACACCCACTAGAAATGACAAATTCTGGAGAGGATGAGCGGAAAAAAGGCACACTAATGAACTGTTGGTAGAGTAGTCAACTGGTACAACCATTCTGAAGAAAAATTTGGAACTGGGTGCAAAGGGCTATAACATTGCATACCGTTTGATGCAGCAATACCACTATGGACACTAGTGGGTCCATATTCCAAAGAGATCAAAGGAAAAGGACCCATATGTACAAAAATATTTGTAGCAGTTCTTTCCGTGGTAGCAAACAATTGTACATTGCGAGGATGTCTATCAATTTATCAACTGGGAAAGCCTTAGTTACTTTGATCAAGACAATAATCCAAGATAAATTAAAAGGATTCATAAGGAAAAATGACATTTTTCTCCAGAGTGAGAAGTGAAGAATTGAGGGCAGATTGAAGAACACTTTTTTGAACTTTCTTTCATTTTCTTGCTTTTTTGCAGAATGGTTAATACAGAAATATGTTTTGCATGACCTCATATGTTTACTTGATATCATATTGCTTGCCTTCTCAATGAGAGGGGGAGATGTGAAAGGGAGGAAAAGAATTTAGAGCTCAATTTTGCAAAAATGAATGTTAGAAATAAATTCAAGAAAAGATAGGACTTTGTTTTTAGAAGAAGTTTTGAGTTATTAGAGAGCACAACAAATTTTTCAAAAATGATACAGCCTACTCTCTTCTTCTAAATCATTTTCTAACTTATTGTCTATTTAGGATATATGTACCAACACTCTCTGAACTGTCAACTAAACTTTTTATAGCCAAAAAAGAATATATAACTTGTTCTTCCTGTGTGGATAGTTAAACCAAACTCTCATTATGGATCTTGTTTAGGAAATTTGGGTAATGTTCCAAGGCTTGATGTATGCTGTGCAGCAGTAATTTCAAGCCTAAAAAAACCCTTGTGCATCACATGTTGACTTAGAAAATTACAAGTTAAAATTAGTTAAACTGAATTATATTTTTATTTATTTTCTTAAACATTTCTCAATAACTTTTTAATCTGATTCAGGCCATATTTGAGAGACCTTACCACAAGTGTGACACTTGTATTGTACAGGAGTATCTAAAGATACTGCTGTAGGGAATGTTTTTTGCATATGAATTCTCTGTATATCCTCCAAAAGTGTGCCAGATGCTTTTGACAAGAATGTAATCCTATGTTTTATATCCCACTTGATATTTGTAGCATGGGCATGGTTTCAGCATGGTTTCAGCATGGCCCTTGCATCCTCTTCTCTCTCTCTGGAGTGGCTCGCTCATCTCAACCTCTACTCAAGATGGCAAGTCTAGGGAGGTTGGCCATGGTCACTGCTATGCAACTCTTATACATTGTTTCAGGATCCTGGTGTGGAAGCAGTATCCTTTACACACCATTGTGGCTTATAAGTCCATTTAGATAAAAAGGAACAATGACATCATCAACTCTTAAATGCAAAATCTTTATAAAAAAGGTCAAAATAATAAATATCATATTTATTCAGAAGAAAACAAAAGAGAGCATGATTGTAACTTCTCAGTCTTTCCAATGAACTTGCCTCATACTTTCCCAATGATGTACGCAGTGTTCATATGGGTATAGGAGGGGCATACACCAAAAGTTCATAGAAAGATAATTGAATAGGGAAACATATATGGCCAGAGTAAAGCATGATTCCAGACTGTAGACTTTGATTTATAGGGAACTGTCAGAACCAAGTTTCACAGATTTGGCAAAATTGCTTCTCTTTTAGCTGTTCCCCTTCTGGTCTTCATTGGCAATCACTCTTCTTTGATAATCTTTGTCTGGAAGCACTCTTAAGCAAGCCCTTTTAGCAAACAGCTACCTTTGTCAGTGTTGAAAATTTTTATATTCATTTCAGAAAAAAATTCAATATAGATGCTGGCAACACAATTCCTTTCTCTTCACTTAATTTGTAGAAAATAATAAAAGCCAACAGATTTGAGAGATTTTCTCTCTCTACAGATGGGACTAAAGGAAAACAGGGCTGGTCAGCTCTTCACATAAGAGGATTCTGCTTTCTTCCTGCCAGCTTCCAGCAGCAAAAATGTTCATCTTCATTCAAATTGCCTCAAATCAGCTGCCTATCCATCAAGCTCTGCTTGACCACTGTCAACTTTTGTATTTTTTCTTCTGTAAATAGCTTATCTTCTCACTTCATGCTTTCTCTGTCACTGGCTTCTTCTCTTATTTTCTACTAATCTTCTCTCTGGCTTCTAATATGCCAAATCATGGCCTCATCAAGACCAAAGACTCAGACAACTTTCTCAGTTAAAAAGCCCAGATCCAGTCTATAACTAAAGTACAGATAATGTGCAAATTTTCCCACAGTCCACAAAAGCTCTGTAATTTGTTGATCCTCAGCTAAATTCTTCAATATTATGAAAATAGTCACATATAAATGAATTGTTGGACAACAACGCCTTTCGGTCATCCCCACCTCCAATCAGGGTTTTTGTGGCTGAAAGAAAGTATTCTCTCTCCAGTCCTCTCAGAATAGTCTTTGTCTCCCCTCAAAAACTTTTATTGATGAACTGTTTCTTTTCAAAATTATTTTTATCAGCAATCTACACACAGATATTTTTCTGCTCCTTTCATCAGTCAAGATGTTTATATAAAAAAGGACAGTACCTTAATATTAACAAACAGAAGGATTCTGAATAAAGGATCTATCATTATATCTTTTAGCAACTTTTAGTGATGGTTAATATATGCTCTTTAAAGGCAAGGACTATTCCAGTTAACACTGTGTCTGGCATATAGTAGATACTTAATAATTGCTTTTTATTAGCTGTGTGACCCTAGGCAAATCATTTAACCCTGATTGCCTCCAAAATAATAATGATGATAATAATTGCTTGTTGAATGAATGAGAAACTCTTTGCTGAGTCTATACACCAACATTTTTCTGTACAAAATAATTTTTTTCACAGTCAATAAACAAGCACAAAGGGATTTTATGTTCTCTGTACCTCTCAGATTTACAATCTGTCAGATTGTAAAGATATAGTCTGCTATTGAATACCATTTGTAAAAGCTTGCATATATCCTTTTTATACATTCTGCAAAGATGGCTTCAAGGCATGGCCAAACTATTATTATATACAGCCTTAGATACTTATATTTTCCTGTTTTTCTAGTTATTAGTGTTTTTCCCAATTACATGTAAAGATAGTCTTCAGCATTCACTTTTATAAAATTTAGTTCCTAATTTTTCTTACTCCCTCACTCCCTCCCCAAGACAGTAAGAAATCTGATAAAGGTTATACATGTACAATCATATTAAGTATATTTCCATATAAGTCATGTTTTGAAGGAAGAATCAAAACAAAAGGGGGAAAAAATGAAAACAAGAGTGAAGACAATATATTTTAGTCTGTATTCAGACTCCACATTCTTTCTCTGGATATGGATAATATTTTCAGCCATGAGTCTTTTGGAATTGTCTTGATCATTGTACTGCTGAGAAGGGCTAAGTTTATCATGGTTAATCATTAAATGATATGGCTGTGTACAATGCTCTCCTGGTTTTGTTCATTTCATTCAACATCAGTTCATATAAATTTTCCAGGTTTTTTCTGAAACCCATCTGCTCATCATTGCTTATAGCATAATAGTATTCCATTACATTCATATACCAAAACTTTTTCAGCCATTTTCCAATTGATCAGTATCCCCTCAGTTTCCAATTCTCTGCCACCACAAAAAGAGCTTTTATAATTTTTTTTTTTTTTACATTTGAGTCCTTTCCCACTTTTCAGGATCTCTTTGGGATATTGACCCAGAAGTAGCATTGCTATGTCAAAGGGTTGCATAGCCCTTTGGTCATAGTTCAAATTGCTCTCCAGAATGGTTGGATCAGTTCACAACTCCACCAACAATGCATTAGTGTTCTAATTTTCCCACATCTTCTCCAACTTTTATCATTTCCCATTTCTGTCATATTAGCCCATCTGATAGGTGTGAGGTGGTACTTCAGAGTTGTTTTCATTTGCATTTCTCTAATCCACAGTGATTTAGAGCATTTTTCATATGACTATAGATAGCTTTAGTTTCTGCCTCTGAAAACTGCCAGTTCATATCTTCACCATTTATAAGTTGAGGAATGACTTACAAATTTGACTCAGTTCTCTATATATTAGAGAAATAAGGCTTTTATCAAAGACACTTGCAAAAATTGTTTCCTAGCTTTCTGCTTTCCTTCTAATCTTGGTTGCATTGGTTTTGTGGAAAACCTTTTCAATTTAATGTGATCAAAACTATTCATTTGTATTTCATAGTGTTCTCTCTCTCTTATTTGTTCATAAATGCTTCCCTTCTAGAACTACCAGGTGGAGTCATGGGTGGGGAAACAGTGGCCTTGAGGTCAACTGTGTCCCTCTAGTTCCACATGTCGGGTCCTTTGATTGCATCCAAACTTCACAGTTCTCAGGCCATACCTGAAAACCTAGAGGGCCACATGTGACCTTGAGGCTGCAGGTTCCCCATGTCTGCTGGTAGACTATTCCATGCTCTCCTAATATGCTTATGGTATAACCCTTTATGTCTAAATCATGTACCCCTATTGATCTTTTCTTGGTATATGGTGTGAGATGTTGGTCTATGCCTAGTTTCTACCATGGTATTTCCCAGTTTTCCCAGCAGTTTTTGTCAAATACTGAGTTCATATCCCAAAAGTTGGAACCTTGTGTACCTAACCCATTCCACTGATCCACCACTCTTTCTTAGCCTGTACCAAATTGTTTTGATGATTGCCACTATAATAATATAGTTTTAAATCTGGACACCTTTCTTTGAATTTTTCCCATTATTTTCCTTGATATTCTTGACTTTTTGTTCTTCCAGATGAGTTTTGATATTTTTTTCTACTCTGCAAGATGCTTTTTGGTAGTTTTATTGGTACAGCACTGAATAAGTAAATTAATTTAGGTAGAATTGTCATTTTATTATATTAGTGCAGCCTACACAGGAGAAATTGCTATTTTTTTCAATTGTTTAGGTCTGACTTTATTTGTGTGAAAAGTGTTTTGTAATTGTGTTCATAAAGTTCCTGGGTTTGTCTTGGCAGGTAGACTCCAAAATATTTTGTATTCTCTACAGACATTTTCAAAGGAATTTTTTTTTCTATCTCTTGTTGCTGCACTTTATTGATAATATATAGAAATAGTGATGATTTGTGTGATTTATTTTATATCCTGAAACTTTACTAAAGTTGTTCATTCTTTCAAGTGGTTTTTAGTTGATTTTCTAGGGTTCTCTAAGTATTCAATCACATCATCTCAAAAGAGAGATAGTTTTGTTTCTTTATTGGTTGTTCTAATTCCTTCGATTTCTTTTTCTTCTCTTGTTCCTAAAGCTAACCTTTCTAGTACCATACTGAATAACAGTGGTGATAATGGGCATCCTTGTTTCACCCCTGATCATATTGGGAAAGCTTTTAGCTTATTCCCATTATATATAATGCTCACTGATGGTTTTAAATAGATATTACTTATCACTTTAAGGAAAACTATTTCTGTGTTCTCTGGTGTTTTTAATAGGAATGGACACTGTGTTTTGTGAAAAGCTTTTTCTGTATATATTGAGAAAATCAAAAAATTCCTGATAGTTTTGTTATTTATATGGTCAATTATGCTGTTAGTTTTCCTAATATTGAACTAGCACTGAATTCCTGGTATAAATCCCACCTAGTCATAGTGTATTATCCTGGTGATAAATTGCTGTGATTTCTTTGCTAATATTTCATTTAAAATTTTTGCATTAATACTCATTAGGGAAATTGGTCTATGCTTATTTTTCTCTGTTTTGGTCTTTCCTGGTTTAGGTATCTATACCATATTTGCATTATAAAGGAATTTAGTAGTACTCTGCCTATTTTTCCTAATAGTTTACATAGCATTGGAATTGTTTTTTTTTTTTTTTAAATTTTAGATATTTGGTAGAATTCACTTGTAAATCCATCTGACCCTGGAGATTTTTTTCTTAGGGAGTCAATCGATGGCTTGTTCAATTTCTAAAATAGATTTACTTAAGTATTTTATTTCCTCTTCTGTTAATCTGGGAAATTAATATTTTTGTGACTATTAGTCTATTTCACTTATATTCAGACTTATTGATATACAGTTGGGCAAAATAGCCCCTAAGTATTGCTTTAATTTCCTCTTCATTTGTCATGAATTCATTCTTTTCATTTTTGTACTGGTAATTTTGTTTTCTTCTCTATTTTATCAAATTAATGAAAGGTTTATCTTTTTATTGCTTTTTTTCATAAAACTAGCCCTTAGTTTTACTTATTAGTTCAACAGCTTTCCAACTTTCAATTTTATTAATCTCTCGTTTGATTTTCAGAATTGCTGATTTGTTATTTAATTGGGGTTTTTTAATTGGTTCTTTTTCTAATTTTTTAAATTTCATGCCCAATTCATTGATCTGTTCTTTCTCTATGTTATTCATATGAGCATTTAAGATATAAAATTTCCCCACATAAATTTATTGCATTATGATTCAAAAAGGATGCATTTAATATTTCTGCCTTTCTGCATTTGATTGTGAAGATGCAATATACCACTGAGAAAAAGGCATTATTCTTTATATCCCCATTCAATTTGCTCCAGATATCTATTAAATCTACTTTTGCTAAAATTCTATTCACCTCAACTTCTTTCTTGTTTATTTTGTGGTTAGACTTATTCAGTTTTGAAAGGGGGAGGTTGAGATCCTCCAATAGCATAGTTATACTGTCTATTTCTTATTGTAACTCACATAAATTCTCTAAAAAATTTGGAGGCTGTAACACTTGGTGCATAAATGTTTAGTGCATTTGGTGTATATATTGATATTACTTCTTTGGTACCTTTTAACAAGATGTAGTTTCCTTCCTTATCTGTTTTAATTAGATACATATTTGCTTTTGCTTTGTCTGAAATAAAGATTGCTACCCCTTCTTTTTTTTTAACTTCAGCTAAAGCATAATATATTCTGTTCTAGCCTTTTACCTAGACTCTGTGTATGTCTTTCTGTTTCAGATGTGTTTCCTGTGAAGAATATATTATAGAATTCTCCTTTTTAATCTATTCTATTATTCACTTCCATTATATGGGAGAGTTCATCCCATTCACATTCACAGTTATGATGACTAACTTTGTATTTCCCTCTACCCTCTTTTCCCCATTTATACTTTTCTCTCTGCTTTCACCAGTGTGTTGCTTCTGACCACCACTTCCCTCAGTCTGCCCTCCCTTCTGTCAGGCCCATCCCTTCCTTTTCTTTCCCTTTTCTCCACTTCTCTTTCCCCTTTCCCCTCCTACTTCCCTATAGGGTAAGATAAATTTCTATAACCAACTAAGTAGGTATGTTATTCTCTCTTTGAGACAAACCTAACGAGAATAAGGTTTAAACAGTGCTCACACCATCACTTTCCCCCCACTACTATAACAGTTCTTTTGTGCCTCTTCATGTGATATAACTTACCCTGTTTTGCCTTCCCCTTTCTTCTCCCTATACAATTCTTTTTTCATCCCTTAATATTTTTGGCATCACATAAAAAGTGAACTTACATTCACACTCTCTATCTTTGGATACTTCTTCTAACCATCCTAATAAAGATACAATTCTCAAGAGTTATAGTTTGATATACACTGCAAGACAATTACCTTACTGGGTTTAATGATCTCAGTTTTGCTGGACTATGTAAAGGGTGAAGAAATTCAGTGAGGGCTGGGTTGTTGTAAAGTTCTCTGCTCAAAAGAACGTATTGGACTTGACACCTAACTGGCTTCCCATACTATGGCTTTCTGAATAGAATACAGGCCCACGATTTCTGGCAAATGAGTACAGATTTACAGATTAAGCTGGATAAGAAAATATTGTATATTGAATTTTATAGTGGTTCTTCTTGAAGGCAGATAGTAGGTGATTAATATTCAGATGTCACTTTGAACAATAATTAGACATATCAGGTTATATGACCAGCCTTGAATTCCTCATTGATAGCTTACTTCCATGGATAGGGGTTACTTTGCAGAAGTCCTAAATGATAAGTAATGGTAGATCAAGGTTCAAACTGAAAGAAGTGTTCTTATAATAATATTGGAGGCAAATAATTCTCTGAAATAGCTGTTGACCTTTGATATGCCAAAATTAGGGGCATATATAACTCTAAGTTTCATGAAAGCATTTTTCATCTGAAAGTGTCTGGTTTCTATAAGTCAGCAAGGGATGTCTTTTGGGAGAACTATTTAAATGCTAATAAGAGCTGCCAAAAACCCCAACCTTGCTGTACGTCTTTTGGCTTTCTAGGTACTTCCTGTAGTGGCTCAATTGACGTCTCAGCATGACTCTATTGGTATCCCCTGTTAGCTTATGATACGCCCCAGAAATCCTATTTATTTCTGGAAAAATTGGCATTTCTCCTGCAGTACAGACCTGGAATTCTTAGAGGTAGAGTAGTATAGTCCAGACTAATTATTATACTCATTTTCTCATGAAGATATTAATGTGTCATTCACATAGGTCATAACTACCTGGTTCCAGTATGTTGTTGAGTATCTGGAAAATAGCAGGGACCTTACACACTAAACAAATTGTGGACTATTTAAATAGGTCTTAATAGGTCTGAAATGTAGTTTTCTACTCCTTGCATTTATGTTTGTATATCAAACTATCTGCCCCTGCAAGAATATCACCAAACTAATTGAGTAATTTGTGGGATAGAAGTACTGGTAGTTATTAGGCGTGGTGTTGAAGTCTAGGGAGTTAAACTAATGGCTAAGCTTAGTGCACAACCAAATAAGATCTCATTGCATATGCATCTCTAAAGACAAAGTCAAAGAAAGTGAGAGTTTCTTACCTGATCAGAGTAAAAGAGCCAGCTGGGTTTAAAGATCACTTAATATCTATTTGTTTCTCTGTGTCTTGACTTTTTTTTCTCCATCTGCCACTTGAATTCCTTAATTATAATCCAGGAATTTTCCTTGGTCAGTAACACTCATGGCTCCTCCTTTTTCTCCTGGAGAGATTTCAAAAGTTGTCTTTGTCAAAAGTTGACTTTGAACAGGACTCATTTCCACCACAATCTAAGATTCCACACTGTGGCAGAAATACCAGACTGCAAAAAGTCCAGCTAAAGAACTTGCCAGGAGTACTGACAAGGCAAAGAGAGGATAGGACAGCTTAACACACTAATTCAGAAAGTCACTAGACCTCTAGTACCTAAAATGCTTTCCAGGTCCAGAGTGTAATGGTTTCCCTAGCCACCTTATTCATCAAACATTAAATCCTCAGAACCACATTCTTACTCTAGAATCATGGTTGTTTAGATTCTCACTTGAACTCTATGATGTATGATACCATAGCAAAGTAATACAGAGGTGCTAAGAGATAATCTGTCAAGAGTTAGCAGGTCAGAATCATTCTTGGGGGTAATTGGTTATATGGGACCAAGGTCTGGGCATCAATCAGGAGTAAAACTAGAAGTTATAGTTCGTGGTTAAACCAGGAGCATAAAGATGTGTTATACTGACGTTCCAGAAAAAAAATATGCATCAAGGAGTCTACTATGCAGGAACAGTACATTATAATAAGCAAATAGTAATTGGTCTGCAAAGACCAAAAGAGTTAAGTACTCTTAACTGTCAGAATAATTAGTTTGAGTGCAGAAGCTAAGGCTTATTAGAAAGTAGATGTTTCTGTTTCAGCTCATGTTCCATCATGACATCTTTCAAACAATGTCTGTCTTCCCTGTAATCTCACGAAGCAACAGTCATGTCAGAAGCCATGATCTGGACATCCATCTCTTCTCTACCCTCTCTCTCTCCCTCTCCCTCTCCCTCTGTCTGTCTGTCTGTCTGTCTGTCTCTCTCTGTCTCTCTCTCTCTGTCTCTCTCTCTCTGTCTCTCTCTCATGGCCTCAGCAATAATATACTTTAAACAGTAGTTCCTACAAAACTGATTGTGGACATTTAAATTACTTTCTATAATATGCAGTGTAGTTTCTCAGTCAAGTGAGTAAAGAATAGTCTATTTGGAGTTGAAATGCTTAGGTTTAAATTTTAACTCTGCCACTTATTAGTTGTGAGCCCTTGGACATGTCATTAAACTTTATCAGGCCTCAGTCAGTTTCCTTGTGCATAAAATTGAAAAGGTGGATTAGATGATCTCTAATATTTAATGACTAAGGATCACAGAACTAAGAAGGATATCATCTAGTCCAGTCCTATCATTTTACAAATGAGGAAACAGAGTCCGTATAATTTATACTTTCATCAAGTGTCTTATAATATAACATGTTCAGCCTTTTCAGTCAAGTCCAACTCTTTGTGATCACATTTAGAGGATTTGCTTGGAAAAGAGACTAGAATGATTTGCCATTTCCCTCTCAAACTCATTTTACAGATGAGGAAACTAAGGCAAACAGGGTGAAGTGAGTTGCCCAGGGTCACATAGATAGTAAGTGTCTGAAGCCAGATTTGAACTCAGGAAGATGAATCATCCTGACTCCAGGCCTGGCACTCTATCCACTGAACCAACTAGGTGCCATAATATATCATAGTTGAACTCTAATGCAATGAATTTGCTCCTCAAACATACACTGTTTTTCTTCCTCTCTGTATTCTCAGTACATATCAAGTCATTAATAAATGCTTGTTGAATTGAAATGAATTCATTTAATGACTACAAATTATTTTCCCATTGGATAATTTGGGTTTTCTAATTTGGATAGCACTCCCATAGGTCTGCTTCATGTCAATCAGTCAGGCAATAAACATATAGTGCCTACTCTGTGCCATGCTAAACACTTAGATCAAAACAAAGGCAGAAGAGAGCCTCTTCAAGGAGCTTGCTGTCTAATGAGAGAAGCAGCAAGCAAATAAATAAGTACAAACAAGATATATATAGGACAAACAGGGTAGACTCAGAGAAATGTTAACACAAAGGGAGATTAGGAAAAGGTGGGATTTTATCTGAATCCTCAAGGAAACCAAGGAGGTAAAGAAGCAGAAAAGAGGAAGGAAAGGGCTCCAGGCATGAAGACAGCCAGTAGAAATTCTCAGTCAGGAGATGAGTGTCATTTTAGAATCCCAAGAAGGCCAGTGTTACTGTATTGCAGAGTACTTAGTGGTAAGTAAAGTATTAAAAAAGAAACTGGAAAGTTTTAGTTGGAGTAGGTTATGAAGGGGATTTTACATTTTATCCTTGTGGTTAGAAGGAAGCACTGGAGTTTGCCGAATAGGGGGAATGACATGGTTAGACTTAAACCTGAGGAAAACCACTTTTGTAGCTGAGTGGAGAATGGACTGGAATGGGGAAAGACGTGGCATGCAGATCAATCAGCAAGCTGCTGCAACAGTCTAAACTATTGGACTATGAGGAGATGACAGTCTATGGTGGTAGCTGTGTTAAAGGTGAGAAGGGGATGTATATGAGAGAAGTTTGCCTTTTTATACAATTAATTTATTTTTAGTTAGTAACATTCACTTCGGTAAAATTTTGAGTTTTAAATTTTCTCCCCCTCCTTTTTCTCCTCTCTCCCCAAGACAGCATGCAATCCAATATGTATGCATTCGTATTAAACATATTCTCACATTAGTCATGGTGTAAAGAAGAATTAGAATTAATGGGAAGAACCATGAGAAAGAAGAAACAAAACAAAACAACAAAAGAAAATAGTATGCTTCCATAAGCATTCAGTCTCCAAAGTTCTTTCTCTGAATGTGGATAGTATTTTTCAATGTGAGTCTTTGAGGTTGTCTAAGATCCTTGCATTGCTGAGGAGGACTAAGTCTGTCAAAGTCAGTCACCACACAAAATGGCCATTACTCTGTACAATGTACTCATGGTTCTGCTCCCTTCACTCAGCATCAGTTCATACAAGTCTTTCCAAGTTTTTTCTCAAGTCCTCATTTCTTATAGCACAATAGTATTCCATTACAATCATTCCCCAATTGATGGGCATCCCCTCAATTTCCAATTCTTGGCAACCACAAAAATATTGCATATCTTTCTACATGTGTGTCCTTTTCCTGTTTTTGTGATCTCTTTGGGATACAGACCTAGAAGTGGCATTGCAGTCTTATAGCCCTAGGGACATAGTTCCAAATTGCTCTTCAAAATGGTTCACAACCCCACCAACAATGCATTAGTCTTCCAATTTTCCCACATCTCCAATATTTGTCATTTTCCTGTTTTGTCATGTTAGCAGCTCTGATAGGTGTGATGCAGTACACCTCAGACTTGTTCTGATTTGCATTTCTCTAATCAATTTGGATTAAGAGCAGAGTTAACTTTAATTTCTTCCTCTAAAATCTACCTGTTCAGTTACTTTGACCATTTATCAATTGGAGAATGATTTGTATTCTTATAAATTTGACTCAATTATGAGAGATGTTTTAAAAATAAAGCTGACAGAACTTGGCAATAGATCAGAAATAGGGGCTGAGAGAAAGGAAAGGTAATGATGATGCCTAGCATGTTGGCTTGGATGACCAGAAGGATGACACCTGAGCAGAAACAGTAAGATTAGAGAGAGAAGAGAGGTTGGGGAGAAAGAGACATAGTTCAGTTTTAGACTTGCTGAGTTTAAAATATTTGTAGGATTTGCAGTTCATTATGTCCAATGGGCAGTTGCAAATGTGAGAAGTTAGGGCTAGATAAATAGATATTTTCATTTTTGATATAATGAATCATCATAGAGATGAAAATTGAATTTATGGAGGTTGATACAATCACCAAGGTAAAGAGTATAGAGGTAAAAGAGAATACCCAGGACAGATACCTCTGTGACACCCGTAGCTAGCAAGTGTGGCCTGGACAAGCATTCAATAAAGACAACTGAGAAGGAGAAGTCAGCTAGGAAGAAACAGGAAAGAATAGTGTCACCAAAACCTAGACAGAGGAGAGTATCAGGGAAAAGCGTTGCCTTGATGATCCAAAAGACTGCAGTAAGGTCAGGAAGAATGAGGATTGAGAAAAGGCCATTCAGTTTGTCATTTAAGTTATTGTTGGCAACTTTGGAAATGAGATTGTAGAGAGTTAAGAAGAGAAAAGGAAATAGAATCAGATTAAAGATTGGCCTTCTCCAGGAGTTCAGCTACAAAAGGGAGGGAAAATGTGGAAAGATAGTTAATAAGGACAGATGGATCAAGTGAGAAGTTTTTTGAAAGATGGATAAGTCATAGGAATGTTTGTAGGCAGTAGGGAAGCAGCTAGTAGACGGGGAGAAATTGAAGATAAGTGAGAAAGTGAAGATGCCATTAAATTCCTCTTTATAGATGGGAGGAAAAAGCTATAAAAGACTTAAATGACTTTCCCAGGATTAACCAAGAAATTAATCGCTCCAAGAACAGAGCTCAGGTTGCTTTCAACTCCATCCAGTTTCAACAAGTGTTCGTAGAATGACTACAAGGTGTGAGACTCATTTGATTTATTTCTACCCACCCACCAACTAAAGTCAGTCCCTGTACTTCTATTTGTCTTTTGTGTTAGTGACATAATTGTAAGGTATTAAAAACATATATTTAAAACAGCTGAGTTTTTTAAAAATCAGACTTTTGCTTTGCCAGTTGAGCAGAGAATATTTGTAATGGCACCAACTAAGGTCTCTGGCTCAAAAAGTGTGTCATACAAGAGGAATCAAGCATCATGAAGGGAAGAGTTCAAAATCTCACCAAAAAAATCTTTATCTCTAAATCTCTCATCACTCTTAAATGACCATTTTCTTGAAAGCAATTGCAAACTGTGGTGAGACTTACTGATTTTGGCTGCATGCCCAGTAGGTTTGAGGGGAGTCCATTAATCAATCAGCCAAACACTGAATGCTGGCTTTTATTTGATTTTTTTTTCAGACCAATCCTGGGAGAAGGAAACTGGAAAGTAGAGCACAGAGGGCATTCACCTTATCATGTTTTTCTTTCTTTTTTCCCTTTCATGGATCTATGGGGCCACATGGCTTCTGTGGTGCCAAACTGAGAACACTAGGGCATATTTGTTCCATGCTATAATAATTCACTGTTTGGGCTGCTAAGAGAAATTTCTGTTTCTGGTCTTTTAGGCCTCTGTGTGGTTTGCTACATCACCAAAAAATCTTAAATGCTGCATTTAATTGACTAGACAATTTATTTCTTCATTTTTAATGTGAATCCCAAGAGGGAAAACCACCTTGGAAAGAAGAAATGACATTTGTTCTACAAGGCACTGGTTTATTATTTTTCCCCCACAGAATTATACCAAGCAGTTTACTTTGACTATTTTGAGACTGTTAAAGAAAAGCCTTTATATTTGCTTTGTTTTTTCAGAAATCATTAGATGACCCTAATCTGTTTGAATGGATAAAGGAAGCTATAACATATGATATCCTTCAATTTTTACTCCTACATCAGTAGTTGATTTGAAATAACAAGAACTCACATCCATATAGTCAATCTACACACCCTTCTCTGACCTCCACCTCCACCTTAACACTAAAGCTTCTGACATGGGCCCCAGGGCTTCTCATTGGTGAGACATCAAGATTTCTAGCCTGACACAAGCCACCATTGCCTCTCAGTCATCTTCAGACCATCTACTAGCTCTGGGAGCAACAATCAAATCCACATATGTTGTTTGTCCTTTATTTTTGAAGAGGAACAATGACATCATAGAGGATGTCTTGACTCATGCATAAATTGGATTTATGTGAGGTAGAGTTGCACAAAATCATCAGTCTCATTCTCTCTTCTAGAACTATCAAAGTCCAGTGGCAAGACAAAAGTCAGCATGACTTGTGATGGCCTGGGATACATAGGGTGACCTTGGCATCTTCACTGTCTGACTAAGCTCTAAGCATTCCACGGTGTCTGTTTCAGCTGCATTCATGTCATTGGAACAAAACACTCTTATCTGCCCATTCCATCAGGGGAAGTCTTCACATGCTTGGGGTAGACATATTCTTAACTTACCAATGGGTTTGTTGCTCATCAGTTACTCTCAATCAGATTTAACTTTTCTGCTGGATGGTTTACCAGGGTGGCTTCTCAGAGATGTAGGTGAGAATTGAGTGCCAACTAGACATCAAAGGTGGATGAGCAACCCTGAAAAAGGTTAAGCAAGCCCTCATACCAGACATTCTAGACCTCCTTGAATACCTATACACTCCAAATTAATACTAAGATTACAGGAAATATTGTGGTAATCAATTTCTACTTGAATATATTCATCATCTCTGTGATTTCCCTGAACAAAACACATTTTTCAGGCCATCATTCCCCTATATGTGTTCTTTATTAGAACTTAAGTTTCTTGAGGGTAGGGATTAGCTTGCTCCACTCACATAGATACCACCTTAGTATATGCTCTAATCCACTTTTGCTGAGACTATCATAATAGCATGCTAATAAGTTTCCCACTCCAATCTATTCTCTACTCAGCTACCAATAGGGTTTTTGCTAAGGACTGACTTATTGAAATTAGCTTCTTGAAATTACAGTGGCTTCTTATCAGCTCTACCATCAAATTTTAAGTCTTCCATTTGTCATTACAATTTCTTCACAACCTGGCTCCTTGTTACCTTTCTAGTCTTTATAATGCACTCCCTTATAAGCACTCTATGATCTAGTTATACTCTTCTATCTGCTGTTCCTTACACATGAATACCATGCATTTGGAATGACTATTCCTCCTTACTAGGAATGTTCTTTTTCCCCACCTCTGCCTCCTATCTTCTTCCAAGAAAACTAAAATCCCATCTCATACAACAAGTCTTTCCTGATATCTTCTCCTAAGAAATTGACCTTCATTTACTCTGTATATACTTTGCATGTGGATGGGTATTTGAAAGTTTTCTCTCCATTTAGAATCTATGTATATTCCTTCTACTATGCTATTAGTCTTTTCCCTTTTTACCTATTGATGTTTCTCTTAGGTCTTGGAATTGGAAGTCAAAATTTTTGATTTAGTTTTGGTCTCCATATGAAGCTTAAAATCCCTCTATTTTGTTGAATGACCATTTTTCCCTTGATGTATTATGTTTAATTTTTCCAGATGTGTGATTTTTGGTTGTAGCCCTATCACCTTTGCCTTCCAAGAATACCATATTCCATGATCTCCAATCTTTTGTCCTTTGCAGGTTGCAGCTGCCAAGTCCTGTACAATTCTGGTTGTAACTCCCAAATACTTCAACTGTTTCTTCCTGGCCACTTTTAGAATTTTTTCCTTGACCTGATATTCTGTAATTTGGCTGTCAAGTCCTCTAGAGTTTTCATTTTGGGATCTCTGTCTTAAAGAGATCCATGGAGCTTTTTAATGCCTATTTTTCCCTCTGGTTCCAGGATATCAGGTCAGTTTTCTTTAATAATTTCTTGCAATATGCTGAACAGGTCCTCCTTTTGGTTATGGCTTTCAGGTACTGCAGTGATTCTGATATTATCTCTCCTGGATCTATTTACCAGGTCAGTTGTTTTTCCCATGAGGTCTGTTACATTTCCTTCCATTTTTTTGTTCTTTTGAATTTATTTGATTGATTCTTGATGTCTTACAGCTTCTACTTGCCCAGTCCTAACTTTTAAAAGATGATATTTTCCTCAATTAACTTTTGTTCTTTCTTTTCTATTTGGTCAATTGTATTCTCTTTAGGGAGTTTTTTTCTTGTATTCTTGTGGGTGTGTATATACACACACATATATAGGTGTATATATACATATATACATACATATATACATATATGTATATAACTATATACAAAGATATATATGCTTTTCCATTTGGTTAACTTTATTTTTTAAGCAGTTTTCCAAGTTGTTGACTTGTTTTGCACAATTTTCTTACATCCCTCTCATTCATTTTCTCAAATTTTCTTCTACCTCTCTCATATGATTTTAAGCTCCTTTTGGGCTTTTTCCTGAATTCTTTCTGGGCTTGGGACCACTTCTTGTTTTTTTGGGGGGGTTGCCCATATGCATTTTGACATTGTTACCCTCTTCTGAGTTTATGTTTTGGTCTTCCCTGTAACCATAATAACAATATAGTTAGATTCCTTTTTTTTTTTTTGCTCATTTAGGGGGTAGGCTTTTTCCTTTCTTTTAAATTTGCTTTCTGCTCTAAGGATGAAGGGGTTTTATCTCTGGCCTCTCATGCCAGTGGCTGCAGGTCCTGGCCTTTACCTGGTGCTACATTGATGTTGCCCTGAGGGTCACTGGGAACCCTGGTATCTGGTGCTATGCTGAGGGGGTGGGATGGGGGTTGGTGGTTGGCACTGCTTAAACCTGTAAGCATCTGGCAGCTTACCTGGTGCTCAGCTGGGGTTCTAGTGGCAGTATCTGGCATGTACTGAGGCCTGATTCGGTTTTCCTGCATTTCCCTGGGGCTACACTAAAGTCTGTGGAGGTCTGGCTCCTGGGAGGTGTCTGTTTGCCTCAGGCTGTGTGGAAGTACATGGAGGTTTGGCTGCCAGAGGATGCCTACCCTCTTGTGGCATTGTTGATGCGCATGGAGGTTCTCAGGACTGGATTCTGCCTGTTCCCCTGGCTATGCTAAGGCACATGGGGGTCCTGGTGTTGGCATTTGCTTGCTACGCTACAATGGGGCTCAAGATCTGCCACTGGTTCACTGAGGTGGTATTGCTGCTGTTGCTGGGATGTTTCATGTTCTGGACTGTGCTCCCCTTTTACCTAAGTGAGACAGACTTTTCTTGCCAATCCTCCAAGTTTCCCAGGCTAAAAGACCACTTCAATCCATGTTTTCTCAGCCTCCACTCTTCTAGAACCAGCTATGGTTATATGGTTATATGGAGCTGAATAGGGGACTGCTACAGCAATTTGCTGCTTCATCTGCTATCTCAATTCTAGGAAGTCATTTAATACTTTTAAATACATCCATTTCTCACTCACAATACCCCTTGAAACAGATGGTATAAATATTATTATTCTTATCTTACAGATGAGAAAACTGAGATTCAGAGAGGTAAAGTGAGTTGTCCCTGGTCACATAACTGTCATGCAAATGCAAATAATTTGGAATAAGCAATAATTTCATATGATTTGATTTAATGATGGCAACAGTCATGCACGCTTACACAGACACTAGGATGACCTTAAATACTGATCTTTCCTAACGAAAACCGGAATTAACATTTTTCATTACATTTGGGGGAAAGAGATGAGGGAAAGGCTAATTATTTCTTGGTCAGTTGACTACTGAATTTCATGCCATATATATTTGATTCATTGCTCTCTTTGGTAACATTTTTTTATTCTTGTGGTTTTAAAGAATTGATGCTATTCAAAGAAAACATATAAAACTTGCAGTCCCTAAAGGTCCTTGAGTAGACAAATTGTATATTTGTCTTTTTTATATCTCTAGCACTTAATACAGTACCTCTCACATAGTAACTGCTTAATAAAAGATTGCCTACTGACTTATTAATGAGCACATATGAATGTTTGTTAAAGATGTACTTTAGGGGGGTAGAGCCAAGATGGCAGAGTAGAAAGACACACATATGCTGGCTCTCCCCACACAGCCCATAAAATACATGTAGAGAGGGATTCTCAACAAATTTTGGAGCAGCAGAAGTGGAGAACAACAGAATGGAGGAGATTTCCAGCCCAGGATGACCTGAAAGGCCCATGGGAAGTGTCAGTTGCACTGAACACAGAGTGGAGCCCAGTCCAGCCTTGGCCACTCAGAGGCTCAGGAACAGCCCTCAGGGACAGAATCTCCAGCCGCAGTAGCAGCAGTTCGCAGATCCCTCAACCCACAGGCGCCAAAGGTCAGTGACAGGGTTTTTTCAGCTGATCAGGAAGGGAGAAGGGCCTTTCCATAGCTCTGGCCTTAGGCAGTGGCCATAGAGGCCACATCGGGCAGGCAACAGCAGTTCCCACAGCAGCCCCTACAGCAGCCTGCATTCATTGTTGGATCGCAAAACCACTGAGGAGCTGATTATTACCTCAGCCCTGTGTAGAGGCCCTGAGGGAGCTGATCTTTATCTCACACTGAATGGCGGCCCTGCCCATGCAGCTTATCTGAATCTCAGTCCCTAGTGCTGGCTTGGCAGAACTGGAGGCCAGGTGGCTGTAGAGAGGAAACTCTGCAAAGATTCTGGGCACAAAAATCCCTCCCTGCTCCCAAACCAGTGTACATGCTTGATTGTGCCACCTTGGAGGAACTGAGATTTTACAGATTCCCAGAGTATACCCTACTCCTGACAAAGGACCCAAAAGTCAAGTAACTGGTTGGGAAAATGCCCCCAAAATGGGAAAAAAATGAGACTATAGAAGGTTACTTTCTTGGTGAACAGATATCTTCTCCCATCTTTTCAGATGAGGAAGAACAATGCTTACCATCAGGGAAAGACATAAAAGTCAAGGCTTCTGTATCTCAAACATCCAAAATAAATATTCAATGGGCTCAGGCCATGGAAGAGCTCAAAAAGAATTTTGAAAACCAAATTAGAGAGGTGGAGGAAAAATTGGGAAGAGAAATGAGAGAGATGCAAGAAAAGCATGAAAAGCAGGTCAACACCTTGCTAAAGAAGACTCCAAAAAATGTTGAAGAAAATAACACCTTTAAAAGCAGGCTAACTCAATTGGCAAAAGAGGTTGAAAAAGCCAATGAGGAGAAGAATGCTTTCAAAAGCAGAATTAGCCAAATGGAAAAGGAGATTCAAAAGCTCACTGAAGAAAATAGTTCTTTCAAAATTAGAATGGAACAGATGGAGGCTAATGACTTTATGAGAAACCAAGAAATCACAAAACAAAACCAAAACAATGAAAAAATGGAAGATAATGTGAAATATCTCATTGGAAAAACTACTGACCTGGAAAATAGATCCAGGAGAGACAATTTAAAAATTATGGGACTACCTGAAAGCCATGATCAAAAAAAGAGCCTAGACATCATCTTTCATGAAATTATCAAGGAAAGCTACCCTGAGATTCTAGAATCAGGGGGCAAAATAAATTTTGAAGCAATCCACAGATCACCGCCTAAAAGAGATCCAAAAAGAGAAACTCCTAGGAACATTGTGGCCAAATTCCAGAGTTCCCTGATCAAGGAGAAAATATTGCAAGCAGCTAGAAAGAAACAATTCAAGTATTGTTGAAATACAATCAGGATAATACAAGATCTAGCAGCTATGTTAAGGGATCGAAGGACATGGAATATGATATTCTAGAAGGCAAAGGAACTAGAACTAAAACCAAGAATCACCTACCTAGAAAAACTGAGTGTAATACTTCAGGGGAAAAAATGATTTTTCAATGAAATAAAGGACTTTCAAAGCATTCTTGATGAAAAGATCAGAGCTGAGAAGAAAATTTGACTTTCAAACACAAGAATCAAGAGAAGCATGAAAAGGTTGCCTGCCACTACTTCAGGACATAGAAGCATTGATATGGGCTCTGCCATGAAATTGAACTTGAAACAATGGAAACAACTAATGCTCTTTGGGATATTTGCTTGAGGTGTCTTTTTTTAAGTTATCTTCATCTATTTCACAGATAGCAACACTGTGGAACCAGTTCCAAGTTCCTTCTCATATGTTGAAACTAAAAGAATCCTACTTATCCAAGGAAAACAGAGATCAATTATGGGTGCCATGCATGACCCATACTTTTCTGAAACCATTGATGGGAATGAGGTGCTAATGGAGACCTTTTGATTCGTTTAACTTAGGTCCCAATAGCCTTCAGAAATGGACTGAAGTGAAAGATAATTTGAAAAACGAGGAGTTTTTTCCTTCTCAGACAAGAGAAAAATCACCTCTCCTTTTCTATCAAGTAGACCATGACTAATTTTTTACTTTGGGCCAACCTATGTCGTGCAGTGGTGGCCAGCAAATGGTGAAGTTTGGACCCCTCAGTGAGGAGCTTCAGCAAGGGGGCATTAGAAACAATCAAAAGAAAATGATCTCAAGTCACAGGAGAAGCCAGCAGTTGCCCCACCGGGACAGACTCTATTCCACCACGTCTAAGTCCTTTCTATACCAGCTTTGGAAAGGAAATGTCTCTTCAAAAACATTAAATCCGTGCCTACAAAAAGCAATGAAAGATTATCTCACCACCAATAAGCGTAGGGTGAGGTTTAGGGGAAAACAGAACACCAGTGAGCTCAGGGACCGTGTGACTGTGACGACTCTGGATGGAAAGGAGGCCATCTTTTCAGACCTCAGCTGGGAGAAGCATGTCCCTCAAGTGCCCCTCAGCAAACTTTATCCTCAAGGTTTGGGTAGCTGTGCAGTAGTCATATCTGCAGGTGCAATCCTGAACTCCTCCTTGGGGGAAGAAATAGATTTAGTTTTGTATCTTTCATCTGACTGAGTCAGGAAATCAGATCCTGTGGTATGCCATAGGGGATCTGTGAGACCATCTAGTGAAAGCTGTATTTTACACAAGAAGGAATTGAAGAACCAGACAGGTGAAATTTTGACCCTGAGGCTTAGATGTTGATAGGCAACATGAATACTTGGAGAGTTAGGAAAACATCTCACCTTCAACACATCTGGACTGTATGTCCCTAGGCAAATTCCCTAACATCTTGGTATTGTGGGGCCTAAGTGTAGGCAACTCTTTACAGACTATAAATTGCAAAGAAGATGCTCCACATTTAGGAGTTTACTATATCAGGGAAATCACAGGCTCAGCATTTTCCCCATAAAGATTATTATAAAAACCCAAGGCTCCAGTCCCTACCCTTTGAATCCATTTATTTCCATTATATCACACTGCATCTCTACAGTCTACTTTCTATAAGAATTCTTTAGGGAGGAAATTGAGTAGGTCCTAAAGGTACAAAAACATCTCACTTTAGTATGTTGGTCTTACAGCCTGTATATAGGTTTTAATTCTAACTCTGTTGGCAATTAATAGCATAAGTTTGGGCAAGTCAGTTTAACTTTTCTAGGTCTGAGTCTCTATTTTGTCTTCCATAAAATGGGGAGAATCATACAACACTTTCCACTTCAGGGATTTTGTTTTTTGTTTTTTTTTTCGAGGAAAGTGCTTTGTATCTTTTAGAAGTGGGCTATTATTACTTTTCTTGTTCATTAGTTTCTCTTGTGTCCAACTCTTTATGATTCTGACTGGGATTTTCTTCGCAAAGATACTGCAATGGTTTGCTTTTTCCTTCTCCAGCTCAATTTACAGATCAGAAAACTGAGGCAAGCAGATGGTTCAGGAGAAGAAAGTGAGGCTTGGTGACCTTACACAGCTCTCCCTCACCAAAAACAAAGCCAAGTGGAAGTCATGTCATCATTCCTCTGATGTCATGGTCCTCTTCAAAAATGAAGGACAAACACAACAACTACTATTCAAGATTAGTCATTAGTTGAATTGTAGCATTCTAGTTAAATCACCCTTTGGAAATTCTGTTGTGTGTATGTATACTTTTAAACTTTCTGGTTTCATTCAAATAAATTTTTCTAAAAAAAAGATGTACTTTAAAGTTTAAGTTAAAGATGTTAAAGTTGTAACAACTGTTGGTTGGGGGAAATTCAGAAATTTAAGGATAATTCAAGTCAATAATGAAACAGAATCAGAAGCACCAAAAGGCAAAAGGAAATGTGTTTGAAAGTGAAAAGCAATGCGAAGAACTGACCAACTTTTGCAGCAAAACATTCTATTCAATTCTCAAATAATAAACAAAACATTCAGAGGAACTTAGAAGCAGAAGGGGTTGTTTTTTATTCCTCTGTAAAATATGGAAATATCTTCCTGAAGTTGGAAGAATAAAAAGAAGATTGGGGGGAAATAAAGCTGCAAATCATTTCATAAAGGAAAAAAATGTTGTCATGTATAAGAAAAAAAAATACAGTACTCAGGATTCAAAAAGACATTTTTATGGATGAAACTTTTCCATGCATGGCTATACTAATACAATAGTCAGAATAGGTCCAGGTGGACCTATAAAATCTTGACATTTTCCCAAGAATATAAACATCCCCTCAAAACTTGCTTGGGAGATTTTTACTTCCATTGGACCTGGAAGTCTTGCCCTCTGTATCAGTAAGCACCCCAATATACACAAGAGAGCCTGCTCTCACAGGTTCTTAGAACTGCATTCATAAAATGAAAGGCAACTGTTTCAGGGGCGTCAACACCCTGAGCTTCAAAGAAAATATAGAGAAATTAAAGATCAGCAGACAAGGTTTCCTCTGCCTGAATTCAACAGACAGTTGGACCCCAACTATCTGACTACAGTTACCAGAGAGGGAAGCACAGCATCTAGGTTCCCAAAGCCAAGGGGGATCCTGAGCAACTTCCCAGGGTCCTCATCTGGTCAAACAAAAACTTCCAGTCAAGAAGCCTCAAAGTAGTCAGCAAACATGGCTTCCTCTGCCTGTCCATAACTCAACAGAAAGGTATAGCTGTCTGGTCTTCATTACCAGAGAGGGAAACATAACATCCGGATTCTCAAAGCTGGGGGGGTGGGGTGGGGGGTTCCTTAGTGGCTTCTCAGAGTCTTCATCTGGCATTCAAACCTTCTTACCAAAAACTAAGGCCCAAAAGTAAAACCTCAACTCAGAGTATTTATATCTTTTTTTTTTTTTAGAGCCAGAGGGCATTGCAAACCTTTCAAGCAGTTTCTAAATAGAAAATAAAAGTTACTTGGGGTCCTCCTACAAAACAACTCCCCTAATCAAGCTTCTCACAATGGGCAGGCCCATCAATGGGTGGGAAAGATCCTCCCCAATCACATTATTCAATCACAATTCAAACAGATTCAACAAATCAGTAAATCAAATTTACCTTTAGTAAAACAAAAATAGCAAAAGATTCTATTTTACTTGCCATTATATCCTCATAAAGGGAATGATGAACTAATATGTTGATATAATGAGGATTGTTCTGAAATTACAGAAATTTCCAAATTGAGACAAAATATTGCAAAACAACCTTGAACCATTGTCATAAATCATGAAAGGTTTAGAAATTTATCTAAAAGATGAGATGGAGGTCAACATGCTTTAATAGCCTAGAAATTGTCTGATTTCAGTCCCATTAAAAATCTAAAGATTATTAAAAAGCCTAGACTTAGAAAAATGGACTGCTTGATTACCTTAATATACAACATAAAGTATGATTCGTGGTAAAGAATTTAAAAATACATGTAAAAATCTTATGAACTCAATATCAAATTTTGTAAAAATAAATTCAGCAAAAAGAGAGATCTGCATATTAAAATTATGTAAGGTATACAAAGTTTAAATTTTATCATAAGCTAACATATTTAATTACTTTACTTTGTCCCAATTATTTTATGACTTCCCAAATACAGAAAATATTCTCCTCATGCTCCTGGAGCTCCCAAACAAACTAAATCTTCTTGAATGCCTATAAGAGATTCTGGGGAAATAGAAAGACTCTGTCTTTGCAAGAAGTCTTTCAAAGTTTCTGTGATCTACATGAGGAGAGTCTATCTAAGCTGGTTTATATATAGTTAGATATGCAAGACGTCTATGTACCTATCTATCTCTCTCTCTATCTATCTATTTTCTAACTAATCTTTCTTCTATCTAATCTATTTATCTATCCATCCACCCATTTATAAATATTCTATCTAATCTGTCATCTGTCCATCCTATCTATCTTTATCTATCTAATCTATCAGGTCCATTAGATGTCCAAATATCTTAGTGTACTTCTAAGTTTTAATAACTTCAAAAATATAAGTGCTACAAATTCATCCAAAAATTCTTTGAAACTTTATTTCAATTTCTTTAATACTTATTTTTTTCATTTTGAATAAAAAGTATAATTCTGATGTTAACAACATGGGGGCACCCTATAACTATGCATTATATACACAAGAGTTTCTTCTGGATGAAACTTTCTCGGACAAGTGGATTGGTAGAGGAGGCTATCTTGCATAGCCTCCTTGGTCATTTGATCTATCTTCACTAAATTTTTTTTTGTGGAATCACTTCAAAACATCATGTTTGCATAAAAACAATTATTTGCATTATCTTAAATCTAGAATAACAAATGCGATCCTTTCAATCACTGAGCCACAGCTGATGAAAGTTTTTACAAAGTTCAAAATCAACTTGAGCAACATAGTGGTTGAATTAAATTTTAATTTGAATATACCAATATTTTAAATAATTAACCTTTCAAATGCTGCTTTTTGTAAATTTGTAGCATTTGAAATTCTGAAGTTATTAAAATTTAAAATTGCACTAAGATTTTTTTTTTAATTTCCTGAATATATATGTACATATCAATATAGAGATACTGTTAACATTTCTGTGTTCATTTTACTTGCATACTCCTTGAAAGAAATAATGCTTCATTTTTGGCTTTGTACTCACAATGTGAAGTGCAGGATCTAGCATATGATAGGTGCTCAATAAGTGCTTGTTGAATGATTGATAGAGGTTATAATAAAGGATAAAATAATTGGAATTACATTCAGTTGGAAAGGTTTGCAAGAACAGAAATAATATAGGAAAAAATGGTCAAGAAAAAGATGGTCAAATAGGGGAAGTGAGGAAAAATTTTCTCATCAAATATCTCTGATAAAAATCCATTATTTCAGATATACAGGATGCCTCAAAAGTTGTAGCTCAGTTTTAAGGTACATTAAGATTTTTGTCTCACTCTCTATGAAGAATTGACATGTTATGACCAAGGAAAACATTCGGTAATAGGTAAATAGTAAAAGGATATAAAAAAAGTTTTCCTAAGGAAGAAATCTGAAATTTCAACAATAGTACATAAATATTAATTGTTGATAATAAAAGAAAGTCAAAGCAACTGTGAAATTTCACTTCAAATCCAAAGTAACAGAACAAAAAAACTAGCTTAGAACTCAATTGCGTATTGTCACTCAGTGAAAAGGAGCTAGATATATGCCATTATGTATTATCTACAAAGAGATTTCTGAGTGCTATGGGAACTTTTAGCAATTATAATATCAGCTGCACAGGTTAAATGAGACATCAGAATGCTGGCAACAAAGTCCGCTCGAGGTTTTGAAATCCTGCTATGTTTTAGTCTGTTTCTATATATCTAGTTACGAAATGGGGAACAACTCAGGTAACCTCATGGCATCTCCTGTCACAAATAAGTCAAAAGTGCTAAAGGGACAGACCTTGCCCTGGATACAACTGTGCCCCCCCCCCCCCACACTTCTTTTTCTCTTTCAGACCATACTGACAGTTCTGCATCTAATGTTATCAACCTGTAACAGCTATTTAAACCAGTCCAGGAGAATAAGTATATGAGAATAAGTATAAGAATACCAGTGTGCTGAAATACAGCTTTCTCTGAATTAAGCCTAAGGGTCCTCAGATTTTTCATGTAGCTTAGAAAGAACACTCCAAGAATATGTTAATGCTAATGACACTTCTATTGAGAATCTTCCAGGGATATAAGAATTAAGAATTTTTTAAAGACTAATATCAGGTGTAGTGAGCTAAGGTCCTCTTTCCTCTTCCTCCCAAAGGTTTGTCCTATGTGCTAACAACATTAACTGATGTGAATAGTGATGGTTTTCCAGGTCAGAAGAACAATTCCCCTTTCCTGCAATTTTTTTTAATCCTCAAATACTAGATGCCATGTAAGTCTAGAGTTCAATAGGCTATTGGAAAAACAGGATCTATATGACTTGAGACTACTTGTCTCTGGACTCTTTCTTTCTTCTGTCATGCTGCCCTGCATTTCTGATTCCCTCCATACCTTTTTGTTTACCTAATCCCCCCAAGTTAAAGATTTAATGTACCAACTTGGTACATTAAATTAAATTAAATTAAATTAAATTAAAGATTTAATGTACCAACTTGGGGTACTTTCTCATTCTTCACTTATACGTAGCAATTGTAATTTGGGAGTGAAGGGAAAGAAGTCATGGTATAACCTGGATAAATCCCTCTTTATCTGCTTTAAAAAATTAACAGTCCCCCCAAAAGCCAAAAGAAGACATTTTGAAAAATCAAATGGGAAATAAATAAAAATGAAAACAAAATCTATGGACCAATTTTAAAAAATTAAGAAATGGAAACAGAAACAAGATGACAAATACCTGGAAAATGCACAGCAAGAACTTCCCCCACCCCCATCACCACCAAAAATTATAAATAAACCATTCCAAATATATAAAAATAAATACATAAAAGTTTTAAAAATAAGTAAATCCCTCCTATGTCTAGAAAATGCACTAGGTTGAATCTTGATCTGGAAATCTAAGAAAATATCACAGGGAGTCATTTTTTTTCCAGCCCTGGTCACCACAGAGAGACATACAAAGTATGCAAAAACAGGCAAGAGTGTGCTGTGCAGGGCACTCCATCACAGGAAGAAACTGCTTGCCAGGGCAAGAAGTCTAAGATGCAGCATAGAGGTGTAATGGCAATTTAAATGGAAAGATTTTTCCCACTCATTAATAGGTCCATATGATCTGCTTAAATCACCTGGAAACCTAAGTCACATGTGGGGGGAGGAGTTTGCTGAACAGATGGAACAGGAAAGGTGGGGCAGAACCAGGAGGAAGTTAGTGAGAGCAGTCTGGGCAGAGGAGAGATGGCACAGGCCAGCAGATACAGCATGGCTCCTGAGTTTTTGTTTCTGGGAAGGACCTGGCAGGTAGGTGAAGGCTTGGGAAAGCCTTTGTTCCCAGCAGTGCTAATGTATATTGACTTCATGGCTACTATGATGGATTTGGATTTCTGGGTCTGGGCTTTGGCTTTTTGGTATCTGAATAATTGTTTTTCTTCTGCTCTCTATATGGAGAGTCTTTTAGACTTTGCAATTGAGAACTATGCAGGCATATTCATAGCTATCCTCAGTGCTGTGAATATTGCCTGGGCAATACATGAGGGCAGTTGTGTATGGTGCAGAAATAGGTTCCAAATGACCACTCTTTTGTTCACTGCCCAATTTCCTGACCATAGATCCTGAGTAGACTGAAGAGGGGACATTCCAAGCTGAGAAGCTGTCTTGGTCTTAGCCTATGCAATTCAGAAGCAAGTTACAGGTAGGTGACTGATCCCAGAAGCAGAATAGAGTTTTTGTTTCAGCTTCCAACTTAGTCTGGATAACCAAGGCAAAAGCCCCAGATCAAAGAGGAGCCTACAGTTCTATCATTATGAAGCAGCACAGAATTTCAGCTGGCTAATACTAACTAAGTCCAAGAACAGTCTGCCAACTGAAACTCCAAACAAGGCAAGCACATAGATCTGTTGCTCAAATCCAGAGTCAAGTCAGGGACTTATAAAGTCCCTGCTGCCAATGGGGCAGCAATGAGACTTCACCCTGAATCTTTGGAATCACTGGGTAATGTTGGAAACACTGAAAGCTTGAAGGTCCCCAGGCTGAGCAGCTACTGAGATCTGTGAAGGACACAATACTCAAGAAAGCAGCAGTGGCACCAACTGAGACATTCCTTCAAGAAGTACACATAGCCTAACCCTAGCATAAGGTCCAAAGACAGGAAGTAGGCTGGATGAACAAAAGAGGACCCCACCATAAAAAATTAATAAGGGATCAGAGACACTCAAGAAACAAAATCAGAAGAATGACTCCAAAAAAGACTACAAGGAAAGTCTCAAAAAAAAAAAAAACAACACAGCTTGGGCACAAATTCTAGATTTTCTAAAAGAGATGAAATGAATTATTTTTAAGACTCTCAAATATTTTTCTAAATGAAATAAAAAAAAAACAAAGTAGAGGAATGAGTGAACATTGAGCTGTGGAAACAAATAAGAGTAAGGGCAGAACAGAGGTCCTCTTGGGACCATCAGAGAAGACCTCAAGGAAAATCCCAGGAATAGATTTCCTCCCTGTGAAGAATAAACACCTACAGCCTAGGGTTCACTTTAACAACTAACCCCAATCTGCTTAAACAACAAGCCACAAACCCTGGGGTTAGCTGGGTTGGGAGGCTATCTTTCCCTGTCACAGGAACTTTTACTGGTGGGGATAATGACGGGAGCTGGGCGTCTGACCCAGAGAAGATCTAGGGAACCTCTGCTGACGAGGAATGTTAGACCCAGCTGTGCTGCAGAGAGCAGCAGCAGCAGGCAAGAAGGAACAAGCACAGGCCTGGTGAGTGCAGAAGCAGTGGGGCAGGGATTCTGCTGACTATGGGCATTTTCAGGAGGCTGGAGATCTTGGTTTGAATTAAAGGAATTAAACTGAAGAGGAACAGGGGTCAGAGGCACCATACCCCAGGACTAGAGGTGATTATGAAAACTAAATTATTACAAAAAAAATGCACAGGCAAAGGAGAAAGAATCCAACATAGAGGGCTACTATGGGAACAGAGAACATTGGGACTTACCTTCAGAGGAGGATACTGAAACAAAGAAACCCTCTTCTACCTCAAGCAGTAATGTCAAATGATCACCTGCCCCCCAAAAATAATTCATTGAAGAACTTTAAAAAGACTTTAAAATCAGATGAGAGAGATTGAGGAAAAATTAAAAAGAAAAATAAGAATAATATAAGAAAATGGTGACAAGAGTCAGTCAATTGGAAAAGAAGATCCAGAATCTTAAGGAAGATACAGATAGATAGATAGATAGATAGATAGATAGATAGATAGATAGATAGATAGATAGATAGATGGATGGATGGATGGATGGATGGATGGATGGATGGATGGATGGATGGATGGATGGATGGATGGATAGATAGATAGATAGATAGATAGATAGATAGATAGATAGATAGATAGATAGATACATAGATAGATAGATAGATAGATATAGATACATCCATGCTCAGTTGTAGCCTTAGTGATGGGTAGAGGGGAGGAATGGGGAAAAAAGGACAAAGTGAAAAGTGTACTGCAGAGAACAAAAGAAAACATATAAAGAAGCAGAGAGAAGATGAACGGCTTTCAACTTAACACACAATATTTAATATATAGACTTTCTTGAAATGATAAGTTATTGTTATATATTTTGAATCTTTTCCAGTGTTTTCCTATGCACTTTTTTCTTTTCTTGTTTTATATTTAAGTTTAAATATTTAAGTTTATAATGCTTATTTTTCTTTTCTTGTTATATATTTAAGTTTTAGCATTTCTGTAAAATTTTTAAAAATTAAAATATCAAAAAAACTAGAGGAAAAAATCATAAAGGAAAATAGATCTATGGAAAAATAAGAAAAGGAATTAATAGCTTGGGATAAAAGGTACAAAACCTTGCCCAAGCAATAAACTCTCTGAAAATTAGAATAGATCAAATAGAAGTAAGAAAGTCCAAGAAAAAAGAAATATTAAAAATAAAAAGTCAAAAGATTGAAAAAGTAGGAAAAAAAAAGTATAGACTACCTCAAAGCAAAAACAACTAATATGGAAGGGAGTAGAAAGACGCACATACACATAGCTCCGAACCCACAACCCATAGAACATCTACAAAAAAGTAACTCACGGTGAATTCTGCACCCAGAGGCCACAGAACATTGGAGTGAGGGAGATTTCTGTTCCAGAGAGACCTGCAAACCTCTCGCAAAAGGTCCTTCACACCACGGACTGGGTGCCGGGACTGGGAGCTGAGTACAGCCCTGCCGTGGCCACGGCACCGAGAGGAAAAGATACGAGCGGGCTTCAGGGACGGGATCTCCAGCAGCCACACAGGTCCCTCCACCCACAGGTGACAGGGGTTGGTGAGAGGGTCTCTTTGGCGGGTCGAGAGGGGAGTGGGGTGCCCCCATAACTCAGGCCCCCTCGGGAGGCAACAGCGGAGACGGGAGCAGACCAGGGCTCCCCAAGCAGGCAGGAGCCTGGATCCATTGTTGAAGGTCTCTGCATAAAACCCCTGAGGGAACTGAGCCCGTGAGGCAGCCCTGCCCCTACCTGAGCACCTGAACTTAATCACACACTGAATAGCAGCCCTGACCCTGCCCAAAGCCCTGAGGCTGGAAGCAGCATTTAAATTTCAAACCCCAAGCTCTGGCTGGGAGGATCAGGAGGCGAAGTGGGTGTGAAGAGAATATTCAGAAGTCAAATCACTGGCTGGGAAAATGCCCAGAAAAGGGAAAAGAAATAAGACCATAGAAGGTTACTTTCTTGGGGAACAGGCATTTCTTCCCTTCCTTTCTGATGAGGAAGAACAATGCTTACCATCAGGCAAAGACACAGAAGTCAAGGCCTCTATATCCCAGCCCACTCAATGGGCTCAGGCCATAGAAGGACTCATAGAAAATCAAGTTAGAGAGGTGGAAGAAAAGCTGGGAAGAGAAATGAGAGACATGAAGTCAAAGCATGAACAGCAGATCAGCTCCCTGCTAAAGGAGACCCAAAAAAATGCTGAAGAAAATAACACCTTGAAAATTAGGCTAACTCAATTGGCAAAGGAGGTTCAAGAAGCCAATGAGGAGAAGAATGCTTTCAAAAGCAGAATTAGCCAGATGGAAAAGGAGATTCAAAAGCTCACTGAAGAAAATAGTTATTTCAAAATTAGAATGGAACAGATGGAGGCTAATGACTTTATGAGAAACCAAGAAATCACAAAACAAAACCAAAACAATGAAAAAAATGGAAGATCATGTGAAATATCTCATTGGAAAAACAACTGACCTGGAAAATAGATCCAGGAGAGACAATTTAAAAATTATGGGACTACCTGAAAGCCAGGATCAAAAAAAGAGCCTAGACATCATCTTTCATGAAATTATCAAGGAAAACTGCCCTGAGATTCTAGAACCAGAGGGCAAAATAAGTATTCAAGGAATCCACAGATCACCGCCTAAAAGAGATCCAAAAAGAGAAACTCCTAGGAACATTGTGGCCAAATTCCAGAGTTCCCTGATCAAGGAGAAAATATTGCAAGCAGCTAGAAAGAAACAACTCAAGTATTGTGGAAATACAATCAGGATAACACAAGATCTAGCAGCTTCCGCATTAAGGGATCGAAGGGCGTGGAATAGGATATTCCAGAAGTCAAAGGAACTAGGACTAAAACCAAGAATCACCTACCCAGCAAAACTGAATATAATACTTTGGGGGAAAACTTGGTCTTTCAATGAAATAGAGGACTTTCAAGCATTCTTGATGAAAAGACCAGAGCTGAAAAGAAAATTTGACTTTCAAACACAAGAATGAAGAGAAGCATGAAAAAGTAAATAGCAAAGAGAAGTCATAAGGGACTTTACCAAAGTTGAACTGTTTACATTCCTACATGGAAAGACAATATTTGTAACTCTTGAAACTATTCAACATCTGGGTACAGGGTGGGATAACACACACACACATGCACACGCACATGCACATACACATAGAGACAGAGTGCACAGAGTGAACTGAAGAGGAGGGGATCATGTCTTAAAAAAAATGAAATCAAGCAGTGAGAGAGAAATATATGGGAGGAGAAAGGGAGAAATGGAATGGGGCAAATTATCTCTCATAAAAGAGGCAAGCAAAAGACTTTTTAGTGAAGGGAAAAAGAGGGGAGGTGAGAGAAAAACATGAAGTTTACTCCCATCACATTCCACTAAAGGAAGGAATAAAATGCACAGTCATTTTGGTATGAAAACCTATCTTACAATACAGGAAAGTGGGGGATAAGGAGATAAGCAGGGTTGGGGGGATGATGGAAGGGAGGGCACGGGGAGGAGGGAGCAATTTGAGGTCAACACTCATGGGGAGGGTCAGGATCAAAAGAGAGAACAGAAGTAATGGGGGACAGGATAGGAGGGAGGGAAATATAATTAGTTCTTACACAACGCTACTATTATGGAAGTCATTTGCAAAACTACACAGATCTGGCCTATATTGAATTGCTTGCCTTCCAAAGGGAAGGGGTGGGGAGGGAGGGAGGGCAGATTGGCAGACAGGGGCAATTAGAATGCTCGGTGTTTTGGGGTGGGGGGAGGGGACAAAAGGGGAGAAAATGTGGAATCCAAAATTTTGTGAAAATGAATGTTAACAGTTAAATAAATTAATAAAAAAAACTAATATGGAAAATAGAATGATGAATAACAATTAAGAGTCACTGGACTATTTGAAAGCTATAGCAAAAATCATCTAAATATCATATTTCATGAAATCATAAAAGAATCTCAGGTCTCTTAGAAAGAGATAGCCAAGTAGAAATAGAAAAAAATCTATTATCTATCTCCTGAAAAAAAGTGAAAACTCCTAGAGACATTAAAGTCAAAACCCAGGGATTCCACATCAAAGTAAAAAATACTGCAAGCATCCAGAATAAAAGAATTCAAGTACCAAGGAGTCACAGTAAGGATCACACACAATTTAGCATCCACCACTATAAAGTAGCAGAGAGCCTCAAATGTGATCATCCAAGAGACAAAGAACATAGACCTACAGCCAAGAATAATGTACCCAACTAAACTGAGTATAATCTTATGAGGAAGGGGAATGAATTTTTAATGAAAAAGAGGACTTCCAAACATTCCTGATGAAAAGACCAGAGCTTTATAGACACTTTAAAGTGCAAACATAAGTACAAGAGAAACATAAAAAGACAAATATGCACAAATATTAATTAGGGACTAAGAACAGATAAGTTGTTTGCATGCTAATACAAACAAGTTTCTCTTCTGAACCCTGTCATCATCAATGATCATGGAGGAACTCTAATTATACAGAGTGTTTAGGAGAGCTTCTGTTATGACTTGATGATATAAGAATAATAGAAAAGAAAGGGGAGAAAAATACACTGAGGGAAAAGAAAAGTTAGGAAAATTGTCTCACATAAGTAGAGAACACAAGTAGGAAGTCTGCACAAACAAGGAAAAAGGAATGAGGGAACAGCTGACACTTGTACCTCATTCTCGTTTGAACTGGTCATAAGAGGGAAGAAAACATAGATGCTTGGGTTCAAAAATATATTTTACTCAATAGAGGAGTAGGAAGGAAAGGGGAGAAGATATAATTAGAGGGAGAGAAGCTAAGGAGTACTAAGCATAACAAAACTCTAGCTAAGTAGGTACCAAAATAATTATAGCAATTCTTTGTGATAGCAAGAATTGGAAACTTAAGAGATGCACTTTAACTGTGGAATGACTGAATAAATTATGATACACACACACATATATATATGCATATATACATATATATGCATATATATACATATATATACATATACATACATACATACATACATATATATATATATATATATATATATATATATATATGATGGAACAATACTATTCAATAAGAAATGATAAGGAGATTTATTCTCAGAAAAACCTAGGGAGACTTGTATGAAGTGAGCAGAAGCAAAAGAATAATTTATACAATGACGACAAGTTCATAAAGACAAACAACTTTGAAAGACTTAGATAACCCCATGATCCCTGAGGACTAAAGATGAAACATTTTACCCACCTCTGACAGTGAGGTTGAAGACTCAGAATCTAAAATGAAACTGATTTGTTTTGATTTGATTTGGTTTTAGACATGGAAAATGAAAATTGTTTTGTTGCTTATAAACACCTGTAATAGGAGATTCATTTTCATTTCTTTGTCAATTGGGAGAATGTGTAGAAAGGAGAGAAGGAAGATTTTTACTAACTGAAAAAAAATTAAATTTTAAGAATTATTTTAAAAGAAAACAAGAAAAACTGAAAAAAAACTAGCTAATTTTATATTTTAAGAGAGAAAAAATGAGTAAAATTATAAAGCTGATCACAGTAAATTGGCAAAAAAAAATCAGATGGAAATAATGAAAATAATCAGAAACTACACTCAAATTACCTATAAAGCTGAGAATTTAAAGCAAGTGGATAAGTAACTGCAAAAATATAAAACATATAACTTTAAAAAAAAAAGAAAGTGGATATCCTAAACAAATTGATATCATTAAAAAATGATCAATCCAGTAATGAACCCCCAAAGGTGAGGGGCAAGAAAACTCTGGGACCAGTTGAATTTGTAAGTGGAGCTAAAAAACTCTTCTCAAAATGTGAAAAGAATTTATTTCACGAAATTCTACTTTATAAGATAGATATCTTTTGCACACCTACATGTGGGAAGGATGAAGAAGACAAAGAAAGCCGTCTGTTTCATCCTTGCTTTTATATATAATGTTGAGTGTGGTTGCTTATGGTAGGCACTTAAATGTTCGTTGAATTGAGTTGAAATTGAACAATTTTTCAAGGAAAAGACTGAGGATGAAAGAGGAGTTTGATAATGATGGGATGGGACTTCTAGGATATAGTGGAAGAGATGAGTTGAAGAAATGAGATAGGTCAGAGATGAATAGGAATGAAAGTAGCAGGGAAAACATCTCAAGTATGAGATTTGCACCTATTGTGATATATTTGGATGACAGCAGTTAGAGAAAGAAGTTAAATAGCTCCAAAGTTTCATTTAGAATTTTGGTACAATAGTGCTTCAACCCTGTAAGCCTCTAGGTATTGATTACCCCTTGTCTCCTCTTATTCAACATGAATTTTTTTCTTCTAGAACCTTGAAAATCACTATGATTTCTGCCACCAGAAGCTGGTAAGGAAAGTTGCCTTGTGACTTGGATAGAAAGAATTATTTTTCTTGAACTCTTGCTGAGAAGATTGCAATGAAAGCATCTTCCAAAATTCTGGAACATAAGAAAATGGAAACACTCAAATAGCCTAAAAGATAATACGTGAAGGTTTGAGAGATTTGGAGGCTTGTGTCATTTGCTGTTTTGGGAAATATTCAGATGGTTCCATGGATTATTAATATTCCTAGGTCAGAGAATTATAGATTATAGAATACTAATTGAGACAGACCTGCCAGTATCACCTGTAGCACACAGTTCTTCATTACAATATTTATGTAATGTTCCTATCAAGTCATAAAGTCAGAATGGGTTGACTAGGGCTTCTGCATTTCTTTGTAGTTCTGAGGTAAGTCAGGAAATATTTGTTTCAATGCTGGTAATTTTTACTGCTCTCAGGATAGGTAGATAATGGCAAACTTCCAGCGATGCTCTAGCCACAGGATAAATTCAAACACAAAGTTCAGGCTTCAGCGTTTGGTAACAAATCATACAAAACTGTCCTAACTCACTTCTGGTCATATTTAATCCTAGTTTTCCTTGGCTTTCTATTCCTGATCTCCCACTCACCCTCGCCCTTCCCTAGATAACCATAAGCTAGACATAAGGGGCAAGGGTACGGCCTTCACCTCATCACACAATATGATGAATCTGGGAATGGGGTCCTGAAAGTACAAACTCCAACAAAGTCAAGATGGGATTTCTGCCCCTTTTTTTATACCACAAGTACTTAGATCTGGCAACAGCTATTAGTCATGAAATTTGTCCTGTTCAGCTACTGCAAGACTCTTCTGTCCTCATTCTTTCTTTTCTTTTTATTTTTCATGATTAACATCTTCTCATCAGTATCTAGTCACTATTGATTGTGGACAAATGAGTCTATGTAAACATGGACAAATACCATTGTTCTGACTCCCATAATACTTACGGCTATTCCTGAATAAGGCCCCAAGTGTGGCCTCTTCCTACTTTCCATGGTAACAAAACTGAACTTTAGAAAGGCAGAAACACCTACATAACCATTCATCAGGGAAAGTGAGGGTTAACATTTAGCTCTACATAGCTGCATTTCCTTTAGGCATCTAAAAAGTGTGTAGTTCAGGAATATTGATCACTCTAAAGTAGAATGCTGGCCTTTAGTAAGCAATAACAGAAAAGCGTAAACAATCTTCTCTTTGCCAAAGAATTTTGTTTTATTATCTAAGCATCCCGTGATTTTGTGAAAGCCTGTACACTATACCATTCAGCAGGACCTCCAGAAAGAAGAGTGAATTATTTAAGAAAATAAAAGGGAGATCAAAGGTGCCTTACTAATAAGGCAATGGACTTTTTTTTTTTCAGTTTCTACTTCCTAGGAAGAATAATAATTCTACTGCCTATGGTTCCAGTAAATTGGAAGCCTGCATGATTCAGCGACCTTTTCAAGTAGGATGAATGATGAAAATGTCATAACCAGTTCACACTCCCCAATGCTCTCTCCAACCTAACCCATTTTTAAGACATTATTTGTCTGATAAGGACATGGCTCTATTTTTTTAAGCAAAAAAGGTCACTCTTACATATCTTTTTTGGCACTGCTAGTTACATCCAAAGAATATTTGCTAGAGATAGTCAACGTGTTAAATGCCAGTTCACACTGCCCATACATGGTATAGGCAGATACTAGCAATACAACCCAAAATTTTTTCAAGTGTTGGCCTTTCACTAGATGAAAGCGCATGATACTTATTTTCACAAGATGTAGCAGTATGTCAAAGAATTATGAGATTATCCAGTCCATTTTCTATGTTGGCCAGCATGGGGGTGGGAAGATAAGAGAGAGGCAGTTCTGTAATCTCTTCTGTGTTGAGTACCTTGTTCCACTAAATAAAAGCAATTTTAAAAAACTGATAATATATTCAAAGTGTATTCATCTACGTGGATATATGTATATGCATATACATATATTCTAATATATATATGTGCCATAAAACACATTAAATTGGATTCCTTTTCACTTATCAAATGTAGATCATTTCCATCTACTGCACACATTAGAGGTGCTGTGGTACAGTGGAAAGTGCAATAATTCTGGATGGAGTCCAGGGCCTTGGATTCAACTTGTGTATACTAAACTTACCCAAAGGTAAGTTATCTAATGTCTTGAACCTTAGTTTATTTATCTCTAAAATGAATAAGATTGGTCTAGGCAGCCTCTGAGACCTCTTCTAGCTCTAAATCTATGATCCTCTGACCTTAGAACTTGTTTGTGATATAGTTGAGAGATAAGCTGGGAGCGAAGAGATTTCCTCCCAGTTGTATTATTCAGAAAATCACTTAGTGTCTCTGGGCTTCTGTTGAATTTATCAGTGGATTTAAGTGACATCTAAATTCCTTCCAATCTCTAAACTTCTATGATGCACTATTAACAGGTAGATCACAGCTAAGGATTGATTATCCAACTATCCATAATCCTGACTTCTTGTTTCTCCTAAACTACCTGTTTACTTATATTTACATACTTCAGTATATTTATTTGTGATTACATTTGATTCAATTTCTGTACATACATGGGGGGTGACCAGAGAGAGGCTACATGAGCCCATTTTTCTGTTTACTAGATACATGGATGAAAGATTTGATCAGGGAGAAGACTAAATTCATTGGCTAAAGTGTTTTGCCAGTTTCAATTATCCTTGTTTTTCTTGATTTAGGAAGTTCAATTCATTTTTAGTTGGCTTGAGTTCTATGCCTGTATTCCTTTTGACAGCATAAAATGTCAAGAGGATTATGAAATGAGAAAACTATTATCTTCAAGGAAGTGAAAAGTAGTTGTTTATAGAAGAATTGCCAATCCCTTAGTCTTGTGTGTATTTTTACTAAAGTCCTACTCTGATACACCTTTCAGTTGTGGAGGTGATTCTGGATTCTGAAAAGTTGCTCCTGCAAAGACCAAGCTCCGACCAGTCCCCAAAAACACGAAAAGCTTTTCAGGACAAGCTAGGCCAACAACTACATACTGAGTTTATTTGAACTCAAAGAGACTCATGATCAAGTTAGCTACAAGATAATGAAAGTTTAGACAATAACCCTTGAAGACTCTTTAGAGCATCTAGGTAGTACAATGGTTGGAGCACTGAGTCTGGAGTCAGGAAGACAACATGTTCAAATCCAGCCTCAGATGATTATTAACTGTGTGACCTTGAGCAAGTCATTTAGCATCTACTTCAGTTTCTTCATTTGTAAATGAGGATAATAATGGCACCTATGCCCCTGGGTGTTGTACGAATCAAATGAGATAATATTTGCAAAACACTTAGCACAGTGTCTGGCACATAGTAGGTGCTATATAAATGTGAGTTATCACCATCATCATCATTATCTTATAAATGATAGATAACTCTCAGAAGGTTTGAGAAATGTAATGGAGTAGAGTTGGTCTCTACTCAGATGGTCTCACTCTTCTTAGTAAGATAAGTAGGTAGGCCATCTACTTTAAATGGAATTGTTTTGAAACACTGATTAATGAGAAATGACCACTAGTCAGGCATGGTGTAGAGGAAATACTTTTTTCAGGCATCACTTCTGAGATCTCCTCTAATTAAGTTACTGTGTTTCTGTGATCAAGTCATGACTGTCAGTATGTGACCTAGGGCAAGTCAGTTAAAATCTGTGTCCCAAGTAACTCCCACAAGTTATAGGTGAGCTGCTGACTTGCATCAGTAGAGGAGTTTCCACTCCAGAAGTTTCCTATAATGATGAAACCATACGGTCAGAATCACCCAAAAAATGTAGAAAAGTAATGATTCTACTCTCTACTACATGAGGTTACAAAGAAAACAAAATGCCTTATACACCTTGAAGCATAGACATGCATGCATATATGTGTGTGTTTGCATGTATGTGTATATTACATACATTTGCATATATACGTAGCAGATTGTTGGAAGAGAGGGATATTGCTTGTCCACATGTAACAAGTTTAAGGATGTGGACCATTCGCTATGTACTGAGATGTCTTGGGGTCTGACCACATTCTTTTAAATGTCCCCTAACTTCACCCTTTGACAACTAATTGTTATAGATTTTACTTGAACCTTGAATTCTATAGTGATCTAAGAGTAGATCTGGATAATTTATTTCTCATTAACAAACTTGTAATCATTTCTCATTAATTACTATGAATTCTCTCCCTATTTCAATAAACCATTATTTTTATGAACTGGAAAAACTTCCTTTCCTATGAGTAATTACCCTTATTTATGTATAATTAAATATAAAAATTATTGAATTATATGATATGTTAACAAATGGAATTGATAATAAACATAAATATATATGCAATATAAAAGCTATGATATTTTAGCCATGTATGAAAAATGTTATTAACATAATCACCTCAAACCCTCAATGATCTTCTCAATACATGGTTCATTTTCATTTTTCTGGAAATTGTCTCAAACCGTTAGTTTCACTCCAAATACTGATTAAAGTCTCTTAAAATCTTCTTCATATTTCTCTTCAGAGTTAGTCATTTAAAAAAAAACTTCTCTTCAGCAATCATAGGAAAATGTCTTTCCAAATATAACTTGTACTTCCCTGTTACTCAGACTCTCTTTATAAAGTGTCTTTATATCATCACAGTTCAGTTTAGACAAGGAAAATGCTTCTCCTTTCCTCTTTCCTGTCAGTCTTCTCATAGATTGCTCTGAATCACAAATAAAACGCATGCATCCCTGACCCCTGAGGGAGAAGTACTTAATATTTGGATATTTGTCAACTAACTTTTTAAACTGCCAGTACAAATTTCTTGACTTAACATTCTATTTGAATCCTTAAAGGTACAGTAACATAATTTGTAGCCTCTGTGAGATATGAATTCAAAATAGAACTTGCATGTATAAGTGAGGATTTTTTTCTTTTGCATAATATATTAAAATTTTAATATTTAAAATCAATACAATGATTTTACCTTAGTGAGTAATAACTGACACTTAAATTATTTTAACAAACAAAGCATGATAGGAACTTGTTATTCATCCCTTCTAAGTATTCATCAATATTCTTTCCATTCATTCTCATCCACTCATTCTCATTGATTCTTATCTAATGATGTCATTTATTCTTATTTAGACTTTCTGTTTCATTTTTTGCTTTGTGTTATTTCATAAAGATCTTTCCAGATTTTTTTCATTCTGGTTACTTCAGTCTTAATGTTACTTTATTACATTATCACAATTTCTTTAGCTATTTCTCTACTGTTGACAATTTAGGTTGCTTTCAGTTCTTTGAAGTTGTTTATCATCATCCTCATCATCATTAATTTCTCTGTGTGGTCACATGGCAGAGTACTCAGCAGAAGGTCAGAGTATCATATGCTAGAGTCAATTCATCTCTGATCAGGGCCCTGAGTAGATCACAGAATCACAGAGGCTTAATTAGAAGAGACCTCACAAGTGACGCCTGGAAAAGGATGTCTTTTACAAAATGCCTGATTAGTGGTCATTTTCCATAAATCAATGTTTCAAAGCAATCTCACTTAGAATAGATGACCTAGCAGCCTGTTTCACTAAGCCAACTAAGACAACTGAGGCCATCTGATGTGAGCAACTCTACTATACCGTATTTCTCAAACTTTCTGACAGTCATCCACTCATTATCTCTTCTTTCCAGAAGAGATATCCACATGACTTATTAAGATTCCATCAATTGATCAACAAGAACTTATAAAGTTCCTATTATGGGCCAGGCACCAGAATTCAGCACTAAGGATACTAGTACAAAAGAGAGATGTCTGTCTTTAAGATACTTTCATTCTAAGGGACATAGGGGCAATCCTAGGGATACAGCATGTTTGCCGATAAATAAGTAAAGATCTATGTGAAATAAACAACTAGTAAGTTGGGAGTCATGAGCAGTAACCACTGAGATGATCAGCTTAATCAACAAGAAACTTGCTCCCTATGCTTTGTCTCCCTCTAAAATCATTTTAGGATTATCCACTACCTCTAATAGAATTTCTATGGATCTGATTGCTGCAAAATCTCTTTCATGTCTCTCTTCTCATGCTGTCACCAACTTAGGATAGGTCCTCATTACCAACCATCGCAACATCCTCTTTATAAGCTTCCCCACCTTCACTCTCATTACCAGCTTCAAATCTTCCTTTATGTCACTGGAAGAATAATCTTTCTAATGCATAGAGATAGTAATGTGATTCCGCTGCTCAAAAACCTTAAATAGCTCTTTATTGCCTCTGAATAAAGCGTAAATATCATTGCCTGGCATTCAGGAACTTCTGCAACTTTGAAACTAAATGGTGCAATAAACAGAATGTTGAATTTATACTTAGAAAAATTCAAATCCTATCTCAGACATTTACTATTTGAATTACATTGAGTAGCTTCTGTGCCTTAGTTTCCTCATCTGTTAAACATAAAGGTTGGAATTGATGACCTCTAAGGCCGCTTGCCACTATAAACCCATGAAAACTATTTCATATTTCTCCCCTCCATAGATTCCTCACTGCTGTGGACAAATCTGCCCTCACAACATATTGCATTGAACGTTTTTCAGCCTTTCTCCTGTCTAGAATGCCCTCTTTCTTCATTTTGGTCTTTTACTCCTAACTCATCCTTTAACACCCAACTCAAATAGTACATCTTTCAGGTAACCTTTCTTGACTCCTACTTGTCCCCAGCTGGTAATGGCCTTCCTCTTCAGGCTTCGGATAGCATTTTTGTAATTTTTTAAGGTTCTAATCACATAATATTGTATATGATATCTATTTATATTGATGCTTTATCCTAGCATTCTGTTCTGAGTGCAATGATCATTTAAGAAATATTGATTGATTGGTTTTCATAGATGGACAGTGCAATATATTATTTGATACCTGTAGTATCATAAATTGGGAGTCAGAAGGCCAAAAACTCACTAGTTGAGCTGCAGGACGGGCTGTTTAGATATAGATGAAAATAGTGAGTCCAGGATCAATTCTAATATTCAATGATCCTGTACTTACATTGTGTTCAGAAACAACATAGCATTATTCTGACCTAAGAAGGGAGAAGTCTTCAGATTTGTACGTGTACAAGGGTTCATTACTAGACAGTTTAAAGAAAGCTATTATTATTCTGTAAAACTTGGACTCAGTTAAAGGACCACACCCAAGGATCTAGAAAGTCACATGTGGCCTTGAGGTTCTCCAACCCCTCAATAGCCTGACAACTTTTTTTGCATTCTCTGAAGGTAACTAAAGGCTTGGCTTAACAATAGGAACGTAAAGTAAGTTGGGGGTGGGTGAATCTAAGTCTTTTCTACAGCCACAGCTTATAAATAACATCTTATAAATAACATCTAATAAATCTGGCCAGGGTCACATTCATTGTGTATCAGAAAAGCCAACCTGATACTTAGGTTGTAACAGTCATTGTTCTGTTGAACTGAACAGTGAATTGTTCAGTTACTCTTGTTTTTCTTTTGGCTGCCAACGTAAGAAGCGGTTCATAAAATGTTTTATTTATTGTGCAAAATGAAGATCCTGCCAAAACATTATTTTAATACCTATCACCAAAAAAAAATAGGCATCAGTGCTCTTCCTTCAGACATTAAGGGACCCTATGTACTGGGACATTATGGAAGGAGGTGTAAGGGCACTGCTAAAGCTATGGTGACTGTTCATTTAGCTTATTTCTCCCCTTTCGGGCAGGGAATAAAGTTCTCTGAAGGTGGAGAAGAAGAGTTTACTATGTTCATTAACCACTCCTCCCACACTCCTTGAACAAGTTCTGCTCAAACCAGAGACAACCTGCTACAATGGAAAGAGCATTGTATTTGGAGTCAGAGGCCCTGGCTTCAAATCATGGCTTTCTTTACAACCTGTACAACTTTACACAATGGCCTGCATCTCTATGGTACTCAAGTTCCTCATCTATAAAGGAGGAGTATATAGGTAGAGTCAAGATGGCAGACAAAGCCAGCATCTTTTGCTGAGTTCTCCTAACACATCCTCTCTACAACAAATTAAAAACACAAGCCAAATCAATTGCTGAGTAGGAAAATCAACAAAATGTCACAGTGAGTCCTTTTTTTTCAGCCCAGGAAAGCTCAAACGAAAAAAAAAAATTCTTAGGAGACTTGGATAGGGGCTGGCCAGGAGGCAGAAATGCGTGGGTGCCAGAAGTACTGGCCTGTGGTGGCAGCAACAATGGTGGAGAGCAGACCATCACCCAACAATGGTAAGAGACCTGAACACCTACAACACAAGGAAGTCCTGTACTAGCACTGGTTGCAAGAAAGGATTCCATCTTGCAATTTTATTGCCAGTCCCCCAGTTCTGGGTTGAAATCTCAAGATGAAAAGGAACAATTATAGTCACAAAGGAGCAGAAGTCTTCCTGCATAAGGTCAAAACAGAGACCAAGGAGCCAAGATGGCAGAGTGCAAGTTCAGACCCACCTCAGGTCTTCCATAAACTCCTTCAAATACCTCTAAAAAGTGAATCTAAACAAATTTTAGAGTAACAGAATCCACTAGGCAACAAAATGTGGCACCTTTCTAGCCCAAGACCTCAGGAAGTTTGACAGGAAGAATCTGTTGCACAGGGCTGGGGAAGCACAGAGCACACAGACTGCACCAGCTTAGATTTAGCCACAGACATAGCAGAGCAGGCACAGCCCTGGGCAAACTGAATCAGAAGTGGCAGTGGGGATTCCACAGCCTTTCAGTGCAGGATGAGATTCTAGCAGAACTGAGTGAGAGAGAAGAGCAGGGCCCATAGTAAGCACAGCTACTCCTGGGGCAATTAGCCCAGAGAATAAGTGTTTGACAGTTACCTACTTGAACTTATGGGAACCAAGATTGCAGAGTGAACTGTAAGGGTTCTTACTCTTCCCTTGTTGACCTAGAAAAACTCAAAGAATACTGCCACAGGAAAAATCCTGGAATAGTAGAGCCAGCAAAAGGGGTAAACAGTCTTTTAGCTCAAGAGGCTAGGGAAACCACTAGGAAGGATCCCTGTTGCTGTGTCTGAAGGGGACCAGTACAGAACTGGAAGTGTTCTAGCAATAACCACCTAAGTGGACCAGCAGAAGAGCCTAAGCCTCAGCAGGGTAGAGTTGAAAAGCATCAACATCAGGATCCCAGGCATACCAGGAGAATTGGGCAGACAGCAGCACAGATAGTGTTCATCAGCTGCTGAGCCTGCCTGTGCTCTTGGGAAGATGTAGGGGAGGAGGAGATCACCCATAGCCAGACCACCCTTCCCCCAGATCTCACACCAGGAGCTTCAGTGTAACCCTGGGGAAACTCAGAAAGACTTCACCTGGCCTTGGCCTTGGCACACACCAGCCAGCCCAGCACCAGGTTAGCTGTAGAATTATATACATTCTACCTGAAAGGACCAGAGGCCACAACACACAAAATCAGAAACTAGGCCCCAGACTTACAGCATAAGAAACGTGGGACAGAGCCCTCTGTTCCCCAGAAGCAGAGATCCACTTTAAAAACCATGAAAAAGGCAATCACCATGAGCAAGCAGCAAATCAGAAAAGCAAAGATCATAGAATCTTGCTGCAGGGATGGAGAAGATCAAAATATGAACTCAGAAGAGATAGAATTGACACTGTACTCACATCTAAAACCTCAGAAGGGAATGTGAACTGGTCTCAATCCCAAAAAGCATTCTTGGAAGAGCTCAAGAATTATTTTCAAAGGCAAATTAGAGAGGTAGAAGAGAAATTGTCCAATGATTTTAAAAGTACAACTGAGAAAATGAAAAAGAAAAAAGAATTCACTGAAGAGAACAGTTCCTTAAAAAGTAAAAATGTTCAAAGGAATAAGGAGGTACAAAACTGAACTGGAAGGGTCTAGGGAGTGGAGCCAAGATGGCAGAGTGAGAGCAACTATTCACCTAAGCTCTTAGACAAACTCCTTCAGATACCTCTAAAAAGAGAATCTGACCAAATTGCAGAATCCAAAAGGAGACAGACTGTGGCAGATTCACAGCCCAGGACAGACTGGAAGGTCCACAGGAAGGATCTGTTCTGATGGGGTGAGCCCACAATGCACAGTGCAGGGCGTCCAGTGCAGCACATCCAGTACAACTGAGCAGGAAGGTCCCAGGGGAGACTGAGACAGCAGCAAGCTGAACCGGCAGAGCAGCCACCCAGCATGAGAGACCAACAGAGACCAGCAAGTGACAGCCACTGAGCCCCAGATATCAGCTGCAGCAGCTCCTGAGACTTTCAGCCCCCAGGTTAAACATCTGTAAGTCACCTACTTGAACGTCCAGGAGCCACAATGGCAGAGTGATCAGTAAATGCTCTCTCCTTCCCCCTTGATGACCTTGAAAGAACCACAAAATATTTCCCCAGAAAAATCCTGAATCATCAGGAACAGCAGGGGAGCAAATAATCTCATAACATCTGAGCCTAGGAAAATAGCTAAGGGGGATTCCTCCTACTGTAGCAGAGGCGAACCAAAAGGAGAGGGGCTCCAGGGTGGTGAAAACTTGCACTAGGACCCAGGTGAGCCTCAGTGCTAGGAGAGGAGCCCCAGGAGGGGTTGAAACTTGCACTAGGATCTAGGCATGCCTCAGCACTCCAGGGGAAATGGGAAGACAATAGGGCAGCTGGGAACACCATGGCCTGAGCTTGTCTTTGCCTCAGTTCACCTGAGGAGATCTCCCATGACCAGACCACCCATCCCCCACACTTAACAAGCTAACCCCAGGGCTGATCTGGGAAACACAAAACAAAAAGATAAAAAGACACTTGCTCTTACCTTTTACACAAGTCAACTCAAGACCAAGTTCTGCAACTTCTAACTGAAAGAACCAGAAGCCACAACAAACAATCATCATCATGACAACAAAAAGCAAAACAAGCATGAACAAACCATAGAATCTTTCTATGGGGACAAGGAGAAAACAAAAATACCAAAGAGGTCAGTAGTGAGACTGCTCTTCCATCTGAAACTTCAGAAGGGACTATGAACTGCTTGCATGCACAAACAGCTCTCCTGGAAAAGCTGAAGAAGGAAACAGAGGAAAAACTGGCCAATGATTTAAAAGTATGCAAAAAGAATTCACTGATGAGAACATCTCTTTAAAAAGGAAAATTGAACAAATGGAAAAGGAAGTACAAAACCTAACTGGGAAAACTGGACAAATGGAAAAGAAAGTACAAAAATTAACTGGAGAAAATAACTCCTTAAAAGGAACAATTGGACAGATGGAAAAAGAGATAACAAAGTAAACTGAAGAAAATAATTTGATAAAAATTAGAATTGGGCAAGTAGAAACTAATGACTCTATGAGACAGCAAGAATCAAACAAAATCTAAAGAAGGAAAAGATAGAAGAAAATGTAAAATATGTCGTTGGAAAAATAACTGACCTGGAAAATAGATCCAGGAGAGAAAATTTAAGAATTATTGGCCTGCCAGAAAGCCATGATGAAAGAAAGAGTCTGGACAATAGCTTCCAGGAAATCATCAAGGAAAACTATCCAGAAGTGCTAGAACCAGAGGGCAAAATAGTCATCGAAAGAATCCACCATTCACCTTCCGAAAGGGATCCCAAACTCAAACCCCCAAGAAATATTGTTGCAAATTCCAGAACTATCAAGTGAAGGAGAAAATACTACAGGTGACCAGAAAGAAACCATTCAAATATCGAGGAGCTAGCAAATATCAAGTCAGGATCACACAGGACCTTGCAGCTTCTACATTAAAAGATGGAAGGAATTGGAATAGAATATTCCATAAAGCAAAGGATCTGGGACTACAACCAAGGATCAACTACCCAGCAAAGTTCAGCATAACATTCCAGGCAAGGAGATGGTCATTCAATGAAGTAAGGAATTTCCAGACCTTCCTGACGAAAATGACAGAACTTAATTGAAAACTCAATCTTCAAACACAGGTCTCAAGAGAGGCATAAAAAGGTAAAAGGGGGGGGGGAAGCTTGTTACTCAATTTGAGCAAACTGTTTACCTCCCTATAAGGGAAGATGAGCCTGTTAATCTTGAGAATTGTACATCTATTATGAAATATAAAAGGGATACACATAGAGGGAACAGTTATAAAGTGAATGATGTCATATTAAAAATATGATTTAAGCATGCAAAGGGATTATAACAGGAGGTGTGAAAAGGAGGAAGCAGAAAATGGCAAATTACATCACAGGAAGAAGTACAAAATTATAGTAGAGGCAAAGAAGGGAGGAAGATGAACATTGTTTGAGAGGTACTCTCATCTGATTTGGCTCAAGGAGGGAAAAATAAATTTAAGCATATAATTCTGACTAGCTCTATAGGCAGTAGGAGGGGAAGGGGGAAGAAAGGGGAGAGGAAGATAAAAGGGAGGGAAGAAGCAGTAAGGGTAAAGGGGAGTTAAAGGGAGGGGGTCTAAAAGAAGGAAGGGAAGGCTGCAGAAGGTGGTGGTGAAAGTAAAAACTATTGAGGAGGGGAAGGGAGACAGGAGAGCTAAAAGCACAAATGGTGGGAAAGAAGATGGAGGGAAATACATAGATTGCAATCATAACTGTGAGTGTGAATGGAATGAACTCTCCCATAAAATGGAGGCTGATAGCAGAATGGATTAAAAGCCATAATCCAACAATATGTTGTTTACAAGAAACACATTTGAAACAGAGGGATACACACAGGATAAATGTCAAAGGTTGGAGCAGAATATATTGTGCTTCAGCTGATACAAGAAAAGCAGGAGTAGCAATCCTAATCTCAGACAAAGCAAAAGCAGAAATAGATCTAATCAAAAAGAGATAAGGAAGGAAATTGTATCCTGATAAAAGGCACCATAGACAATGAAGCAATATCATTACTAAACATGTATGCTCCAAGTGGTATAGCATCCAGATTCTTAGAGGAGAGGTTGGGGGAGTTGAAGGAAGAAACTGACAGAAAAACTATTCTAGTAGGGGACCTCAACCTCCCCCTCTCTGAACTTGATAAATCTAACCTCAAAATAAACAAGAAAGAGGTTAAGGAGGTAAATAAAACTCTGGATAAGGTAGATATGATAGATCTCTGGAGAAAATTGAATGAGAATAGAAAGGAATATACCTTTTCATCAGAAGTACAAGGCACATATACAAAAATTGACCATGTACTAGGACATAAAAACCTCACAATCCAGTCCAGAAAGGAAGAGATAATCAATGCATCCTTCTCAGATCATAATGCAATAAAAATTACATGTAATAAAAGGCCATGGAAAGATAAACCAAAAATCAATTGGAAACTAAATAACCTAATCCTAAAGAAGGAGTGGGTTAAAAAAGAAATCATAGAAACAATCAACAACTTCATTCAAGAGAATGACAATAATGAGACAACATACCAAATCTTATGGGATACTTCAAAAGCAGTTCTTAGGGGAAGTTTTATATCTTTGAATGCCTACATAAATAAAATAGAGAAAAAGATCAATGACTTGGGCATGCAGCTGAAAAAGCTAGAAAAAGAGCGAATTGAAAATCCCCAAGACTAATTCATTGTTGGTGGACCTGTGAGCTGATCCAGCCATTCTGGAGAGCAATTTGGAACTATGCCAAAGGCTTATAAAATGTACAGATTCTTGGAAAAGATAATGAAATTTTTAGAAGAGAAAAAAAATATTTTAAAAAATCAAATGAGTGATAAAAAAAATGAACAAAAGAAAGAGAGCTATTTAAGAAAATTATGAAAAAGAAATTAACAGCCTGGTAAGAGAGATGCCAACATATACTGAAGAAAATAACTCCTTTAATATGAAAATTGGTCAAATGGAAGCTTATTACTCTAGGAAATATCAAGAAACAATAAAACAAAACAAAAAATGAAAAAACGGAAGAAAATGTGGAATATATCTTAGGAAAATAAGTGCTCTGGAAAATAGATACAAGATAATTTAAGAATTATTTTACCACTTGAAAATCATGATAAAAAAAAAATCTGGATATATTTCAAAAAGTTTTAAAGGAAAACTGCCCAAATATCTTAGAACTAGAGGGAAAAGTAGAACTTGGAATAATTCACCAATCACCTAGTGAAATAAATCCTAAAATGGAAACTACCAGGATTATTATAGCCAAAATCCACACCTCTCGGGTCAAGGAGAAAATACTGTGAGAAGACAGAAACAAATTGCTCAGATACCACTGATCCATAATCAGGATTGCACTAGATTTAACAGCTACCACTTAAATGAATAAAGGACTTTGGATATAGTATTTTGGAAGCCAGGGGAACAAGGATTACAACTGACAGTAAGTCATCCATTAAATATGAGTAACATTCTTCAGGTGGAAAATTTATATTTCATGAAACAGAGGACTTTCAAGCATTACTGATGATAAGATGAAACTTAAATAGAAAAACTGACATTCAAACACAAGACAAGAGAAGTATAAAAGTGTAAATACAGGTGAGAAATCATAAAAAAAAACTAAAGAATTTGAAACTATTTGTGTACCTATATGAGAAGATGGCACATGTAACTACTGAAAACTTTATCATCATTAGGGCAATTAGAAGGACTCTACTTCGAGGGCATGAGTATGAATCAATTGTAATGGGATAATTTGAAAACAAGAAGGGTGAGAAAGAAGGAGGCATTTGAAGAAGGAAGGAAAGGGAAGTGTGGGGCAAATTATCTTGAATAAAAGAGGTTCACAAGGAAGGATGTTTAGAATGGAGAGGAAAATCAGTGTAAAGGGAAGCAACTGATATTTGAACTTCACTCTTACCTTGACTGGTTCAAGGATAGAAAAAAATATGTATGCAGAAAGATGAATATGAAAGTTCATCTTACTCAACAAGGAAGTAGAAGGAGAAACCAATAAGGAATGGAGGGGAATGGAAAAAGGGAAGGCACATTAGGAGAGGCAGCAGTTATAAGGAAAATAGATGTTTGAGGAGGGGACAGGAAAAAAAAGAAGGATAAATAGAAGAGAATAGAATGAAGGGAAATACACATTTAAGCAATCATAACAGTGCATATGAATGGCATGAATTCACCCATAAAAAGGAAGAAAAGAGCCAATCATATACCACTGCTTGTTTACCCATCTTCCAATTGATGAATACTGCCTCAATTTTCAATTCTTTGCCACCACAAAAAAGGTGCTATAAATATGTACATATGGGTCCCTATCTTCTCTCTTTGATCTCCTTAGCATATAGACCTAGTAGCAGTATTGATGAGTGAAAGGATATAAACAGTTTGATAGTCCTTTAAGCATAGTTGCAAATTATTCTCCAGAATGATTGGGAACAGTGCATCGCTCCACCATCAATGCATTTCTCCACATCCTATTGAGCATTTGCAGTTTTCTTTTTCTCTAATTATTAGTAATTTAGAGTTTTTGTCATATTGATATCTTCGAGTTGCTCCTTTGAAAACTGGTAATCCACGTCCTTTGACCATTTATCAGTTGAGGAATGAGTCTTGCTTTATGAATTAGACTCAGTTCTTTATATATTTGAGAAATGAGAGTTTTATGTGAGAAACTTACTATAACATGAGATTGGCTTGAAACAGAAAAAAATGCACACAGTTAAAAAAAGAGGATAGAGCCGAATGTATGCTTCAGTAGAAGTTAAAAAAGACAGGAATGTTAATCATGATCTCAGAGAAAGCAAAAGCAAAAATAAATTTGATCAAAAGAGATAAGCAAACTGCATTTTGCTAAAAAATGACAGACAACAAAGTGATTAGAATACTGAACTAGATGGCAGAGCATACAAACTCTTGAAGAAAAAGTTAATGGACTTATAGGACAAAAGAGAAAGTAAAATTATAAAAATGGAGGAACTCAATTTACCTCTCTCAGATCCAAGCAAATCTAATAACAAATAAGAAAGAAGTTAAAGAAGTGTATTTAATTTTAGGTAAGTTAAATATTAAAGACCTGAGAATATTTAATGAGGATAATAAGGAACATACTTTTTATCACCTATTCATGGCACTTTTACAAAAACTGACCATGTAATAGAGCCTAAAACCCTCACAAACAAATGCAGAAAAGCAGAAATATTAATGGCATCCTATCTAGACCATAATATAATAAATTTATATTCAATAAAAGGCCTGTAGACCTTTTTTAGATTAAAAATTAATTGAAAACAATACTTATCCTAAATAATGAGTGGGTCAAAGAACAAATCATAGAAACAATCAGTAATTTCAAAAAAGAGACTGACAAAAATGAGGTAATATATCAAATTCTGGGAGAAGCAACAAAGACAATAATAATTGGAAAAACTGCAAGTCTCTAAATGTTTATGTCAACAAAAGAGAGAAAGATCAGATCAACAAATTCAGTGTGAAACTTAAATAAAAAAACCCTAGAAAAACAGCAAATTGAAAATATCCTGTCAATATTGAAATCAATTACCAAAGAGTCACAGAAGTTATGCAGCCACTGTTTCTCAGAAAATACCAAAGACTTCACACAGGTTATCACAACCAGGGTTAACCCTGAAAAACAACATAAAACAAAAACAAAATAAAATCTAAGCTAACAGTGGTTGTAAGTAAAAAGCTTTCTTTATTCTGTTAAAGGAGGGAAATTTGACACATGTGTCTAGTAGGAGACCCACTTTAGGGTGGGCAAATCTCAATATATATACCAATTGCTAATGCAGTGAGTCAAGGTAACAGCAGCAATGAGACAAGTTTGATTCATAGCAGCACTTCAAGACCAGAACATGGTTACTGCAGGTATTTGTCCAAACTCAGGGACCACCTGGTACTGGTGTTAAACAATTCTGGGATTTTGCCAAGGCTGAGTTTATCCAGACAGTAAACACTTAGGACTGTTATGCCAAGCTCAGGGTACAGTTTTCTTGATGGGCCTTAGGTCTGTAAAAATGGGTATCTCCTAATAGCGAAAAGCGAGGAGTGTTCTTGGCATGGGTATTTGACACTCCAAATAAACACCAAAATAGAAATCTTTTAAATCACAGAAGAGAGTAATATGATTTAAATTAAACCACCATTGAAATAATAAATGAAACTATGAACTAGCTTTAGAAAACAAACTCAATAAAATAGATAAACCACTGATTAATTTAATTTTAAAAAATAAAGAAGAAAACCCCAAATTGCTAGTATCAAAAATAAAGATTGTGAATGTTCCATTAATGAAGATGAAATGAAAGCAACTATTAGGAGGTATTTTGCAGCAATATGAATTGCCAGATTAATAGAATAGGAAATGGAAAATTTAAATAACTTCATCTTAGAAAAAGAAATTGAACAAGTCAGAAATAAGCCCTCTGAGAAAAAAAATCTCCAGCAACATGTGGATTTGCAAGTGAATTCTAGTACACATTTAAGGAACAGTTAATCCAATACTATATTAACTTTTGAAATAATAAATAAAGGAGTCCTATTAAATTCCTTCAATAACACAAATGTGGTTTTGATAACTAAACCACAGAGAATAAAAAGATAAACTATAGAGCAATTTTCCTAATGAATTTTGATACAAAAATGTTAAATAGATATTAGTAAGAAGTTTATATCAATATATCACAAAGATTATATACACCATGACTAAAAGCAATGCAAAGCTGGTCAATATTAGGAAAACTACAAGCATAATTGACTGTATCAAAATAAAAACAACAAAATATGATTATCAATAAATACACAATTTTTAAACAAAATACAATACCCATTTCTATGAAAAATACTAGGAAGAGTATGAATAAATAGATTTTTTCTCAAAATGTTAAGCAACATTTGTCTAAAACCAAGAGTAAGGATTATCTGTAATGGGGATAAACTAGAAGACTTTGCAGTAAGATCAGTGGTGCAACACAGTCTTATTATTCAATATTTTATTAGAAATGATAACTATAGCCATAAAACAAGAAAAAGAAATTGAAGGAATAAACATACATCATCAAAACCAATCAATTTATTGAGTAGTTGGCTTAACTGGAATATTTTCTGTTTTAAGTGTTGGTTCCTGATGGGGTGAGAGTAAGTTGTACAGTTGATATCTAAAAATAAGTATGACATAAAAAGAAAATATCTGAAAACAACTTTATTTCAAATAAAATATAACGAACTCTTGTGAAAATAATTTCCTAGATTCAGCATTACTTCAAGCATAATGCAAAATTATGTCAAAGCAGTAAAACTGAGAAGTGAAAATTTCAATCATTCCAATAATCCCTTACTTTCATGACAGGCAGCAGGTTAGAGATGAAGGAGTAACATATTTGAATTCAGAAGAGTTAGGATTGAATCCCATGTCTAATTCTCAACTTCATGATCTTTCCCTCACTGAGCTTTCTCTTCCATGAGATAAATACAATGATGAGGAAACTGAGCTCAGCTACCTTACCAGAAGGTAACAAATACATTAAGAAAGAAACAATTCAGATACTTTACTGGATGTAGGAAAATAAAAAGGAGGCAAGTTACCTCAGCTACCTTCAGCTTGCAAAGATTAAATAAGATATAAATTCCTGGATAATGATTAAATGTTATGTAATTGTTGATAATTATCCTTTGATAATGCTAGTCGACAGACTTGGGGAAGTTCTTTTCAATTATTTGATTGATTGATGGAACAGCTTTATATTTTATTCTATGTTGCAAATAATATTTTACATTATTCAGGATCAAATGGAAATAAGTATTTGACACATGACAATTAATACAGAGGATTTTAATGAAGGATTATTTTTCTTAACAGCTTCAAAAAAAATGTCATGATAACCAAGACAACAATGAAGAAATAACTTTCTTATAATGGATAAACTGATTAATTTTTAAAATTAAAATAAACTCGAAAATAGAAAGACTTGCTTTTTCATGAATCTTTGGACTGGCTAGGAGAGTGATTGTATTAGAGTGAGTCACTCCCAAGCATGTAATAAATTGGTGTCAAGCCACTTCTTTACTCACAACAATTAACTTTTTAAGAACTTACTGACCATTTATTTTTCCAAAACATTTTAAAACCTTTTGGGTTTGTCAAGGCACTTTAATTGAAACAAATGTTATAATTATATGAGCATTATAGAAGATAAAACATCAACCCAATAAAAATTTAACAGAAGATGTGAATGAGACCAAAAGTGAATAAATCAAACAACATCCCTCAAAGAAAAAGTTAAGAAATAGTTCACAAGCAAATGGAAAAGATTAATTTCACCAGTAAAAGAGCAATATAGAAATAAAATGGATTACCAAGATAGGAGGTAGAAGGCAAAAGATTTCATTCTTCTGTTCTGAAATAGTGACCTATTTATGTGACCTATCATCCCACAAAAGAGTCAGCCTATCATAGTGGATAGAGAGTCACCTGCAGTAAAGAAAATATAGGTTCAAGTCTTTCCTCTGACATATGACTATGTGTAGGCTACAACCTTACACTGATTCGGTCAACTTTCAACCAAGACTATAATGTACCTATCAGTTGTTACTCTGCATTAGTAAAGTGTTTCCTTATACCAAATAATCATTTAGAAACAAATTTAGAGCTAGAAGAGACCTTAGAAGCCATCATGACTCCAACTTCCTCACTCTACAGATGAGAGAACAGATACAGAGACAACAAACTATTTGTGTTCCTGATAAATGTATAATAGAGGCATAAGACCTTACGTTTTCTTTTACAGTAAGTCAGTCAATAAATACTTATTAAATGTCCATGTGCTAGGCATTGTGTTAAGTTCTGGATATATGGAAAACAAAGATAGTCACTGTTCTTGAGGAGCATATAATCTAATGGATGAAGACAAAAGACAGAAAGAAAACTGAAAGGGATAAGGAGAAATAATGGAGAAGAAGTCTAAAGGCATGCAGCCAAGTACAAAATGAACAGATGAATTGCCTGGATCCTACCTTAAAAATGGCTTTTGGAAGTCTATCATCACTCCTCCCAATAAGCAAGTAAGTACTGAAGGTACTGATGAAGTATGAGTACTGAGTATGATGCAGAATGAGGCTTCTGATGATGAAGTTCTTGGGATCATGGTGGAGAAGTCCAAAAAAAAATGCAGCCAAAGGAACTAATCTAAAATCATGTTCAGGTCAGTATTCTGTTTCCCTTATCAGACTTTTAAGTTAATTCTCAGCTATGAGATCTAAAAAAAGACCCCTGAAGCAATTGATACAAGACAGATGAGGATAGAGTGTCAAGATTCAGACAAAGTCAGGAGTCTGGAAGGTAGATCAGCAGACAATATAAAGATTGGTTGTAATGGTAATTTATATGGGAAAATCTTACCCATTCATTAATAGACCCATGTGACCTGCTTAAATCACATGGAAGTCTAAGTCACATGTTGGCAGTGGAGTTTGCTGAACAGATGGAATAGGAGAGGTGGAGCAGAACTGAGAGGAAGTGACTGAGAATATTCAGGGCAGAGAGAGAGAGGACACAAGCAAGCAGACAGCTAGGCTTGTGTATGTTTGTTTGTGGGTGTAATAGTAAGTAACCCAACATATACAAGAGAGTCTGCTATCACAGGTTCTTTGATTTGCTTTTCTAAAGGAAAAGGCAACTTTTGATGGGGCAACAATAATTTCAATCAAGCACATGTATCATTCACTTAGTTCAGGGGGAAAGTCAGCACCCTGAACTTCAGAGAAAATACAGAGAAATCAAAGATCAATAGACAGGCTTCCAAACTGTCTGATATGCATCACAGATCAACAGATAAACTGCCTGACCATACATACATAGTTACCAGAAAGGGAAGCATCAATATCTGGGTTTTCAAAGCTGGGAGGCTGCTTAGAGGCTTCCCAAAGTCTTGTCTGGTCAAACAAAATACTTCCAGTCAGTAAGCCCCAAAGCAAAGCCTCACCTCAGTGTACTTAAACAGTTTTATAGAGACAGAGGGCATCACAATTCTTGAGAACCAGTGCCACATTAACAAAAGGTGTGAGCTTTCATACCAATCTTTCCAGGCCCATTAATGGGTGGGGAAGATCTTCCCATTAAAAAGCAAGATTGTATTAACAATTAGAAAAAATGTATTTTCAATACAGTGGGAAAGCTGCAAGGGGAGGTGGCTTGAGGCTTGGGAATGGCTTTGTCCCTGGAGTGCTAATGTATATTAACTTTTTGACTCCTATGACAGATTTGGCTTTTTGGTTTTGGTGTTTGGCTTTCTGGTGTCTGAATAAATACTTTTCTTCTGCCTTCTATATGGAACCCTTGTTATACTTTGTGATTGAGAACTATGCTAGCATATTCATAGTCACCACCAGGGTTGTGAATATTGCCTTGATGATATGAACAAGATTGCAGTTCAAAATCTCTATTTGGAGGCAGAAATGAATATCCCAGCATGGGAGGATTTACAGTATTCCTGCCTAGCAAGGGAATGGGCCAAAAGCACTGGACCTGGCGAAAACTGGGAAGTGAGGTTACAGAAGGGCGAACCTAGAGATTTTGAAAGGTGTTTTCAAGGAATGCCAAAAAATCCAATAAAATACCAGGTGTATGTAGGAGAGGCTGGATTTTATTAACAGGTAATCATATTATGTGTAAAAACAGAGATGAGCTGCTGAAAGAAAAAATTTAGATGGAAAAAATGTTAGCTAATTTGCATGGGAATTCTCAGCATTTGGGCTCTCCTTTAAAAGAGCAAATTGAGGGGTTTCAGATAAAACAAAAGGTTATTCATTTAGCTAAGAAGTGGAAGGCTGGAAAAATAAGTGTGTCTCCAACCTTTATACAGACCCAGCCTAGTTGCCATGATGATGAATGTCAGGAGAGTGCATGGTCAGAAAACGTAACTAAGTCAGAATTGGAAAATGAAACAATGTTGGAGGTGGAGACTTCTAAGGCCAATGCTCACTCCATACTAAGGCAAAAACAAGAGAACTAAGCAGGACACAGTATTTAGAGAGATAATTGAAGACTACTCAGTAGGAGGTCACAGATATTTTGAGTTGGTTTATCCAAAGGATGGGAGAATCATTAATATCTTGGATGGTGAGAACCGGTGATGAAGGAGCTGGAGTATTATTGAAAGATGGCATAGATTGTTTGAAATGTGTTGGTATTAGTTAGAATAATTTTGTACAGCAAGCCTTTAGAAATTAAAATATGCAAGGACTAATGTGTTAGCTTTGACTGAAGAAGGATGTGGTAAGCAAAATCCTACTGACTCTATATGACCTAGTAAATATAGACCTTGGTATTCACTCAGGGACTGTATAAGAAAGTTAAAGGAAGAAGTAATGAAGACTGCCTTAATGACCAGAAATGCAGGTGCATACTATGATAGCACTTTGCAGTTTCCTGTAGGAATATAATAGTGAAAATGACTCCTTCTGCTTACAAATACATAGTTTTGATTCTAATAGTTGGGGAAATAGGGCACCTTCTTTCAGAGGTGCTGGACAAGATTTCATAGTTAAGTGACTTAGGACACTGAGGAAAAGATAAATTTCCTTGAGAGAGAAGAGTAAATAGTCGGTGCATTCAAAAATCAGAACTGATTGACAAGAAAAGAATAGCTTACTTCTCTATTAAGAAAAGGGGTAGATTTTGGAAACATAGATGATATTCCAAAGAAAAGGGGCTTGATACTAGACAGAATACAGAAGTAAAAACTGCCCTTACAGATCTTCCTGAACACTTGTATCCCGGTTTGTCACATATTCAGGGAGAGTAGGAAATTGGCTGAGCTCCAGCTCAGATAAAAGAAATATACAGATGAGATTACAGATCCCATATCAATTGGACCATATATTGGAAAAATCAATCAAATACTATAACCAGGACATTAATAGATATGGGGGCAGAGACCTCCCTTACATATGAAAACTCTGATAAGTTTAAACATGGAACTCTTATCACCATCACAGGACTGGGAGGGACTGAAATATCAGCCAGACAAGTCAAACTAACAATGAAAATTGGACAATTATCTAAGAAAGTATATAGCATGGTAATTGTGCCCATTCCTGAATACATCATTGGAATAGATATATTGAGACATATGACTCTAAATTTACCTGAAGGGAGATACTGACTTGCAGTAAGGAAGATAGAAATTAATACAGCTTTAGTGGGTAAAATAAAAATGAACCCAATCAATTTACCTGAATCTTCTAAAGTAAGTAAAGCAGTATCATATGCCAGATAAGCAAGATGAAATTACTAATCCCATAAAGGAATATATTAAGGCAGGAGTGTTAGACCCTACAACCACTCAATGGAATAATCCTGTCTGATCAGTAAAAAAGTCAGATGAGACATGGAAGATGACATTGACTATAACAATAATGTTATATAATGATAATATTTAATAATTTAAAATTGCAGTAAGACTTTTGGTACACTCTGTATAGCAGTACCTACAAACAAGTGGCTTACAGACAATTTAATAAGATCACTCTTCTCTTATATGCTGCTGTTCCAGATACTATTACCTTAGTAGAAAGGATCCAGAAATATGATGGGACTTGGTACACAGTTATTGATTTAGCTGATGCTTTCTTTACTATCCCAATAGATTCTAAACAATGGGACCAATTTGCTTTCACTTGGCAGGGCCAACAATATACTTTTACACATTTGCCACAAGGATATCTGCATAGTCCCGCTATTTGTCATAGGATTGTGGCTGCACATTTACATGAACTCAAGCTACCTGGTGTATAGCTTACTTACTACATAGATGATATTATGATATAGGGAAAAAATATATTAAAGTGAAGAAGAGTCTGACACTTTTCATTGACCATGTGAAAAACAAAGGGTGGGAAATTAATCCTGCAAAGATTCAAGGGCCAGCTCGAACCATGAAATTTAGGGGTATACAATAGAATAAGGAGCTGTGAGAGATTCTCCCCCAAGTCTGAAAAAAGATTCAAGATTTTCCTATCTTGACCAATAAGAAAGAGGTCCAAAAGTTTATAGGATTATTTGGATATTGGCGATATCACATACCATATCTAGGACACATTTTGAAACCACTATATAAAATTACTACAAAAAAATATGAATTTGATTGAGAACTTGAACAGAGTATAGCTTTTGAAGAAGCAAAGGTCACTATACAATAGGCCCTAAATTTATGGCCTATGGAAAGTGGCCCCTAAGGAATTACAGATTGATTATGCAAACTGGAGTTTATGGTAAAAACAGCTAAGCTGAAACATGCCCTTAGGATTTTGGTCTAGGAAACTCTCTTCATCTGGAATTCAATATACCCCTTTTGAAAAGCAGTTGTTAGCTGCATATTGGGCTTTGGCAGAGACTGAATAACTGATGTTGAGTCATGAGGCAACATGAGGAATCTCAATTATGACCTGGGTAATGAGTACCCTAGCTTCTCATAGAATTGGATATGCACAAGAGGCTAGTATAATTAAATGGAAATGGTATATTCAAAATAGATCTAAAGCAGGAAAAAGTGGAGTTTCTGTTTTACATGAATCTATAGCAAACATAGATACTGAGGGAAATGACACACTCCCTGAGCCAAAGCAACAGTTGGTACAGTCCTTGGTAAAGTGGAATGAGGGATATGATGGATTAACTGAAGAACAAAAGAAACATGCATGGTTTACTGATGGGACAGCAAAATATTTGGGCCACAAAAAAACATTGGAAAGTGATAGCCTGTAACCCATGTACTAGGCTGACTTTGGAAAGTACTGAGATAGGTGGAAGTAGTCAATATGCTGAACTCATGGAAGTACATCAAGCTATCAAAATAGAATAAGAATACAGTGTCACATATTCACTGATTCATGGAAGGTAGCTAATGGGTTAGTTACATGGATGCCCATGTAGAAAAATCAAAATAGGAAAATAGGATTCTAATTATCAAGGAGAAAATATTGTGACATTCCAAAATTTAGGTGAAGAACCCATACAGTGTTGTAAAATTGATAGAATGGTACAAGTTGTTATTATTGCTTGTTAAACAATACCTCTTGTGAAAACCAACCCGTCTTACAAAATAACTAGCAGAGGAACTGAAGCATTGGGTTTTACTGATAGAATAAAACTGAGAGTTAAAGTATGGGTAAAACAGAAGCCAGATGATGTTCCAAAGGCTGCAGAAATTCCCCATATGGGAAAGATAATACTGTAACTGTTGTTTATTCAGGAGAAGATGATTATCACATTGTTCCCTTAACTCACATATTCTACCATGAATGAGGCTAGGACAGTGGGTTCATGGACTCCAGAAGCATGGCTGATGCTATATCTATCCTGCTTCTGGTTATTGTCTCCTTGTTGCTTTTGGCTTTTTGTCTATTAAACTTGCTTGCTAGATTTGTTTTCTGCAGACTTGGTACCCTCCACCTACAGATGCCTTATTGCTTTAGTCCAGATGTCACCCCTTGCCCATGACTATGATGCTTTACCTCTAGACCTGGCATCAACCAAGCTCTGGATGCCAGCTAAAGAACTGACCCCTTGAATGGAACTTCTTGGGGAAGGGACAACTCTCCATCCAATCTCAAGAGGAGGTAGTTATGGAAGAAGAGACCTTTGTCCCTTATTTCAAGATTTTGGTCCCCATTCATTTGAGGGGGGAAAGATGCAGTGCTTGAGCTCAAGTCCCACCCTAAGATATTGTTTTATGTGCTCATTTTGTGTGATTCCTGTTAAATTGTTGTAAAGTTATGTTGATACCAGTTGCCTATGGTATTGTTCCATATATTTATTTTCTGTTATCCCTGTTAAAGTTTTATTGATACAATTGCCCCCACCAACCTATGTAATGAATATGAAAGATCTTGGGGCTGAATGTAATGGTAATTTAAATGGGGATATATTTCCCATTCATTAATAGCCCCAGGTGATCTGCTTAAATCACATGCAAGTTAAAGTCACATGTGTTGGGAGAAGCTTGTTGAATGGGTGGAACAGGAAAGGTGGAACAGAACTGAGAGAAAGCGAATTAGAGCAGTTAGGGCAGAGAAAGAGAGGACACAGATAAGCAGACAGCTAGACTCATGAGTATTTGTTTGTTTGTGGGAAGGCACCAGCAAAGTGTGGAGGAGATTTGGGAATGGCTTTGTCCCCTGCAATACTAATGTGTATTGACTTTTTGGCTACTATGATGGATTTGGTTTTCTGGTTTAGGGATTTGACTTTCTGGTATCTGAATAAGTGTTTTTCTTCTGACTTCTACATGGAGAGTCTGTTATACATTGTGACTGAGAACTACACCAGGATATTTATAGTCACTACTGTTGCTTTGAATATTGCCTTGATGATACCCTGGTCTACAGCAATGAGTTACTAAAGCTTCACTGTCCCAATTTCTACTCTACTGGGACCAACACAAGAAAAATATAGGATCATTAAAGACCAGAGCATACTAGTTAGTTTCAGGGATTTAAAGCCATTTTTCCAAACCACTGATTTATTGGACCCAATCCATGGCAAATTTTTACCAGTCTACAAAATTTTTCTACCAAAGTTCCTTACTTTTTAAAACTTATAAAGTTGGGGGTCAGGGAGAAACTCACTGACTCATCTTTCTCCCTGCACTTTGTTCCTCCCAACATCAACAGTTTGCAGTTCCTGGTTCACAGACCCCATCCTATGTACCACAGTAGTCCCTATGTGAGGCTACAGAAGGCAAAGCAGTCCTTGGTAAAGAATTTAAACATCTGACCAGTCTGCAATATAGTTTGGGCTAAGTAATATTGCTTTAAAGCTACCTCAAAGGAAGAGACAACGACCCTCTGAGTCACTATACTTTGCAAATTACTCTGAAAAACTCTAACTTTGAACTTGCTCACCTAAGCAAAGCTATTCTTATTGTTTTTAAACCATCATCCCAACAGTGAAGACTAGCACACAGAAAAACTATAAAATAAAAACAAAACAAAACCGTACTCATCAAGTCCCATTTCCCTTTCATGCCACAAGTTCTTAACCTGAGGTGTATGGATCCCTAAAGAGTTTGTGAATAAGTTTCAGAGTCCATGAACTTGGATAAGAAAACAATGACACCCTTACTTTCACTAACTTCTAAGTAGAGTTTAGCATTTCTTTCAATTATGAATATAGGCAAAATTAATCTTCTATGGAGTCCACAGTAGGCTTCCCCTGAATGCCATGGTGCCCGTCACAAACACAGTAAGAACCTTTGCTTATCCTATCTTCATCCTCCCACCATCTAGGTTTCTCATAATGGCCCAGATACTCATGTACTCCAATTGAAATTGCTCATTATACTGAGTCCTAATTCCTTCTCTTTAAAAGCTTTCTCTTGTCAAAATTTACCCAATCTATTTTCTATTGTCTCAATCTTTTTGCATTCCCTTCAACATTTGTAATTTTCCATTTCTGTCATTTTAGACAATTGATATTGTGAGGTGGTTGACATTTCTCTAATCAATAGTGATTTAGGGTATTATTCATGACCACATATACTTTTGATTTCTTCTTTACTAACTGCCTGTTTATAACCTTTGAACTATCAGTTAGAGAATGCTTCATGCTTTTATAAATTTGACTCAATTCTTTATATATTTGAGAAGTTCTCTGTGTATGTGTGTGTCTCTCTCTCCTCCCTCTGTGTCTGTGTCTGTCTCTCTCTTTCCCCTCTCTATAGATAGATAAATAGACAGATATAGAGATGATATATGTAGATATATAGAAATATTGATCGTTAGATATAGACAGATAGATATCAGAGAAACTTGTGTTAAAATTGTTTCCCCATTTTCTTCTTTTCCTTCTAAACATAGCAGTATTGCTTACTATTGAACAAAAACTTTTTAATTCAATATAATCATAATGATCAATTTTACATCCTATGATCTCTATTTTTTGTTTAATCATTAATTTTTCCTTTGTCTATAGATCTGACAAGAAAAATTTTCTATGCTTCCTTAATTTGTTTATAATATCAACTTTATGTCTAAATCATATACTCATTTTGACTTTATCTTGGTACTTGGTCTGAGATGTTGGTCTATACCTAGTTTCTGCCAAGCTTTTCCCAACAATTTTTGTCAAAGAGTGAGTTCTTTTCTCATAAGCTTGGATCTTTGAGTTTATCAATCACAGCTTATAGCTCTTCTGACATCATTGTCTCCTGAGTTGGTATCTTGATCTTCCCCGTCACCATAGTAACTTTTTTTGGTCAGGTTCTTTTTCTTTTGCTTGCTCATTTCTCTAGCCTATTTCTTGACTTTTAACTTCATGTTCAAGTTGAGCTCTTTGCCCAGAGTGGAAGGGCACTGTTTCAAGCTTCATATTTCTTCATACTGCTGTATTCAGAACTATTTCTGGGACTCTATATGTTTTCAGTGCTTCCAAGGTGGTATGATCTAAGTAGAGGTGTGGTCACTGATCTCCTGGACTGTGCTGTAGTCTTTACCCAGGAAGAATTCTTTTTCCTCTGTAGCTATGAGTGTTAGCACTCTTATTGGACCTTTTCACCTTGAGACTGGTACTTCATATGCACAATGGAAGAGGGTCTTGAACCCAGTGCCAACAAATGTTCTCCTGTAATCTCTTTCTGATCAGTCATCAAACTTCTTTACCATCTGTGGGCTGAGAGCTAGTGCCACAGGTACAGCTGCCTCCAAGGCCTACTTCTGGTATTGAAGGATCTATCTGTGCTCTGGTGTGACAGACCTTTTTGGACAAACTCCTAAGTTGTTCTGGGCTGGAAAATTGTTTCACTCTGAGCCTTTGTTGGTTCTGCAACTCCAGAATTTGATCTGAGGCATTATTTTAAAGTATTTGGGATGGTGATTTGGGAGAGTTCAAATGAGTGCCTCTCTCTACTCCACTATCTTGGCTCTATTCCTCTCCATATACTTCTTTTTTTAAAAACCATATTAGTCATGTTGTGAAAGAAGACACAGACCCAAAGGGGAAAATAAAACACAAAAAATACAGAAAATAAAAAAACAGTATGCTTCAATCTGCCTTCAAACTATCAGTTCTTTCTCTGGAGGAGGATAATATTCATGATGGATCCTTTAGAATTGTCTTGGATCGTTGAATTGCTGAGAATAGCTAAGTCATTCAGTTTATCATTATACAGTATTGCTCTTAGTGTGTATGGAGTTCTCCTGGTTCTGCCCAATATACTTTGCATCAGTTCATATATTCATTTATTCTAGATTTTTCTGAAGTCCACCTGCACAACATTTCTTACAGCACAGTAATATTCCATTACAATCATATACCACTACTTGTCCAGCCATTCCCCAATTGGTGGGTGTTCTCTCAATTTCTATTTCTTGGTCACCACAAAAATAGCTACTATAAATATTTTTGCACAAATAGGTCCTTTCTCATTTTTTCTATCTCCTCCTCTATATGCTTCTAAAGCATAGGTTTGACTATATCATTCTCCTATTCAGTAGGCTTTTGGTAGCTCCCTATTGTCTTTGAGAACCAATATAAATGCTTCTGTTTGGCATTTAAATCTCTTTACAATCTGAGTAAAATCTCTTTAAATCTGGCCTCAATCTCCTTTTCCAGTCGTATTACATATTAGTCCCCTTTCTGTCCCTTATGATGTAGTCAAATCAGTCTTCTTATAATGTTTATTACATATTGAGTATGTATTATATGCTTGTTGACTATTCTACATAATATACATTATCTAACTCTGTTCCTTAACACCAGCTGTCTTCAATGCTTGAAATACATTCCTTCCCCACCTCCACCTAAGAATCCCTAGTCTTTTTCAATACTCAATTCAAGCATCACCTTCTACATAAAGCTTTTCCTAATTTTCTCTACCATTCCCTCCAAAATCACCTTTTACCTATTTTGTATATGCATATGTATGTGTGTGTGTATATATACATATATATGCGTGTATGTGTATGTGTATTTGTATGTGTAGGTATGTATATATACTCCTCTAAAAGACTAGAAATCTCTTGAGAGAAGGGATTATTTCACTTATGTCTTTATTTCTATAGAGCCTGGCACATAGTAGGCACTTAACAAATGCTTTTGATTAGTAAGTTGCTTGTCTTCTTGTTGCTGCTTTGATAGTTACTTTTTGGAGATGGTGATTTAATGGAAAGGTATGAATCTAGAGATATGGGTACAGAATCAGGAGAGAGAGCTAGCTAGTCAGAAAGACCTGAATTCATATTCTGCCTCTGACAATAGTGGTGTGACCTCAAGCTAATCACTTCACTCTTCTGAGTCAACATTTCCTCATCTATGAATTTATGACATTATAATCCAGAAAATGGAAATGGACTCTGTCATAACAACCTTATAGGATGATTGGGAGGCTCAAAGGAGGTAATATATGCAAACACCTGCACTCAAAGAGCCCAATTAAACTTCTCAAAAACCAAGAAAATACTTTCTGTAAAAATAGACTCCTTTCTCCAAAACCAATCTTGTCCCCTGGATAGAGACCTATAGTTCCAACATTTTGCTCCATAGTTCCTGAAACTCATGTTCAAAGCAAAAGAAAATACTTTCCCTTTTCCCCAAACTGCTATGCTTTCTCCCTTATTTATCTCTGTCAGTCACATCATTATTGCTAGTGGGCATTTTACACCTCATGACAGTCAAAAACCATAGGATCATAAGTCCAGATTTGAAAGGGACTTTAGAGATCTCTAATCCAGAGATATCAAATACATGACCCACTGGCAGCCTGCAAAAACTCTCCTAAATAAAGCCCAGGCCAAATTGAAATGTTATTGGGAAATATTTAATAAAATAGATATATAAAACATAGATAATACGTGTATTTCTAAATTAATATAAGGCCCTTATATATGATTCTATGGCCCAACTTTTTTTTTTAGTTTGACACTAATATCCAGGTTAAATCTCATTTTACAGAAGAGGAAACTAAAGTCTGGAGAGATTAAATTACTTGCCCATGATCATGGCAGATGAGCTGCCTTTGGGCCTAAAATAACAGGAAGAAAGTGGCCACTTTTCCACCTAATTAGAGGGTCCTCACTAAAGTAAATACTTGTTCTTATCTACCTACATTCAGGCAGAATACAGAACTTTCACATGAAAACTCTCTGAAATACTGCAGAGAAATACAAAGAGGAATATACAAATAGTGATTAGTAGGGAAGGAGAGGCTGGAAATAAAGTCCTACCTTGAGAAGAGGAATTCACAGATGATAATGCTCAATACTCACCATGATCTCTTCTGTTCCGTCATACTGTCCTTTCCATGTTATCCAAGCAACCTCTGGACCAGTAAGCCAGAAATTCCAGTTTCCTGGATCTGTAAGGAGAAGCCAAGGCAGATATCATTTGGCTGAGACTCCCTGGGAGGAATGCCTTAAACTTTTACTTTAAGAAGAGAAGTCCAACAAAATGGGGATTGTCTCCAAAGTGTAACTGTATTCATGTTCTCAAGGCTCAAATCCAATGGATCAGAAACACAATTGGTTTATGTGTTACAATTTTACTTGCATTTTAAAACTTCTCCAAACTGTCTGAATTCAAGCAGACTTTGGTCTGAAGGCCCACAAAGAAAAAATTGTAAAGCATTCAGTGTTGTTTCAAATTTTAAGTGCATAATGAAACCATAGCTGCAAGGAATGTTTGCTTTTTCAATCTCTTTGCAGATATGGTAGATGATTCATACAAATAAAGTTCTTAAATCATAGCTTTCCAGACAGACTTATCAAGCCAAAAAAAACTTCAATTCAAGACAACCACATCTTCTTTTGGAGCTTAAATCCACTGAGGCTAGGTTATTAATGACCTTGAGTTCTTAAACTGAAGATTATTTGGACAAATCAGGAAACAGGGAGTCCCACACCATTGTAGACTGGTGAATCTGAAGACAATCTCAAAGTCAGGAAGTCTTGACTTCAGGTCCTCCCTCTGAGAGACAGTGACTGCATAACCCTTGGTTAGTCACTTACTTTCTTAGTCTACTACACAATTATTTAAGACTATAAGCTGCAGAGAAGATGACTTCCATTGCTAGAGAGAGTTTTCTCATTCTAGAGTTCATTAGATCGATGAAATTACCCATTCCTTCATTATAAAACAAGTCTGGGCAGTTATCATTTAGGGAGAGCCAAGACTCCTTTTTTGAGGGACTCCAGTAGTTGTGGGTACTATACACGCCTCTAGATCTACCAGTTTCTCTACTCTCTGATACCCCATTATGATTTCAGTGGTAAAGATATGTTCCCTTGATCATTCAGAAGTTAGAAACAACTGAAAGTTCATTCCAGCTTCTATTATCTGCAGACTATTGCATCTGAACATTAGAAAGTCTACATAAAAAGATCCTTACCTTTACAGAGCTCACTGTTTGGCAGTATATAATATTTATAAAATTACAATATGATATTGTATTAAAATAACAAATAATAGAAAAACAGTGCATGGTAAATGAAATGGAGAGATGTACACAGAATTCTCTGTGAAATCCAACAGGAAACCAAGGATTCACTTGACGTTAAGGCTTCATGAGAAGAGGGAAAGGAATGGAATAAGCACTTCTATGGCATCTAGTATGTGCCAGACATTATTCAATGTGTCGTACAAATATTAACTCACTTGATCTTCACCACAAACCTATGCTGTTATTATTTCCATTTTATAGTTGAGGAAAATAAGGGGACAGAAATTAAGAGACTTGTCCAGGGTCACACAGGTACTAAATGACTGAGGTTGAATTTGAACTCAGATCTTCCTGATTCTAGAACCAGCACTCTATCCACCACATCACCTAGCTGCCACCAAAGTATGACATGAATCCTAACCAAGAAAAACATTGGGCATAACCATTTTGTTAAAGTTTATCTTTTTCAAAACAATTTAATATATTTATAAAGTGCATCCCAGAGAATGAAGGCAAAAACTCACTTAAGTATGTACTATTTACCAAACTGGGTGCTAAGTGCTGAAAATACAAATAGAAAAAAAAAGTCTGGACTTGCCAGCAGCTCACACAGTAGTCGGGGAAGACAGCATATATAAGAAAGTTCAGCTATAGGGCAGATGCAAAACAAAAGAATGGATGGCAGAACCCAACGAACCCTAAGGTGCATCTGCAGAATAGATGGCATTTGTGGCACTGACTTTTGTGTCTGGGGAGAGATAAGTGATTTACCCAAGATCATACATTTAGACTATGGTATTTGAACCAAATAAAATCATTTAAGCATATTTCATTGTTATTCCAAAATCATAGCAGATTTATTTTCCTCATTCTACATACCAATACTTGGTTTATCTAATTTATGTGTCCATTCAGATTTTTTTAACTTTCACCAATATTTTATTTCATAAATAAAATTAATTGTGTATATCTCATCCTAAAAAAGAACTGTTGTTATCCTCCTTTATTCTCAGACTATAAGAAAACTACTCCCTTCATATGCTTCAAGAGAGACTGAAACCTTTCCAAACAATTAAAATTTTTTATTTCTTGTTTTGGAGGTGAAAGAGGTTATAGACAATAATGAATGAGTGTTTACATGTTATTTTATTTGACACAAATATTTAGAATTGAAATGTTTATCTTGAATGTCTCATATTAAGCTCCCCCCTTAGGTTACTTGCAGAACATTAAGGTTTTAGCAATGGGTACATTCATCACTGATAACTGAAAAAAGAAAAGTTGAGCATAAAAGTTGAGGCAAGATCTGGAAAGGCATGAAAGACCTTGAGTTGGAATCTAATTTACCCAATAGAATACAATCCAAAACATGTCCCAGGCTTTTATCTCTTCTTAAAAAGAAAAAAATCATACTACACTACAACCCTGTCAGTATAAGCTGCTTTACCAAAATTATTTCACAAGAACATGATGTACTTGCAATCATGAGTTCTTCCAAGGAAAAATATACTTGATACTTACCTCATTAACATCAGGTGATAGAAGAAAAATGAATTGTCTTGTGGTTTATGATATATATGTACATATACATATATACATACACATATGTAGGCATATCCTATGAAACTGCTATATTTCCCCAAAGGGCATTTTAATTTGTATTAAACCTTGGACTCCTATTTTTTATATGATAAGGATGCCAGACTTAGAATTCTGACACTTTGCCTTCCATCTTTCCTGGGTTAAAGTTTACATTCACTCTCGTGGTTCTCTTACTTCATCTGCTTGTCCTCAGAGGGTAAAACTAAGAACCTTAGGTGGAGGCTGTAGAGAGGCCAATTTAAGTTCTGTTCAAGAAAAAATATTTTAACAATTAAAAAGTCAAAAGTAGAATGAGCTGTCTATGGAGGTAGTGAGCTCTACCTCACCCTTCCAAGGAAAAACCCTGTATTTCCACTTGTTGGTTTGCTCTAGAGAGGAGTCTAGTTGCAGCATGGATTGGACTACATCTCTTCAGAAGTACCTTCTAACTCTGAAATTGTATGATTCTGTGTGAAGAATGAAGCTGTAAATGAGAACCAGAAGTTTATGTACCAACATAACAAGATAGCAAGATACCAAGTAGAAACAGAAACAAGTTGGATGCAAAGTGGGAACTATGCATTTTAGATTTTGTAATGCTCTCTATGCCTTCCTTATGTGGTCCTACATTCTTCCCTTATCTATAGATCTGACAGGTAAACTATGCCATGCTCTCCTAATTTGCTTATGATATCAACCTGTATGTAAGAATAATGAACTCATTTTGACTTTATCTTAGTATATACAGTGTAAGATACTGGTCAATAACTAGTTTATACCATACTGTTTTTGAAGTTTCCCAACAGTTTTTTCAAATGATGAGCTATTGTACCAAAAGCTGGAATGTTTGTATTTATCAAACAATACATTGCTATGGTCATTACCTACTGTGTATTGTGTACCTAGTCTATTCCACTTATCACCACTCTATTTCTTAGCCAATACCAAATTGTTTATATCACAGTTTGGTATGTTTTATGACAAAGCTACTTTCCTTCTCATTTTTTTCTTTGATTCCCTTATATTTTATATATTTTGTTCTTCCAGGTAAATATTGATATTATTTTTCAAGCTTTATAATTATTTTTATGTAATTTGATTTGTATGGAACTGAATAAGTAAATTTATTTATTTAGAATTGGCATTTTATTTTCTAAATTTTATTTATCTATTATTTTAGATTTTTATTGATATATTTATAAATGTTTACTTATTTTATGTACTTTTACTTATATTTTATGTTTATTATTTACATATTTTATTTATGCTCAGTCTACACACGAATAATTACTTTTCCAATTGTTCAGATTTGAACTTATTTGTGTGAAAAGTGTTTTGTAATTGTGTTCATATAGTTCCTGGGTTTGTCTTGGCAGGTAAACTCCAAGTATTTTATATTGTCTACAGCTAAACAGAAATCTTCTTTCTTTTTCTTGCAGATGGAATTTGTTGGTAATATACAGAAATTCTAATGATTTATGTGAGTTTCTTTTGTATCCTACAACTTTAATAAATTTGCTAATTATTTTGACTAGTTTTTTAGTTGATTCTCTAGGATTTTCTAAGTGTACCATTGAATCATTTGCAGAGAGTAATAGTTTTGTTTTCTCCTTGGCTATTCTAATTCCTTCTATTTATTTTTCTTCTCTTATTGCCATAGTTAGCATTTCTCATATAATGGTAAATAATGCTAGTGAAAATGGGCATCCTTGCTTCACCTCTGATTTTATGGGGAAGGCTTCTTTCTTATCCCCACTACAGATAATGCTTGCTGACAGTTTTAGGTAGAAGTTACTTGTAGTTTTAAGGAAAACTCCATTTATTCCTATGCCTTCTAGTGTGTTTTTTTTCTTAATAGAAATAGGTACTGTTAAAGGCTTTTTCTGCATCTATTGAGATAATAATATGGTTTTTGTTGTTTTTTTCTCATTGATATGGTCAATTATGTTGATAGTTTTCCTAATATGGAACTAATCCTGCATTCCTGGTATAAATTTCACTTGCTCTTAGTATATGATTCTTGTGATATGTTGCTGTAATCTCCTTCCTAGTATTGTATTAAAATTTTTTAACAGAAATTCTTTAGGAAATTGGTCTATAGCTTTCCTTCTCTGTTTTTACTGTTTCTGGTTGTAATATTAATAGGATTTATAGAAGTGGGAGTTAAAGAGCTTCTTCTCTCTCTCTCTCTCTCACCATTAATAGGCCTCAGGTGAAGTCCATTAAGGGAAGTTTGATTAAGGGAGGCTTGTTTTTGTAGGAAGGCTCACACCTTTTGTTAATGTCTAATGAGGCACCAGGGGCATGATTCCTTCCAGGTCTGAAAAGTATAAATATATGTATATGTGTGTATACATATATGTATATACACACACATATATATATACATATGTATATATGTATGTGTGTACATATACATATACTTACACACACACACAAACACAGTCTGAGGTGAAGTTTTGCTTTGGAGGCTTACTCTTTGAAAGAAGGTTCATGTGCCAGATAAGACTCTGGGTAGCCATTTAGGAGCCCCCAAGCTTTGACAATCCAGATATTTGTACTTCTCTCTCTGGTAACTATGTATGCATGTATTGGTCAGACATTTGGATCTGTCTATTGTTCTGTGATGTATGTATTGCTTATGATCAGGTGAGATGGTAGATAGTTAGAAGCCCTTTCTGTTGATCTTTATTTCTCTGCTTGTATTTTCTCTGTTGGTATATGTGATTAAAGAAGATTGTTGATCCCTCAAAAGCTGCTTTCCTATTAGAAAAGCAAATCTAAGAACCCATGCTAGTAGACCATCCTGGATTTGTCAGGGTGCTTGCTGCTCTACTGGTTTAGGCATCACTACCATATTTGTGTCATAAGAGGAGTTTGATAGGACTCCACCAATTTTTCAAATCATTTATAATTTATAGGAATTAATTGTTCTTTAAATATTTAGTAAGATTCATTTGTTAATCCATCTGGCCATGGAGGTTTTTATGATTTGTTTGATTTCTTTTTCTAAGATGGGGTTATTTAAATGCCCTATTTCCTCTTCTGTTAATCTGGGCTGTTTAATTGCTTGCAAATACACATCAAATTTGCTCAGATTATAAAATTCATTGGCATATGATTGGGCAAAATAGCTTCTAACAATTACTTAATTTCTTCTTCTTTGGTGGCACATTCACCCCTTTCATTTTTGATACTAGTAATTTGGTTTTCTACTGTTTTTTAATCAAATCAACCAATGGTTTATTATTGTTTTTTTACAATACCATCAGTTCAATAGTTTTCTTATTTTCAATTTTATTAATTTCTCCTTTGATTTTCAGAGTTTCTAATTTGGTGTTTATTTGGAGATTTTTAATTTGTTCTTTTTTGAGTTTATTTTTAAGTTGCATGCCCAATTCATTGATCTACTCTTTCTCTTTTTCATTATAATATAGACTTTTAGAGATATATAATTTCCTCTAAGTATTGCTTTAGTGGCATTCCATAAATTTTAGTTTGTTGTCTCATTGCTGTCAATCTTTTTAATGAAATTTATTATTTCTTTGATTGGTTCTGTGATCTTCTAATTCTTTAGCATAAGATTTAGTTTCCAATAATTCTTAATTTATCTTTTCATAGCCCTTTATTACATAGAAATTTATTGCATCATTATCTGAAAAGGATGCATTTAATATTTGTTTTTCTGCATTTGATTGTGAGGTTTCTATGCGCTAATACATGGTCACATTTTGAATAGATGCCATGAACTGCTGAGAAAAACGCATTTTCCTTTCTTTCCCCATTAAATTTTCCCCAAAAATCTATCATATCAAACTTTTCAAAATGCTGTTTACCTCTTTAAATTCTTTCTTGTTTATTTTGGGGTTAGATTTATCTCTGAAAGGATATCTCTGAAAGGTTGTTGCTTGCTCATTTTCCAGTCTAATTCTCGACTTTTAACTTGTGGCTACAAACTCTAGTATGCTAGAACTCCTCTTCATTCTGGGACTGTGACTCAAGCCTTTGACTTGGATTCCTGTTTCAGCAATGCAACAGAGTCCTGAACTCAGTGGAAACAGAGGCCCCAGTATTCTCTTTCTATCTGACCCCCTTATCATCTGTGGGCTGAGTGTTCCAGAAACTGAAACCACCTATTCCATCACTTCCAAGACTTGAGCTGGCTTTCTTGGGTTTGGCTTGCTGCTGGCTTGCTGGGGTGCCACCTGGGCTGGACTGTGCTCCACTGTCACCCTACTAAAACAGAACTTTCCTGTCAACCTTCTTGGACTAGAAATTTGTTTCATCCTGCCCTTTTGTGATTTCTGCTGCTCCATAATTCATTTTGAGGCGTCATTTTAAAGTTGTTTGAAAGTAAATTTGGGAGCCGCAGGCAACTCCCTGCCTTTATTCTGCCATCTTGGTTCTGCCTCCCTCCACTCACTTTAAATCACCCAAAGAGCCTGGTCACATTCTTGCCCCCATCCTCTTACTTGGTCTGATGGTTAGAGATAAGGTGGGGGTAGTGGGCACAAGAGACAACTTTTAGCTCCCCTCCTGTTGCTTTAGAGCCTGGGAATTTCAAACTGCAATTTTTATTACTAGAATTTTCATGTCATAAAAAAGATATGCATAAAATTTCTCATATCCCTATTTCAAGGAAATAAAAAATCTCTCTTTCTTTCCAATGTGCTTAAACTGCTTCTTCTTTTTCTTTATATGCCTCTTCATTGATATTAAAAATATACCTCTGCTTTCCTTCATATTCTTCTGCTAAACTTTCTTTTAATTGCTCAATTCTTAAATTTTCTATATTTCAATTATATCCCAAACTATGGAATCTTTGGTTCACTGAATTTCTCCTTTATAATTTTAGCTTGCATTGTTGTTAAACAAAACCAATGACTTACTAAAACTTTTACTCCCTAAGTGGCAAAGTATTTCAGCTCAGGCTATGTTGTCATTAAATTGCCTATAACAATTAAACTGTGAAATTATTGCTAGTTAATTATTATTTTGTTATTTTCCAGAAGATGCCTCATCTTTCTGTCACTCTCCCAAAAGTGAAGAGAGGCTTATATTTCACAACCCTAGTCCTAATTCCAAAAATCCACTAAGATCTTCTTATAAATTATAAAAAACCTTCAATACCTTAGAAAAATCTGGTCCATCCAAGTAAGAATTGAATTCTATTATTCAAAGAAGCAACACAAACCATTTTTTACAAATTAAATTTCACTTTTATTGCAGTTGTTCCCTTAAATAAACTTCTCTTTTTTGAAAAAGAAGCAAGACAGTTCATTAAAATTCACACTGTGAACCTTTTTTGAAATTTAGCTGAAACTGACTTCGCTTCTTTAATCTTTGATGTTGAGTAGGGGAAGAAGACCCCTAGAGTGTAATCCCATGTACCAGCAGGGTAGAGATGTTGGTTTAGATTTTCCCTTCCTCTGCTCTTTCTCTCATGTGCATCTATAGTGATGCTCCTAAGCTTGCCCATACCCTTCTGATGTCACCTTGGGCAGAAAGCATAGATATACCATTTAATTTCTGGCAGGGATTGATTAACAAAAGCAGAGCTAATTGTTATGTCACATGGTTTGAGTAGATCTAGCCACAAATCTCACCTAGAACTTTATATAGCTTATTATAAAAATGGATAGGAGTCTCATTTGCTTTGTGACAAGTTGTTTGAAATCTATTCTAATTAATCTCCAATTTAGATGGAGAGTCTATGATAATTACTAACAAAATTGCTAGCTAAAATAACACACACCAATTCAAAAATTTCTTTCTAAATTGATTAGTAACTCATTTGAATTTGTAAAACTCCCAAATATCTAAATTAGATTCTTCTCATAAAGCTTATTTACTTTTTGGTTTCTTACAACCAAACTTTGTTTAACTATTTTACTCTTTACACAAACTTTCTCTTTTTTAAAAAATCAGGAAAAAGTTAGTAATAAGCAGGTGGTTCTGAGTGTCAAACCTACTTAAAATGTGATTTGCAGTCCTATTTTTTCCACTTCGAAACTTCATTGATACAACTTTTAAACCAGCTTCTTTCTAATCAGTGAAATGACCTTCCTCTCTTAGTGTAACACAATAAATTTGTCACTTTGGGGGTGGGGGAGTGATAAAAGGTCTATATAACTTCCATATCTGTGTTCTTAATTTCTTTAAAATAACTTCTGAAGAATGTTAACTAAAAACTCATTAGAATACTTCAGCATTTACAAAAACATTCAAACCACAATTTAGAGATTTACAATTGTGATGGTAGATTTTGAAGCATGAGAAACTGAGGCCCAAAGTTCCAAGCACAATGATTTATTCACAAGTTTAGCAGATGCCAACAAATCATATCATCTGACTCTTCAGCAGTCAGAGACAAATGGAAGTTTTACAGAGCTTTTTTTAAGTAGTAAAGCCAATAACTTGGAAATTAGAGAATCCTGAAAAACTTGTTTTGAATATATTTTGATTGGATGAGACAGGTCACTTGACTTCTGGTTAGTCTAGGTACATCCTGGAAGAGTACAGTTGTAATTTGTCATTATTACCAACATTCTGAATATAGGTGTGTTGGGGGATATTAAGGCATTTCATAGGAGGGACACTCACCATGTTATTTATCTTAATTGGTCAAGATACCACATCAATCAGTCTGTCTATCAAGGGAGTATTGTGCTAACTGAAATGTCCTGTTACTGTGGTAAGTGTGGGCAAAATATTAACTTAGCTGAACAGAGAGCTAAACATGAGGGTAACTTAGCTGGAACAGAGGACAACTTAGATTTGAGAAATAAGGAAATGTTTATTCTAGCTGAGCTTCAGGGGCTCAGTTCTACAAAAATGAGGAACTTAGTCTCTGACTATAGTGATATTACGTGTGTGTAATACAGCATACATATATATATATGTATATATGTATTTTAATCTAAAAGCTACCTGAGTTAGACCTTACAAGCTCAAATAAATCAAGATAATAAAAATTAAATTGATTAGGAATTATTTCTTTCACAATATAGAATTTAGATTTTAGTCTCAAACTCAGTTTCAAATCAGTTCACAATGCATTAAATTTTTGTCAATTAGGGAAACTATTCCTGTCCCTCCCACCTGTGTTTCTCTTGTCTGCCTCCTTGACTTGATGAGAATCAAGGGAGAGAGGGATTCATCCCTTTTTAAGGAAAAAAAAATTAGTTAACCAAGGACTAGTAAGCAGTTTAACTTACAAACGTGACAAAACAGACACAAAGGCACTAAATACAATTAGGATTAGTGTGCACCAAGGAAAGTCTCCCTGCCATGGTGTCAAATTGTGGGATACACACACATGTATATGTGTATACACATGTGCATACATACATACAGATAGTTAGACAGACAGACTAATTTTGCTTTGATTTTTTAGTCTGCCTCAATTAACAGTTGGGAAGAGTTCCTGTTACTGGCTTACCTAATTTCTTACAAAATGGTCTCTCTTCTGGCTTGGATCAGCCACTATCACCCCTACATGAAAAAGGAAATATTCTTTTGAGGATCCAGTAACCCTCTTATGAGAACCAAGAGCTCCTCTTTAAGAAAAAAAATTTCCAAAAGTTCAGTATTGCCCAAAAGGATAATTCCCTAGGGAGGTTTCCTGGGTTTTCTATTACCAATTATTACCAGTAAGACACACTTAAACATAGACAGGAAGACAAACACAACGACAACATTTCTAACCATGTGGAAATTTACTTGGCTCAGAAGAGAATGGTGAGAAGATGGTCAGGTGCCTTCATGGAAAAAGCTTTAGTGGCAAATTCCAGTGAGCTCTTAAGGATTTTCCCTGCAGGACTATTTTAGTGAACTTCTTCCCCTTTCTGTCCCATACAGGCTGCCAACTGTTGTGATTGAAATGCAGGTTAACCGAAGCAAAATGTTCTAAGCACATTCAATTTTATTCAATTACTAAGGCTAGTAATTATCAATAAAAGTGGTTTCTCAAGTCCTCTATCAGTCAAAATACCACAAGGTAGGGCTAGTAAGCCTTCATTTAATTTAGGGAAAAACAAGCAAACAAAGAATAGGAAACATAAAACAATACAATTGGTTACAAATTCTGATGTATCATAGATGACAGAAAATAATATGATTGGATGGAAGTTTGGGTTACAAGGCTAGCAACAACCTCTCCTTCCATTTCATTGCTAGGGAAAGCTCATTGGTAGTGTCCACCTGCATGGATAACAGTCCAGACTTTCTTGAGGGACAAAAAGTATTGCAGAGATAATAAACATTCTTGCTTCCATCTGCATCTTGTAACAGGTTGTATATGGACAGAAGATGTGTAGAGACAATATGTTTCTTTGAATTAAGATAATTTATGGGAATCCAGCTCAAAGAGGAAAGTTGAACTTCTGAACTTAACTCAGAGACAAAGATATGTGGTTTAGGCAATTTTATATTATATTGGGTTGATACAGAATAGAATCAGTTACAAAATAGATTCATAATCACTTTGATATTCTCATTATGAAGGGTTTTGAAGTTTTTATATTTTAATTTGAGGTGATAAGGAGATGATGAAATATGTTGGGTAAGGAAGTGACATTTTCAGACCTGTACCTTAGGAAAATCATTTTCTGGGTGACTTCTATCTTTGAAAGTCTGTAATTGAAGCAAAATAAATCAATAAATTGGTTATGTTTGAAAATGAATTTGACATGTTTTGCTTGAACATCTTTTCTGTTTATAAGGAAGAGCTTTTTTTTCCCAATTGACCTTGAAACTTAGAGGTCTAAAAATTAAAAAAGAAAGAATAGAGCAAATTTTTAAAAATTAATATACAGGAGAAAACAGAAGGAAATATTGAAGGGAGCACATCCAAAATAAGGTAATTCTGTTAATACCATGTTAAATGTAATAAAGACTTCAAAAAAACAGACAAAAAAGAAAAAACTAATAAAAATTCAGTTCCATGAACAACCCTCTTTATTTCCTCTTCTTTATAGTTTTAAATATTCATGTTTGTTTACTTCAAGTTCACAATTAAAAAGTAAAATAAAATAAGGAAATCATGACTGTTATCTTCATGTTTTCCTTTCCTTCGTCCTCATAACAATCACTTATGAAATCCTTTCAATATCGTTTTTTATAATATCCACTTTGGCTTCTCCTGCAATTGGACTTCCACTATTTTAGGTCAATCAATCCCCCTCTGTCTCTCTCTCCTGGTTTATTGTTATATGATCCTAATGGTTCTTCCCTGCCTCTAGTCCACACCTCCTAGCTTGTTCCAACTCCAATTTAAGCTACATAGTACTACTAAAACAATCTCCTTAAAGCATACCTATGATCTCGTAAATTCTCTTCTCAGAAAACTTTCAGGAGCTCCCAAATGCATACAGAACAAAAGAAAGCATATAAAGAAGCTATTCATTTTTTTCAAAAACCTTTACACGTTTATTTTTCAGTAAAATTCTGATATTAATTCATTCAAAATTTATTAAATCCCAGTGATAGACACTGTTTTGTGACATGTGTTGGGGGAGATGAGTAAGGACAAATAAAACATGAAATCTATCCTCATTGGGCTCACACAGTCTAAGAGCAGATGAGTCCTGTGCACAAATAAAATCTCATATTTTTTAAGGTTTACAAACTTGTTTTCTTCAAACAAATAATGCTTTCAGATACACAAATTGTAATCATTTTACAGTAAAAGAAGAAAATGAGGTTTGGAGAGTCAAAATGACTCATCAGATGTCAGACAATTTATGTCAGAGAGAAAATTCAAACCCTATCAATGCCAAGATAATAATATAGTGCTTTGAGTTCAGACGAGGGAAAAAATAACTTTCATGGGGGAGATTTAGGGAAGACAACACTGAGGAAGTGAAATTTTAATTTAATCAAGAAGTTTGGATGGGGTGTCATTAGGCTGAGACAGAGGAGAGAGTTTCTGGCCTTAAAGTAAGCAGAAGCATAGAACCAGGAAAGTACAGATGTGTTTGGAAAATGGCAAATTATGTGAAGGTTTGTAGACAGAGGGTATATGAGTAGAATGATGAAGCAGATGAAGTAGAAAGAAAGGTAGGCTATAAGCACACATGAAAGTCCTTGAAATGGAACTGGTTCTTTGTTTGGTAGACAATGGAGAGCCGTGGAAAATTTTAGAATAGTAAAGTTGCATATCATATTTGCATAGCAATTTGGTAAACATAAGATACATTATTAAGGATACATTTTGTAAAACCATAACATTCTAGGGACTAGAAGACCAAGAATATAATTTGGCAGAATTATGTAGGATAAATTAGAAGAAGACAAGACCAGAGGCCAGGAGATCAATGGGCAGGGGGATGGGGGTGGTGGGACAAGTATTGACAGTTTAGATAAGAAGCAATTAGAACGTGATCAAGGATGGTGATGATGGAAGATGTAAGGGGGGGAATATAAAAGATAAAAGGTTAAGAATCTTTACCATAAATTCTTTCTAGAAGTTATTGGACAAATGTTAATTTAAGACTGGGTACTAAGCTAATCTGAGAAAAACTGATTTAGAATTACCCAAGAATCATCAAATTTTCTCAGGAAACAGTTTCTGTTTTGTTTATTTTTTAGGATCCAAAAGGATCCAAATCTTTATTAAGCAAAAATTTCAAAGAAACTTCCCCCTGAGTATGCTTCTCTGAAGTAGGGAGAAAGGGTATTTTTAGCAAAGCTTCACAGTTTTTAATTAGTGCCATTTCCCTAGATGTCCATGAAAGAAGAGACAGACAGACAGACATAGACACAGAGACACCAGAGACACCAGAGAGTCAGAGAGAGATTGCATTTTCATGGTGAATCTGGGCTGGAAAAAAATGTGCTTTAAATACATTACTAGGAGGACATTTTCTTAAATTTCCAGCTAGGTGGCTCAACTAGGATAACACTATTGGCTCAACTGGTCTCCTGGTTTGGAGGTACCTCAAGGGCCCCAGGCATATATTATTTCCATTCCTTTTCATAGAACTCCTATGAGAGAAAAGGCAGGGAAGCAAGGCTCAAAACCTTTGGGATTACAATTTGTGTGGTGGTAAGCCACAAAGGGCCAACAGTATGTCTTTGCCAAGAAAGACCCTCACTCATCTCCTAAGGGAAAATGACTCAGATGAAATGAAGGGTTTCAGTTGTCAAAAGTGTTGCCAACACTAATACATGGTACAACACATACCCCTGTTGAGGCCTTGAAAAAAAAAGGAAAAAAAGAAGATCTAATAAGTCAACAGTAATCTGAAGACTGCAGAAAAAGAGTTCAGAAGTTAATCATAATAAAAGTAATACTTAATGCTTTACAAACTTTCTTGCTGTTCCTGGATCTGAGAATTACAATAACCTGCTAGAATTTTTCTATGAATTCAATATTTTGCCTCTTGATTTAACTGCCCACTTAGGTAACAAAATTTATGATATAGTTAACACAGATGAATCACAATGGAAAAAAAAGCAAGAGCTCTAAGAATTTAATATAAATGTATTTTTTACTCCTTCTTATGAATACTCAATAAAGTGAAACACTCTACCTGTATTTCTATATTATCGAGATTAATAATTTCCATACCACTGGAAATGATTCCATTGAATTAAATTTGCTTGAAAGAAGTTTCTTCCTCTCAGTATCTTTCTCACTGAGTTCACACTGGTGCCATCATCTAACACTGTCAGGACAATGAGCAGACTTCATGTGTCGATGCCATATTAGTTGTTTTATCCACCCATACAGAAAAAGTTCAGGATAACTATAAAACGCTGACTATGTTTTCAGAAAAGGAAGATGACCTTGGAGAAGGAGGAAGGGGACGAGATACAGAGATACAGATAGAGACAGAAATGGAGAAACAGATAAGGACAGAAAAAAATTGAAACTGATAATCCTATATAAACTTGATCTTTGCCCATAATTATCCATAATTTACAGCTGAAATAAGAGACATTTTTATCTGAGACTTTAGAAATTAGTGTATAAATACTGCTAGGAAATTTGAGTGTGCATTTACATACAATGTGTCCTAAAAGTCTTAGTGTACAGTTTTAGCTTAATTTTCAGTAAGATTTTTAGGACACACTGTATTACCCAATGATAGATAACCAGATAGATAGAGATAGATGGATGAGACAGAAAGATAGAGAGATAGGTAGATGGATATGTGTATATATACACATATATCAAGATCATATGCATATATACATACATATACATATTCATACACAGATACATATATCCATGTAATGTGTGTATATACACTTGTATATATGATATAAAGCTACGTAAATAGGAATAATAGCAAAATTAAATTAACACTATAATTATAATGACCAACTTTGGCTTCACAAAAGACTTGAGAAAATCATCTCCCTGCTTTCATTGATGAAGTAGGAGCTTTTAAAGTTTTTTTTGATTTTTTTGTTTTTTTTTTTTTTTTACAGCTGGAACCCTTCCTACTCTTCCAGTCTTCCTACATTTTATTTTATTCTGCATTGTATGATCAAGCCACACTCCCTACTTGCTGTTCCTCATAGACTACATTCCTTTCTCATCCTCATGCCTTTGTACTGATTGTCCCCATTCCTGCAATGGTGTCTCTCTTTACCTCTGCCTCTGAGAACCCCTGGCTTCCTTTAAGGCACAGCTCAAATTTTATCTTCTGTTGAGGCCTTTCCCATTACACTCCAAACTTGCCTCCAACAATCACTGCCTTTACCACTACAGTTGATTGCCTTCTAATCTGTTTCTTATGGTACATATTTATTTGCACACTGTCTCTCTGACTAGAATGTAAGCACTTGAGGACAGGGATTGTTTTTGCCTCTTTTTGTATCCCTAACGCTCAACAGATAGTAAAAGTTTAATAAATGTTAGATGGATAGATGGATAGAATAATGCTATACTCTCAAATGTCAATGTGCTACCTGGCATTGCTGAGCTGAACTGTTTTTTTTTTTTCATTTTTAGTACAAGGAAATGCATATGAACTAGAGCATGGGTGAAAGATAGTCAGATAAGAATTTGATATAAAAATGGAGTCAGTAAAATAAACGAAAAAAGAAAACATCTAGTCCAATAACTTCATTTTACAAATGAAGAGACAGAAATCCAATCCAAATATCAAATGATGTTCCCACAGGGAATATCCACAATATTCTCAAGTGTTGCTTGAAATAGATTAAAATGTAATTGGGAATATTTAAGAAAATAAATAAAAATACAATGAAACAGATAATAATACATTATAAATTAGGTCAATACATGTTCTGTAAGGATCCCTTTAGTGTGCCCCATTCCTATTTGGGTTTGACACCGCTGATAATGGATGTGAAGCATTATGCGAAATACTATATAAATGTTAACTATTCTGGTTATTTTTCTGACTTGCAAAATGCTACATATGTCCCATCTGAAGAGATTACCGTAAGCCCTCCCCTGTCACATAGGAAAACAGTTTCAGGAAAGAAAACAAGGAATTATTTTCTCACAGGGGTTGGCAAAAATGTGATTCTTCTGAATCTTCATACATATGATGTCTAAAAAAAATTAGGAGACAAATTACACCACTAAGCAATTCAGATCTCATCCATTTTATTGGCTTGTGTTCATGAGGAATCTTCTCGGAGCTAGCAAAAGAGACCATCAGAATGACTTCCTCACATTTTAAGTAAAACAAATATAACCAAATATTCAAAAAAGACAAATTTTGAGCTGGGCCAAAGAGATGACAGAAGAAAAACAATCAAAGGGGTGAAAAGAGATGCTCTGATGGGTTTGTTACTTGTTCCTGCTCATTCATGTCCTTCCCCACCCCAGCATTCTCTCTACTCAAGCTTATATCAGCAACTGAACACATAGCCTTTTAGTGTACTCTCCCTGATGCATTATTTAAGGCTCCTGTGTGTAATCCATCACTAGTTAGGTTGCTTCTCCACTATACTGCTCGCACGTGCATAGAGCTAAATAATGAATTGCAGTAAGGATCAACAAGAAGAAAATATCTATGTTTCTTAACCAATGAAGTTAACTCTGAATTTCTGATACCTATCTACATTTGGGTTCATATGACTGATGGCGTTGTTGATACCCAAGATAGATAACTAATTGATAAGAAAATATCTAGCTGCCCTTGATTATTTCAAAACACCACACTAAGGTGAACTATATAGCAGGTTACTAAAAGAAATGTCAGGCATGATTAATGAGGCATATTCAGTGATCTTTGAAAGACTAGGGAGAAGAAGAGACCACAAAATTACAGACAGACAAATGTCCAATTGATTTTTTTAGATGATAATGTAATCTGTAAATTATAAACCTGCAAGACTGCCTTTGGTTCTGCCCAATATTTTAGAACATATTGTAAAGTAATGATAAGCTAGTAAATAGAAAAGTAAAGAGTCACAAAATCTACATTGTTTCACAGAGAACAAGTCAGACCAAACTCACTCCATTTCCCTTTTTGCAAGGTTACCAGACTGGTAACAATGGGAGTGCTTTTAAAATGATTTTACTTAGATTTTAGCAATGCATTTGACCAAGACTCTTAAGACAAGATGGAAAAATGTGAGTCAGGCATGTGCTGGAACCAAATAAAATGGGCTCCCAAGAGCCAGTTTTTAAATTTTCAGGGTGAGCATTTATTTCTCAGAATTTGGCAAATACTACAAATCAGGACTTACTTTATTATTTGCAAATTGCCTAGACTTTTTAAAAAGATGGTGAAAATGTTGATAATATATATTACACTTAACAGTGTTTTGTGTGTTCTTCCCCCTCCCCCAATCCTGAGAGCAGGATATATATACACGTACACACACAAACTGTAGCCTTGCCAGCCAACTAAACCCTTGTGCAAGATGTGTGCATGTATATGTGTGTACCTACATACATACATAGCTATTTATTTATATGTATGTATACACACTGTATGTATACGTATTCATACTTACACAAACTGTAGCCTTAACAATGCCCTTCCTAAAATGTGGTACTCTAATTTGACCACAATATTCCAGATGAACTCCCTACTCCTTTCCTCTAAAAAATTAGGATTATCTTTTGGTGTTCATAGAAAATAAATCAAAGAAGAATTCATCAGATTTTCCTATTTATATTACCTCCTACATTTATCAACAATTGCCCTCTAAATGAGAAATTTTGTGAAAAACCCACCTCTACATCAAGGTGGTTGGGGAGAGCAGAAGGAGGAACAACCATAATTCCCAATGCAAATTACTGAAGCATTTTTTTTAGAGCCAGTCTTGGGAAGACTGTAGATGAGACAGCAGTCTCTTTAAGTCTGGGTTGTGCATTGGGCTCCAGCACAGATTGGTCAGAAGGGAAAAGGGCAAGTGAGAAAGGAAGGTGACAGCTTTCCATATCACTAGTAAAGAAGGGAGCATTTCTCAGGGATTTGGGAAAGGTTATAGTCTCAGGGACTGCTCTCCACTATCTCCGTCACAGTGACAGAGGTCAGTAGACTCAGGCAAGAGAATAAAGATACGTTTTGGAAAGGAGGAGGGAGGAAGGTATCAGCATTTTTGCTAACTTCTAAGCACCCCTGAGTGTTAGGATCTTCCTAGTGTTAGTACTCAGGGCTTATATATTTCTCTTTTTATATAAAAATATAACAACCTGTATCTGATGCACATGTGTGATGCTTCAATTCTCCAATTCTCAGAGATTCCATGACAAAGATTGAGGGAATGGGATGGCAAAGGTAGAATCAAAAGCTACTTCACTTGGAATGTCACACAATAAGAGCTTAATCAACATAGCTGAATGACTGCTCCTTCTGCATCTAATCTCTACCCTCTCCAAACAATTTCCCACACAGTCATCACAATACTTAGAAGTACAGTTCTGGACATGCTACAGTCCAGATCAAGAAGCTTTAATGGCACCTTATTGTGCTAGGGTAAATTACAAAGTCTTCTGATCAGCATTTAAAGCCCTTCCCAATCCGGCTCCAACCTTTCATTTCAGGCTGATTGTTCATACCTTATGTCCAGCCAAACTGGTCCCCTTGCTATTTTCCGTGCTGGACTGTCCATTCGTTCTTCTCTCTGAGACTTTGTTTTGAATGATCTCTCTTCTTATTTCTGACTCCTGAACCCTTAAGTTTCTTTAAAATTCATCTCAAATGCCCACTCCTTTAAGAAGTCATTTTTGATTCCCGAAATTGTTAGTGGATTTCCAAATTCATTCTACAGTTGTATATATATTTACAAATATGCCCATATACATCTACACACATTAGAACATTTGATTATCTTAAAGATGTCATTACAATCTCATCAAATATAAGTTCTTTGAGGTCTGGGATTGTCTCACTTCTGATTTTGAATTCCCAGAACTTAGCACAGCACCTTCTCATAGTATATGTTTAACAAGTACTTATTGACTGATTAATTCTAAACTTTAACCCCTCTCATACTGTTCTTGCAAGATCATGCTACTTTTTGTAGCACTTTTTGTCCTTCACTGCCTTCCATTGCTTCCATCTTCTGGACATGTCTTTTAAAAATCAAAGTTGTTTGTTGAGTGATTTGGGCATCCTCACTAGTTTTTTTGGCAATGCCCCTTTTTATCTTCAAATTTGATTCTCTTTTGTGTCTTTCGAATTTCATCCTTAAGAACTTCTATTTCTTTTTTAACCTAAAGGATTTCCTTGTATCCTTCCTCTAAATCCTTTGAAATCTGCCCTTCCAAAATGGAGACTGCATTTTTGCCTCTGTGACTTTTCTCTTCCTTTCTATCAAACTTTAAGAGATCCTCACTTCCTCACAGTGCTCCCATCATCTCCCACCCTAGCAATTGATTTCTTCTTCTCTTTGAGACTCAGTTCCAGAACAGCATTTCTTCTGGTTAGTTCCTCTACCTTTTTTAAATGATGTACTCATCTTTAAGGAAAATCAAGAGATAATTAAATTCTCTGATTTTGTCAAAGAGCAAAGTCTGGCTGTTATGTGAGTAATGGCTTGTGATCTGTCCCCTGAGTTATTTTTTTATTTTATTTTCAATTTATGTGACAAAAATAGCATTTCCTTAACAATGTACAAGGAAAAAAAGATGTTTGCCACAGAACTGCAAATCTACCATGTACAATTTGCTATTCCCTCCAAACAAAATTATCATGTAAATTCCTTTTTCCCCCCTCTCCTTACCTCTGCCCTGGGGATGGCTACCATTTGGCAGAAATAGGCATTCTGAAGATCACCTGGCAGGATAAGGTACAAGACACTGAGGTCCTTACTTGAACTAAACTGCCAAGTATTCAAACTATGCTTCAGAGAGCAAAGGTCCAATGGGCTGACCACGTTGTTCAAATGTAAAATATATAATTGCAAAAAAGACTATTTTATGGAGAACTAACAAGGGGCAAGCAATCACACGGTGGTCAGAAAAAGTGATACAAAGACACTCTCAAGGTCACTCTCAAGAACTTTTGAATTGATTATGTGACACAGGAGACACTGGCACAGGACTCAATGAGGTGTGCCCACATCAGAGAAGGTGCTGTGCTCTATAAGCAAAGCAGAATTGAAACAGCTCAAAGGAAACATAGGATGTACAGATTTAGAGTATTGACCCCAAATGTTCACATGGACTATCTGTGCCCAATCTGTAGTAGAGAATTCCGAGATTTTATTGGTCTGGTCAGCCACAATCAGAGACTTTGAAACTTGACTTTAACTTAGTGATGCCATTTTGGTCCTCTTAGAGAACAAAGCGAAACAACCAACCAGTCTACACATTCTTCTACTTATCAGTTCTTTCTCTGGATGTGAAGAGTATCTTTCTTCATATGCCTTTTATTTTTAATTAGCATATTTAAAACAGTCAAAATTACTTTGTTTCCTGAATTGGACCAACAGGCATGTTTAATAGTTAGTGGGGGTAGGGTTTTTCTTCTACATCACACATCATGGTGGTGATTGCTAAAGTTAAGAAAACAGTGGGCACTAGCAGAAAAGTATGCTTCAAGGACAACATGGAATCACATAATATTCAGGCTAGAAAGTATATCAGGTGTTTTGTCCAGTCTCTTACCTAGTGCAAAAATCCCTTCTGTTACATTCCCAACACTAGTAATCAGAGCTCTATTCATATATGTTCAATGTTAGGGAGCTCATTACCTAAAAAAGTGAACTAGCTCATTATTAGACAGTCCTAGATATTAGAAAGTTAGGGAAAGAGGTTTCCACAGTGCTTTAAGGAATAAGCCACTAGAGGACTCTGAATTAACTATCCAAAATGAATGTCCAGGCTAGTTTTCCTATTGAAAGAGGTGAAGGAGCTTGGGATCCCTCAGCTTATCAGCAATATCAGTGCCTACCAAGTGATTGTCAAGGCTGTCTATATCACCTTTGGCATCCAAGAAATGAATGCATTCATTGTTAATGCCACAGCCAAAGCTACAATTTGTAATGATGGTGAAGTTTCCATCCTGAATTTCTTCAAAGATGTCTATCCTAAGGTAAAGACTAATGGACTAGTGGACATCACTAAGTCATGAGATGCTGAGGTTGACAATGGAACTACTTTGTTATCTTTGTTGGCAGCAGAATTCTTGAATCAAGTGCAGTCCTATTTCACTCCCAAAACACCTTTCAGGCTTTCTGCACAATGACACAGTTAGCAGTTAACAAGATCAAGGAGATTACTGTGACCATAAAGAATGAAGACATGGGGACATAGCCAAGATGGTGGAGTGAGAGCAACTACTCATTTAAGCTCTTAGACAAATTTCTTCAGATACCTCTAAAAAGAGAATCTGACCAAATTTTGGAGGTGCAGAATCCAATAGGAGACAGATTGTAGCAGAATCACAGCCCAGGACAGACTGGAAGGTCAACAGGAAGAATCTGCTCCAGAAAGGTAGAGGAGCATACATCACAGTGCGACCTGCCCCAGCACTCTGAGCAGGAAAGTCTCAGGTCAGGGTGGCCTGAGGCAATGGTAGCATGGAAGAAAGGTTAAGTGGCAGCCCAGGGCAGGAGACTGGTGGAGCCTAGTGAATGACAGCCTCTGAGTCCCAGGTATCAGTCACAGCCCCTCCTGAGACTTGCAGCCTGCAGATTTAACATCTGTAAGTCACCTAATTGAATTTCCAAGAGCCAAAATGGTGGCATGATCAATAAACACTCTCTCCCCCTCCCCTTGTTGACCTTGAAAGAATCATAAAATACTTCCCCAGAAAAATTCTGATCAATGGGATCGCAGAAGGGGCAAACAGTCTCGTAGCACTTGAGGCTAGGAATATTCTGCTAACTATGGTGACAGCCCCACCTCAGTAAACCAATCTAGAGAAGATCCAGAGGCCAAGGGAGTAGAACCTTGGATTAGGACCCAAGTGTGCCTCAGTGCTCCAGGGGAAATGGGAGAGGCAGCTGAGATCACCAAATGCTGAGCTAACCTTTGCTCCAGCTCAACTGAGGAGATCTCCTGTGACCAGACCACCCCTCTCCCACACTTAACAAGCTAGTCCAGAGCTAATCCAGGGAAACACAAAACAAAAAGAAAAAAAAAAGACACCTGCTCTTTTCTTTCTTACACTACCCAGCTAAACATCAGGTTCTCTAGCTTCTAGCTGAAAGAACCAGAGGGCACAACACACAAAGCATCACCATCACGAACAAGAAGAAGCAAAGCAAGAATGAAAAGACCATAGAATCTTTCTATGGGGACAAGGACTAAAACACAAATAACAAAGAGGTCAATATCGAGACTGTTCTCACATCTGAAACTTCAGAAGGGACTAAACTGCTCTCAGGCACAAAGATCTCCTGAAACAGCTGAAGAAGGAAATAGAAGAGAAACTGGCCAACGATTTTAAAAGTATGAAAAAAGAATTCTATGAAGAGAACAGCTCTTTAGAAAGGAAAATTGAACAAATGGGAAAGGACGCACAATACCTAACTGGGAAAATTGGACAAATGGAAAAGGAAGTACAAAAAATAACTGAAGAAATTAATTCCTTAAAAGGAATAATTGGACAGATGGAAAAAAAGAAGCAAAAGTTAACTGAAAAAAGCAATTTGATAAAAATTAGAATTGGGCAAGTACAAACTAATGACTCTATGAGACATCAAGAATCAGTCAAACAAAATCTAAAGAATGAAAAGATAGAAGAAAATGTAAAATATCTGACTGAAAAAATAACTGACCTGGAAAATAGATCCAGGAGAGAAAATTTAAGAATTATTGGCCTACCAGAAAGCCACGATGAAAAAAAAGGGTCTCGACAAAATCTTCCAAGAAATCATCAAGGAAAACTGCCCAGAAGTGCTAGGTCCAGAGGGCAAAAGAATCATCAAAAGAATCCACATTCACCTCCCAAAAGGGATCCCAAAATAAAAACACCAAGAAATATTGTTGCTAAATTCCAAAACTATCAAGTGAAGGAGAAAATACTACAGGCAGCCAGAAAGAAACCATTCAAATACCAAGGAGCTACAGTCAGGATCACACAGAACCTTGAAGCTTCTACATTAAAATATCCAAGAAATTGGGATATGATATTCCATAAGGCAAAGGAGCTGGGACTAAAACCAAGGATCAATTATGCAGAAAAGGTCAGCGTAACATTTTAGGCAAGGGCATGTACATTCAGTGAAATAAGGGATTTCCAGACCTTCCTGACAAAAAGGCCAGAACTCATCAGAAAATTTGATTTTCAAATGCAGGTCTCAAGAGAGGCATAAAAAGGTAAACAAAGGAAAAGAAAAACTTGTTACTCAATTTGGGCAAAGTGTTTACTTCCCTACAAGGGAAGATGATACTTGTTAATCTTGAGAATTTTACATCTATTATGAAATATAAAAGGAATAAACATAGATAGAGGAAATGGGTATAAAGTAAATGATGTGAGGATAAAAATGTGATTCAAGCAAGCAAAGGGATTGTAACAGGAGATGTGAAAAGGAGGAAGCAGAAAATGGAAAATTACATCACAGGAAGAAGTACAAAATTACATTATAGTAGAGGGAAAGAGGGGAGGGAGATGAGCATTGTTTGAGAAGTACTCTCATCTGATTTGGTTCAAGGAGGGAACAATAAACTTAATTAAGTATATAAATCTAACTAGTTCTATAGGCAGTAGGAGGGGAAAGAGGAAGAAAGGGGAGGGGAAGATAAAAGAAAGGGAATAAGTAGTAAGGGTAAAGGGAAGTAAAAGGGAGTGGGACCAAAAGAAGGAAGGGAAGACCATGGGAGATGTGGTCAAAAGTGAAAACTCTATTGAGGAGAGGAAGAGAGATGGGAGAACCAAAAGCACAAATGGTGGGAAAGAGGATGGAGGGAATACACAGATTGTAATTATAACTGTGAATGGGATGAACTCTCCCATGAAACAAAGATGGATAGCAGAACGAATTAAGTCATAATCCAACAATATGTTGTTTACAAGAAACACATTTGAAATGGGGGGGGACACACACAGGGTAAAGGTAAAAGGTTGGAACAGAACATATTGTGCTTCAGCTGATGTAAAAAAAGCAGGAGAAGCAATCCTAATCTCAGACTAAGAAAAAGTAGAAATAAATCTAATCAAAAGAGATAAGGAGGGAGACTATATCCTACTAAAAGGCACCATAGACAATGAAGCAAAATCATTAGTAAACATGTATGCTCCAGGTGGTATAGCATCCTAATTCTTAGAGGAGAGGTTGGGGGAGTTGAAGGAAGAAATAGCCAGCAAAACTATGCTAGTGAGGGACCTCAGCCTCCTCCTCTCTGAAGTTGATAAATTAACCTTAAAATAAACAAGAAAGAAATGAAGGAGGTGAATAAAACTCTGGATAAGGTAAATATGACAGATCTCTGGAGAAAATTGAATGGGGATAGAAAGGAATATACCTTTTCTCAGTGGTACATGGCACATATACAAAAACTGACCATGTTCTAGGGCATGAAAACCTCACAATCTAGCGCAGAAAGGCAGAGATAGTCAATGCATCCTTCTCAGATCATAATGCAATAAAAATTATGTGTAATCAAAGGCTATGGAAAGATAATCCAAAAATTAATTGCAAACTAAACAATCTAATCCTAAAGAAGGAATGGGTTAAACAACAAATCATAGAAACAATCAACAACTTCATTCAAGAGAATGGCAATAAGGAGACAACCTACCAAATCTTATGGGATACTGCAAAAGCAGTTCTTAGGGGAAGTTTTATATCTTTGAATGCCTACATAAATAAAATAGAGAAAGAGATCAATGAATTGGGCATGCAGCTGAAAAGCTAGAAAAAAAGCAAAGTGAAAATCCCCAAGTAAATATCAAATTAGAAATACTGAAAACCAAAGAAGAGATCAACAAAATTGAAAGTAAAAATACTTTTGAATTAATAAATAAAACCAATAGTTGGTTTTATGAAAAAACTAATAAAATTGATAAACATTTGGTCAATTTGATTTAAAAAAAGAAAGAAGAAAACCAAATTACCCATGTCAAAACTGAAAAGGGTGAACTCACCTCCAATATGGAGGAAATTATAAGAATAATTAGAAATTATTTTGTCCAACTTCATGCCCATAAATTCGACAACTTAAGATACATGAATATTTTAAAAAATATAAATTGCACAGATTAACAGAAGAGGAAATTGAATACTTAAACAATCCCATCTCAGAAAAAGAAATTGAACAAGCCATCAATGAACTTCCTAGGAAAAAATCATCAGGGCCAGATGGATTTACAAGTGAATTCTATCAAACATTTAAAGAACAGTTAATACCAATATTATATAGACTATTTGGGAAAATTGGGGAAGAAGGAGTGCTTCCAAATTCTTTTTATGATACAAATATGGTTTTGATACCTAAACCAGGAAGAGTCAAGACAGAGAAAGAAAATTATGCTGGTGAGTGACCTCAACCTCCCCCTCTCTGAACTTGATAAATCTAACCTTAAAATAAACAAGAAAGAAATGAAGGAGGTGAATAAAACTCTGGATAAGGTAAATATGACAGATCTCTGGAGAAAATGGAATGGGGATAGAAAGGAACATACCTTTTTCTCAGTGGTACATGGCACATACACAAAAATTGACCATGTTCTAATTTCTCTAATTTTAAATAAGATTTTAGCAAAAAGAATACAGCAGCTATCATGAGGATAACACATTATGATCAGATAGGATTCATATCAGGATTGCAGGGCTAGTTCAGTATTAGGAAGACTATTAGCATTATTGATCATATCAACCACAAAACTAACAGAAACCACATGATTATCTCAATAGATGCAGAAAAAGCTTTTGACAAAGTAAACACAACACCCATTCCTATTGAAAACACTTGAAAATATAGGAATAAAGGGAACTTTCCATAAAATAATAAGCAGCATCTACCTAAAACCTTTGGCAATCATTATATTCAATGGAGATAAGCTAGATTCATTTTCAATAAGATGAGTGGTGAAACAAGGATGTCCGTGGTCACCACTGTTATTCAATAGGGTACTAGAAATGTTAGCTGTAGCAATTAGAGAAGATAAAGAAATTGAAGGAATTAGAATAGGCAAAGAAGAAACTAAGTTATCACTCTTTGCAGATGATATGATGATATACTTAGAGAATCCCAGAGATTAAAGTAAAAAACTACTTGAAATAATAAACAACTTTGGCAAAGTTCTAGGTTACAAAATAAACCCACGCAAATCTTCTGCATTTCTATATATTAGTAACAAAGCCCAACATCAAGAGATAGAAAGTGAAATCCCATTTAAATCTAGGGTAGACACTATAAAATATTTGGGAGTTTACCTGCCAAAACAAACCCAGGGACTATAAGAACGCAATTACAAGACACCTTTCACACAAATAAAATCAGATCTTAGTAAGTGGAAAAACATCAGCTGCTTGTGGGTAGGCCAAGCTAACATAATAAAAACGACAATTCTACCTAAATTAATTTGCTTATTAGTACCATACCAATGAAACTATCAGATAATTATTTCCTAGAATTGGAAAAAAATAATATCAAAATTCATCTGGAAGAACAAAAAGTCCAGAATATCAAGGGGACTAATGAAAAGAAATGCTAGGGAAGGTGCAATAGTGCTACCAGATCTCAAATTATATTATAAAACAGCAATTATCAAAATCATTTGGTACTGGCTAAGAAGCAAAAGGGTAGACAAGTGGAATATGTTGGTATTCAAGACACAGTAGGCAATAAATATAACAATCTTCTGTTTGATAGACTCAAGGACCCCCACTTCTGGGTTAAGAACTCACTGTTCGACAAAAATTGCTATGAAAACTGGATAATAGTGAGTACACAATCTAGGTATAAAGATTGATACTATGGACAAATCAGTGAAGCAAGGAATAGTGTATTTTTCAGATTTATGGAGAAAGGAATAATTTTTTATTAAAGAAGAAATAGAAAGCATTATGAAGTACAAGATGAATAATTTTGATTACATTAAACTGAAAAAGTTTTTGCACAACCAAACCCAATGCAACCAAGATTAGGAGGGAAGCATTAAACTGGGAAAGAATTTTTGTAGCTAGTGTCTGTGATAAAGGTCTCATATATATATATATATATATATATATATATATATATATATATATATATATATATATATATATGGAACTGAGTCAAATGTATAAAAATGCAAGTCATTTCCCATCTGATAAATGGTCAAATGATATGAACAGGCAGTTTTCAGAGGAAGAAATTAAAGAGATCTATAGTCATATGAAAAAATGCTCTAAATCACTATTGATTATAGAGATGCAAATCAAAACAACACAGATACCACATAACACCTATCAGATTGGCAACCATGACAGAACAGGAAGATGATAAATGTTGGAGAGGATGTGGGAGAGTTGGAACACTAATTCCTTGTTGGTGGAGTTGTGAGTTGATCCAACCATTCTGGGGAGCAATTTGAAACTATGCCCAAAGGGCTACAAAAGCATGCATACCCCTTGACACAGCAATACCAGTTCTAGGACTATATCCCCAAGAGATCATAAAAATGGGAAAGGGTCTCACATGTACAAAAATATTTATAGCAGCACTCTTTGTGGTGGTCAAAAACTGGAAATCAAGGGGATACCTATCAATTGAGGAATGGTTGAATAAATTGTGGTATATGAATGTAATGGAATACTATTGTGCTATAATAAATGACGAACAGAAAGACTTCAGAGAGGCCTAGAAAGACTTATATGAACAGATGCTGAGCAAAAAGAGTAGAACCAGGAGAACTTTGTACACAGCAACAACCAGTATGCAAGAGTTTTTTTGGCAGACTTGGAACTTCATTGCAACGCAAGGACTTAAGAAAATTTCCAATGGTGTTTTAAGGCAAAATGCCTTCTACATCCAGAGAAAGAACTATGGAATTCATTCACAGAATATAGCAGATCATTTTCTTTTGTGTTATGCTTTGGTTTGTTATATGATTTCTCCCATTCATTTAAATTCTTCTACATAGCATGACTATAGTGAAAATGTATTTGGTAGGAATGTATGTGTAGAATCTATATGGAATTGTATGCCATCTCAGGAAGAGAGGAGGAAGGTAGGGGGAAAGGAGAGGGGAAAATCTAAGTTATATGGTAGTTATTGTAGAACACTGAAAATAAATCAAATTAATAAGAAAAATAAGAATGAAGACAAAGAGGAACAGAGGTGGCTATTTGAGAAGAGCATTATGATACTGCTAAGCTTCAAACTGATTTCCCAGCAGAAGGTCACATTTGCAGTGGATGCCATGGTGATACTTGATGACCTGCTTTAATTTGAGATGATTGACATCATTCTAAATCACTACTGGCTAGAGAAATGGAAATTAAAACAACTCTGAGATACCACCTCACATCTATCAAATTGGCTAACACATAGGAAAGGGAAAATAATAAGTCCTGGAGGACATGTGGAAAAATGGGGACACTAATGCACTATTGATGGCATTGTGAACTAGAGCAACCATCCTGGAGAAGAATGTGGAACTATGGCCAAAGACGTGTAAACTATGTCCTTCTTTTCGCTCTGCAAGGTCTGTATCCAAAAGAGATAAAAGAAAATGGATGAGTGACATTCTCAATTGTCAAAGATGAATCATGGCAGTGGACTCACAATTTATACGTTCTTGGAAAAATGGATGTTCCTGAGGGTGGCAATCAATTCTGATTGGTTAATTATTAATGAAAGAATGAATATTACAATGAGAGGTAGACCTATTCTAATGAGGGAGTGGGGAAAGTATCGTTGGTTATATCATTTATTTCTAAACTGCCCAGCCTAGGACAACCTATTCAAAGAACTTATCCTCACTCATACATGTGGAGAGCACAATGGGCTTTCCCTCTTAGGTGGGGTGTCAACAAGATTGAGAAAAGGAACACACCCAAATAAGGTCATTCTGTTACCACCACGTTAAATGTAATAAAGACTTTTGAAGAAACACATTTTAAAAAATTCAATTCCAGGCGGAGCCAAGATGGCAGGGCAGAAAGACGCACATACACATAGTTCTGAAACCACAGCCCATAGAACATCTGTAAAAAAGAACTCCTGGCGAATTCTGGAGCAGCAGAGGCCACAGAACGGTGGAGTGGAGGAGATTTCTGTTCCAGAGAGCCCTGCAAACCCCTCACAAAAGGTCCGTCGTGCTGCGGATGCGGAGTCGAACCCAGCCCTGCGTTGACAGCGCAGCACCAAGAGGAGCAGATCCGAGCAGGCTTCAGGGACGGAATCTCCAGTGGCCACACAGGTCCCTCCACCCACAGGTGACTGGGGTCAGTGAGAGGGTCTCTTTGGCAGGTTGACAGGGGAGTGGGGTGCCCCCATAACTCAGGCCCCCTCGGGAGGCAGCAGCAGAGGCGGGAGCAGACCAGGGCTCCCCAAGCAGGCAGGAACCCAGATCCATTGGTGAAGGTCTCTGCATAAACCCCCTGAGGGAACTGAGCCTGAGAGGTGGCCCTGCCCCCACCTGAGCACCTGAACTTAATCTCACACTGAATAGCAGCCCTGCCCCCGCCCAAAGCCCTGAGACTGGAAGCAGCATTTGAATCTCAGACCCCAAGCACTGGCTGGGAGGTTCTGGAGGTGAAGTGGGTGTGAAGAGAATATTCAGAAGTCAAGTCACTGGCTGGGAAAATGCCCAAAAAAGGGAAAAGAAATAAGACTATAGAAGGTCACTTTCTTGGGGAACAGGCATTTCCTCCCTTCCTTTCTGATGAGGAAGAACAATGCTTACCATCAGGGAAAGACACAGAAGTCAAGGCTTCTGTATCCCAGCCCACTCAACGGGCTCAGGCCATGGAAGAGCTCAAAAAGGAATTTGAAAATCAAGTTGGAGAGGTGGAGGAAAATCTGGGAAGAGAAATGAGAGACATGCAGTCAAAGCATGAACAGCAGGTCAGCACCCTGCTAAAGGAGACCCAAAAAAATGCTGAAGAAAAGAACACCTTGAAAAATAGGCTAACTCAACTGGCAAAAAGAGGGTCAAAAAGCCAATGAGGAGAAGAATGCTTTCAAAAGAAGAATTAGCCAAATGGAAAAGGAGATTCAAAAGCTCACTGAAGAAAATAGTTCTTTCAAAATTAAAATGGAAGAGATGGAGGCTAATGACTTTAGGAGAAACCAATAAATCACAAAACAAAACCAAAAGAATGAAAAAGTAGAAGATAATGTGAAATATCTCATTGGAAAAACAAGTGACCTGGAAAATAGATCCAGGAGAGACAATTTAAAAATTATGGGACTACCTGAAAGCCTTGATCAAAAAAGGAGCCTAGATATCATCTTTCATGAAATTATCAAGAAAAACTGCCCTGAGATTGTAGAATCAGAGGGCAAAATAAGTCTTCAAGGATTCCACAGAACACTGCCTGAAAGAGATCCAAAAAGAGAAACTCCTAGGAACATTGTGGCCAAATTCCAAAGTTCCCTGGTCAAGGAGAAAATATTGCAAGCAGCTAGAAAGAAACAATTCAAGTATTGTGGAAATACAATCAGGATAACACAAGATCTAGCAGCTTCTACATTAAGGGACAGAAGGGCATGGAATAGGATATTCCAGAAGTCAAAGGAACTAGGACTAAAACCAAGAATCACCTACCCAGAAAAACTGAGTATAATACTTCAGGGGAAAAACTGGTCTTTCAATGAAATGGAGGATTTTCAAGCATTCTTGATGAAAAGACCAGAGCTGAAAAGAAAATTTGACTTTCAAACACAAGAATGAACAGAAGCATGAAAAGGTGAACAGCAAAGAGAAGTCATAAGGGACTTATTAAAGTTGAACTGTTTACATTCCTACAGGGAAAGACAATATTTGTAACTCTTGAAAGTTTTCAGTATCTGAGTACTGGGTGGGATCACACACACATACATGCACACGCACACGCACACACATACAGAGACAGAGTGCACAGAGTGAATTGAAGAGGATGGGATCATATCTTAAAAAAATGAAATCAAGCAATGAGAGAGAAATATATTGGGAAGAGAAAGGGAGAAATGGAATGGGGCAAATTATGTCTCATAAAAGAGGTAAGCAAAAGACTTATTAGTGAAGGGATAAAGAGGGGAGGTGAGAGAAAAACATGAAGTTTACTCTCATCACATTCCACTAAAGGAAGGAATAAAATGCACACTCATTTTGGTATGAAAACCTATCTTACAATACAGGAAACTGGGGGATAAGGGGATAAGCAGGGTGGGGGGATGATGGAAGGGAGGGCATGGGGAGGACAGAGCAATCTGAGGTCAGCACTCATGGGGAGGGACAGGATCAAAAGAGAGAATAGAAGTAATGGGGGACAGGATAGGATGGAGGGAAATATAGTTAGTCTTATACAACACGACTATTATGGAAGTCATTTGCAAAACTACACAGATTTGGCCTATATTGAATTGCTTGCCTTCCAAAGGGAAGGGGTTGGGAGGGAGGGAGGTAAAGAAGTTGGAACTCAAAGTATTAGGAACAACTGTTGAGTACTGTTCTTGCCACTAGGAGATAAAAAATACAGGTAAAGGGGTATAGAAAGTTATCTGGCCCTATAGAACAAAAGAGAAGATGGAGACAAGGGCAGAGAGGGATGATAGAAGAGAGAGCAGATTGGTGATAGGGGCAATTAGAATCCTCGGTGTTTTGGGATAGGGGAAGGGGACAAAAGGGGAGAAAATCTGGAACCCAAAATTTTGTGAAAATGAATGTTAAAAGTTAAATAAATAAATAAATAAAATATTCCATTATCAGTAATGTCTTTGAAATGAAAACTTCAAGGGAGTGGACCCATGATGGAAAAATGGAAGCACAGATCTGCTCTAGCTCTCCCCCCAAAGCCATTGAAGTCATTAAAATACCTGTAAAAATAATTCTAAACAAATTCTAGAGCAGCTGAAGCCACAAAATGACATAGTGAAACAGATTTCCAGCCCAAGACAGCCTGGAAGGTCAACAGTAAGGGTCGATTGCACCAGGCTCAGAGTGGAAAACAGGCCACCTTGGTCTGCTTGGCACAGACAGACCTGGAGCAGGTTCAGGGCACTGAATCATGAAAACATGAATCATGAATTGAGGTTTCCAGATTTCTCAATCACAAAAATCAAAAACATCTTCAAAGGTGAGTGAGAAAACTCTTTCACCTGGGTGAGAGAGGAGCTTTGTTGGGCCCCAGTCTCAGGTCAGATGCAGACACTGAAGCAGGAGCATCCACTTCAGGAGCTCTCATCCCACAGACCCTGGGAGAATTGAGCAACTGATATGAGTCTCAGTCTTGAGTGGTAGTCCTGGCGTTAGTAGAGCTGACATGGCAGAGCTGGTAGAGACTGTAGAAAGGGAATCCTACTAGCAGCTCCAGAGCAGAAAAGAGTGCTTTTGGTTGCTCCCGGACCAAAGTACAAGCCAGGAGAGGAGTAAATGCCTCTATGTCAACTATTCCACTCTGGAGGAACTGAAAATTTTACAAGTCCCTAGAGATATCTCAAAGAACAGCTGCACAAAATCTCTGAAGCATACAACTGGGAAATAAGATGTACAGGCAATGAGGTATGGAAATCTATTTTACCCTACAGGAAAATAGAGGGGAAGGGAAAGGGGGGCAAGGATAATAGAAGGGAGGACAGACTAGAGGAAGGGATGGATGGCAAGCATGCTGACCTGGGGTAGGGGTGGGGAGAGATGGGAGCAAAATTTTGAATTCAAATTCTTGTGGAAGTGAATGTTGATAACTGAAAAATAAATAAACTATATATTAAAAAGAAGAAATGAGGACTTCAAAAAAAAAGAGGGAACTCTAGATCTCCCCAAATCATTGGTTATTAATAATCATTACTCTCAACGCAGATGACTTCTCCTTACCTCTAAGAGCATAGTACCACACCACTTAGTTCATTCTAGGTACCAAGTAAAGTCCCTTTCAAGAATTTTCTTAATCTTCTTCATTAGATTAAGAAAAAGGCCCCAAAAAAAAAAAGGCCTCGAGGGTCAACCTGCTGGAGGAGGTGGGCAGGGCACTGAGAGTTTTTTCCCCTGCCTCCCCCCACCTTTCCCAAGCAACCACGGAGATATGTAGGTGGAGACCACGTGCCCCCTCGACTGGGGTTTTGGCCTCAGGAGCCAAGGAGATGGCTTCAGGGACCATGCTGAAGGACAGTTCATTGGATCTTACAAAAAGTTTAGAAGATGACCCTCTTCTAGAAGCTCAGCTTCTGCCACAACATCCATTGCATATTCATTTCAGACCCAGATTCCATGCCCTTCCTACTGTCCTCATGGCAAATCTCCTCTTGCTAATATATGTTCTATTTGTTGTTTTAGCATTTTTAACAGGTTTGCTTTGTTCTTATCCCAATCCAAATAAGGACAAATGCCCAGGAAACTACATCAACCCACTTAAAGTTCAAACTGTGGTCATCCTTGGAAAAGTGATTTTACGGGTCCTCAACGTACTTTGTGAATGTTATATCCATATAACCTAGCCAAATGAGAAAACGAAGCTACATCATCATCTATAGATCCACAAGGCACCTTAAAAGACTGTCCTTAATGATACACTCTACTGGCAATGCAGCCCTGCTCCCATCCTGTGTATACAGCACTCCTTCCCTGATCATGGTCCCCTCTATCTTGGCTTCATCCTGGCAGTCTTGGTCTTGGAACTGATCTGTTCCCTGATATGCCTAGTCATTTACACAGTGAAAATAAGACGATTTAATAAAGCCAAGCCAAGACCTGATATAATTAAAGAAGAGAACACGTATGCATATGCTAATAATAGTACCCCAGAGACTGGATTCAGGACTAGTTCCAGTCTAGAAGTAGTTGAAAAGCAAGGAAATATTATAGAATACCCGAAACGATAATGCCCTGTTACGTAAGCGGTTACTGGCTTTCACATCCCCTGATTCAGCTTCTCAGCCAAAGAGAGAGTAAAGACTCCCAAATTTCAGCATTTCTAGAATAATCCAAAATGACACAGTTCACACTAGACCTTCAGACAAGCTGCTAGAATTCAATTACAGCTTTTGCTGTCTAGTTTTTAAAAATAATTTACGTTGGAAACTTGAATTTTGTTTCCAGGTACGCTGGACTTTTTCTTCCGTTGTTATGATTATAAGGCTTCTTCCATATTTGAAAAATCCATTTTTGTAATTAGTATTTTAAAATGTATAGGCTTACAGATACTCATTTTTCCATATCCCTGATATAATAGATTTGAATTGATTTAACTACTTAGTCTCCTTAAAAGTGTAGTTTTAACTTCTTCCTTGTTAACACATTCAAATTAATGTAAAACTTCTGTTTGTTGACATTTTGCTCTTTAAGGAGGTAGTTACTCACTCCAGAGAAATGTCTAAATGAATGAGCTGAGCTCAATATACATGTGTTAAGTTTGCTGAAGCCACCATGATGGTGAAAGGCAGAAAAGGACCCTCAGAACACTTCTATGTACCTACCTTGTGGTGTTCCGCAGAAACTCATTGCACTCCCTACTATTACTTAGGTAGTCATTAGAAAATTTACAACGCTGTTGAATGGATTTGTCTGAAAGGAACTTTGTACAGTTGACAAAGTAAACTGAACTTGTTTCTCCAGTCTTGTCTTATTTGGAAATTTAGAGATAAGGCCAAATTTTGAACCTGATATGTTCAGTTAAGTCCACAGAGGATGATGATTAGTCAATTGTATTATTTCCCCTCTGCCAAATAATAATTTTAGTTGACACATTTGCCATGGGCGCATTAAATGCTTCTTTAGGAAAATATGATTTTTTTTTTTTTTAGCTTTGGTGTTTTCTTATGTTTTTGGACAGAGGTTAATGCTATGGGTAGAAAGAATGGGTTTGTTCAGTGTGTCAGAATGTATTTATAGAAACTTGTGTATATGATATATGTATACATGTATATATAAATCTTTTATTTGAAGACTCAAAATAGTTTAATTATACATCACTTGCAAGTTGTATGCAGTATTAAGCTTATCACTGTCATTACTACTTTTTAATTAGTGAATGGAGTGATATATCTTCTTAAAGGTCATTGTTTCACCTCCAAACAGTTCAGAGAGTGTATGCATGTATATATGTCTGTTTTAGAATGGAAATGTATACTGTATGTAGTTCAACAGGTTGAAGTTATATCTGGGCCCTTTTTTAAACTAGGTTTTATCTTGGTTTCCTGCTTTGTATTCATCAATGCATACCTTAATGCCATGACATTTCAGGAATTCTCTTTCTCCTTCATTCTTCAACTTTCCCACCATTCTTTTAGGTGTGTAGGAAGAGAGAGAATGTTTTCAACTCAGCTTGGGGTCTGCAATTCTGTTTTAATTATTTTGTAAGAATTGTGAAATGTTTTGGTTTAAATAACAGGTATGTTTTGGAGATTTTTTAGGATACTCAGATTTTGACATATATGTGGGTGTGCCCATCTGTACTTTGTTTCTAACTGAATAATAAATACTTTGAATTGTTCAAATAATAAATACTACTGAAAGAAAAAAAAAAGACCTCTCCATCCTCTTCCTCTGTCTTCTCCAAGTACTTTCCCACTGTGACAAGAAGAGTCTCTAGCTTCCTTTAAACAGCCACTCCAAACTGACAGTTCAGCTGTTATAATATTCCACTTTGCTCTAGGAAAATGAAGTAAGAATACTTGTAATACCTGAAGTAGATGAGTATGAGAGCCCCAGATTCATCAGCAAATGTTGAAAAGGAGTCAGGCCAGAAAGGTGAGTTGGAGTCACATTGCAGGTTGCTGGATTGAACCTAAGAGATAATTTTTACAGATTTTTCAAAAATTAGGACGTACAGAAGTAAAATTATTTGCCTGAGATCACACAGCTAGTAAGTAGCACAACTGAGCTTCATGATCAAGTCTGCTGATTTTAAGGATTGTGTAAAATGAGTGATACTGATCTGCCACAGATCAGAACAAGTTTGGTAGGAAGAACATTTCCTAAAAATTACAGCTATTCAAAACTGGTTCCTCATCATCATCACCTCTATCCTCTTGCTCTTCCTCCACTCTGAAGGAATATTTATCATTTATACTTTGGCAAGGGTTCTTGGGATTTGGGGGGTAGATTTTTTTCTTCCCTGTTTATTTATTCTACCATTGTGTTATTACTGTTGTTTTTATTTTCCAAAAAACTGGGAAAATTAACTTTTACGTCATGTACTTTTCATTTAGGATTTCTTGAAAAACATAGCTCTGAAAAACCAAGTTTTGATAAAGTCCATCATGATTCAAATGGAGCTACTTGACTATGCCTCTACACCCAAATCACTCTGGCTCTCATTGTTTTACCAATAATAGGTTCCAGCCCATTCCTCACTTGTTCATTGTTTGGGTTTTAATTGCTCAGAGTGAGTGTAAACAGCAATCTTTTCTGTTCGGGCCAGAAACTCTGAGTCTTTCCTTCCCAGACTGTTCTTTTGTGAAGGTAAACTAGGCCATATTTTGCCTCAATTCTTACCTAGCCTTTAACTACTGAATGGACTTTGACTCAGACAAACAGATCTGGGAAAGACCTTAGCTTAAAAAAGATCTCCCACTGAATGTCTCTGATGACTGGAGGAGAGAGTGAGGCTGATGAATCCACACTGCCTCACTAAAATCCAATTCACTTACAAGTCAAGACATCACCTTTCAGATGTCATTGGTCCTCTTTGAGAATGGAGGGCAAACAAAAACAATTCAAAACTGAAATGGACTGCTTCAATTAAGAGTGGGTTCTAAATTACTAGCAGTCTTCAATGAAACAAAGGCAACATAAACATTTATAAGTTTTGTTATAGAAGATTATTAAAATGAATTAGGAATTAGCATTGGAAGGGATGTTTGAGGCTACCTGATCCAAACCATTCATTTTACAAATGTGGAAACTGGGGCCCAAAGAAATAAAGTGACTTTTTCAAGTCATGTCAAGCAGAAGTGGCAGTCAGTGTTCAAAACCATCTAATTTCAGACTCATCATTGATGCTCCTTCTCTTACTGGTGGCTCTGCCTTTTTACTCAAGTGTAGGCTAAATAAAATGGCCTCCGAGGCTCCTTCTGACTCAGATTCTGGGTCACTGTATTAGTAAAAACCCAATATACACAAGGGGGCCTATTATCACAGGCTCCCAAATTTGCATTTATAAAAGGAAAGACAACTTTTGAGGGGTCAACAATGACTTTAATCAGTTCAAACAAATGCCTCCAGGCACACCTTTTAATCTTTCATATTCCCAAAGTTACCAAGCCTTCCATCTATTCAACAAAATCTTTTTATCTTTATCAAAACCAACAGACAGGATTCTACTACCTGAATCAGAGCAACATCGCCATACAATTTACACACTTGAGAGAACCTTACATCTGAGCGGTCACAGGGAGGGGAGGAAGCTCCAAACACGCGGCCACTCAGTCTCCACCAGGTAATCACAAGATCCTTCTCATAAGTGAATCCCCAAAGAAAAACATTAACCTCCCAGTATATGTAATGAAGACTTGGCTTCTGATTGGTTCAGACTCAGAAGTCACGAAACCCACGTTACTCAGCACAGCTGTGAACCATCAGAGCTCAAAGGGAACTGAACCCTCAGGTGCTCACAATCTATCCTGAGTCTGGAAAGCAACTGCAAACAAATCCCAACTTGCTTGCTGCCACAGTTATCAAGTACCAAACCCTAGTCACTATATCCCAAAGTGGAAAGTATGGCTGATTTGGCACACAGCTGAGACATCCCAAAATACTGAGGGATCATCTGAAATGCAGGTATGTCCTGTATTCTCACCAACAAAAGCAGAATAGGAAGAGGAGAAGAGCTTGAGAAAAGTGTGGAGAGTGAAAGGGTGGGGCACACAAGCAGCTATATGTGTCCTTTCAGTGTCTTCAAGGAAGAAATCCCCCTTTTTATCTGTAGGACCAATTTCTTGGTCACGTTGCCCTCATTTATCCCAGATTCCTCTCATCTCTCTACTCTCAGGTACCTGAAACAAGGACAATTCCTACTGAAGACCAAGAGAAGCAAAACTAGGAAATCTTGACCACATCCTGTTCCTACCTGCCAGTCACAGGCCTCAAAATAATACATCAGTTAGCAAAATGTCCCTCTGCCACAAATCCAAAGCAGACTAGCTGGCTGGCTAGGATAGTTCACTGCCCAGACTTCAGGCTAGCTTGTAAAGGATGTGACTCTCAAGCCTGTTTGTCAGAAATTCTTTACTTATTTTCTATTTGTCAAAACATATAAGGACCAATCCAGAAAGGACAACTTATATTCATTTATCCTCTCCACCACTACTCTACCCCACCCCCCAGAATATATATATATATATATATATATATATATATATATATATATGTGTGTGTGTGTGTGTATATATATATATATATATGTATATATATACACACATATATATGTATATGTATGTATATGTATATATGTATATGTGTATATGTGTGTATGTATATGTATATATGTGTGCATATGTGTGTATATGCACACACACACATATATATACATACAGACTATATCTGTTCTGTCAATATTTATCAATCCAAAATTATCCATGATCTGAATCAATTTTTTTGCAAAACTGAAATAGGCAATCAATTTAATGAAAATATTGTCCTATTTGTAAAATATATCTCTTAAGTAACTATATTTGATTTCAATATTCAATATTTTTATTGAATTGTGAATTGCTTTCCAAATGCCATGGTAACTTTTGGAATGGTATGTTTAAATTATTTTGTTCAACTGGTTTTTTAATTAAGGTTTTTTTTTCCCCAATGAACAAAAATCAATTCCTTCTCTTACCATGGGGGGAAAAGAAAAAGAAATCAAAGTCTTTTTTAACAAACAGACATAGTTAAGCAAAATAAATTCCCACATTGGCTATGTCCAAAAAGATATGTCTAATTCTGCAACCTGAATTCATCACCTCTCTGTCAGAATGTAGTCACCAAATTTAATTATCCTTCTGGATTCATGGTTAGTCATTGCATTAAACAAAGTTCTTAAGACTTTCAAACTTGTTTGCTTTTACAGTGTAGTTGTTATTGTAAAAAGTTTTTTCCTTGTTCTACTCACTCTACACAAATCTGCCTAATTTTCAATAAAATTATCCTTTTCATCATTTCTTGTAGCACAATAGCATTCCATTTAATTCATGTACCACAATTCAGCCATTTTCCAACTTATGGGAACCCGTTTGGTTTCCAGTTCTTTTTTTAATTATTATTATTTTTAAAAGAGCTTAAGTTTTTTTTTTGTTTTTGGTAAACAGTCTTTCCTACAGAAGTTGTCCATCAGTTTGTCACTCAACTAACATTTTCTCAATAAGCTCCTGCTACATGCCAAGCACTGTTAAGTGCAGGAGACACCAACCCAGGCAAAGAACAACAGTTTAATGGAGGAGGCAACGTGCAAACAATTAGGCCCAAACAAGATATACGCAAGAAAACTGAAAGTAGTCTCAGAGGGAAGGCACTGAGATTAAGGACTGTGAAACGCCAACTTACAAAATAACGTTACCTGAAACTTGAAAAAAGCCAGGAGGCAGAGATAAAAAGACAGAATGTTCCAGGCATGGGGAAATCCAGTGAAAAGTCAAGAGAATGAGTGTCCTGTATAAGAAACAGCAAGGCCAGTGTCACTGTCCCACAGTGTATGTGAATGGAAATAAGGTGTAAGAAAACAGGAAAGGCAAAATAGAGGATTGTTGGAATATGTGCTGGAATTCCATACAGAAACAATGCAATTTGGGAAAGGGTACTGGGGTCCCAAAAAACAGCCTGAGATTAGTGTATAGAGGAAAGGCCCCAGAGTCAGTATTGGTAGACAAGATTCCTTATGGGAACTTCTGATACCAATGAAACCACCAGCCCTGACACACCTGCCCTCTCAAAAAGAAAATTGGGATCTCACAGGGTTTAAGGGTGAGAGTAGAGGGGTTGGTTTAATGAACACTTATATCTTTGCATCTCTACTTCTCCCTAACCATGTCCTTTTCATAAACTTCCTTTTATTGCCTTGGCAAGAAAATTCTTTACCATATCAGGAGTTCAATTTTCAAATCTATGTATCAGGATGTTGATCTCCAAACTTCCTTCCAACCCTGACATTCTATGATTTGCCATGTATAGGCTGACATGGCCAGTCAGTGGCCTTCTGACTTCCAGCCTAGGGTTTTAACAATTTTTTATTTTTAAAAAATCCAAGGAAAAAATGTTTTCCTTGAGGAAATTAGATGCTAGAGGTATTAATGTGCTACCAAGATGTTAGACAGAAGAATCTTCAATGCTCTGGCCATTATCTAAACTCAAAATTTTCAATATTCATGGTTCTGGAAATCAATATTTAGTAACTGCCAAACATGATATCCTATGAGTAATATGATAATTAAAGAGTGTACAGCAGCCAGGAAGCTTGACTCAGATTCCAGAAGACCTGGATTCAAGTCCCACTTTCAGCATAGGGTATATGTAACTTTGAATAAATCACTTAATCTCTCAATGCCCCAGATGACTCTCTAAAGTTATTCCCTGAACAGATAAAATCAGATGTTCAAAATCACCCATTCAGAATAACAACTATACCCAATGGCCATGAACACTTGTAATTTATTGATAAAAAAGTAAGACCACCAGCACCTCTAAATGTAACTGTACTAGTTAGAAGAGATCATTTCAATCTCTTTATCCATGCTCATTTCCATGTTCATTTTCACCATCTCTGCTTCCTGCTCATTTTCATTGCAAATAGAATGTAAGCTATTTGAGAACAGGTTCTGTTCACTTTTGTGTTTTCTGTTCCTAACCCTTATCCCACTTCCTGGGACATAGTGAACATATGTTTTCTGACTGATTATTGGTTGATTCTATGATTAAAAACACAAAGTCACTAAAAGCCCATCCTCTAACAAAACACCATGACAACTATCTAGTTCTAAGCTCAGCTAGCCCTAAATATTCAAGAGTTTCTAAAGTTTTACATCACAGCTATTCCCCTCCCAGTTCTTTCAAAGAACAAATTGAATCCCAAATGCAGTAATGTTGGTGCCAAGTGGTTTTTACAGTCCCATCAGAGGACATAAACAAACACAAAAACTGAACACAATGCTGTCAATGTATTGTTTCCAAACAACTAGGAATACACAAAGATCCCTCAAGTAGAATCTCTTATGAGACATAAAACCACTGGCGCAAAGGATAATTGAATTTTACTCCTATCACTGAACATTATCTAATATTCCTTAGGGTTTTTATGAAGCCAAGGAATCATCTATTCCAATCATGTTTATTCCTGAAAGCATGGACACTGGCGTTACAGAAAGCAAGATCGTTATTATGGCAGAGAAAACCTCAAGGGAGTAAACAAGATCATTCATTCCTAGGAAAGAGCTGCATCTCACTTGCACACCTCATAAAGAATTATACTTTTGGTTGCCCTAATTAAAGAGGTAGCTCAGAGGACCAGATAATATGACTTTAGAGAGACCGCCAATGTCATGATAGTTTATGGGGAAGAGATTATTAATCAGAATTTGGGACATAAAACACTGAAATTGAAAAGGACTTTAGAAGTCATTTCAACTTACCTCTTCATTTTACAGAGAAGGAAACTGAGATCCAAAGAGGTTAAATAACTGGAATAAGGGCACATAGCAAACTGGCTGTGAATCAAGATTAGAACCAATGTCTCCAAGCTTCCAACTAAGTGCTCTGTCTACCACATTGCTTTCTTATAATCAGAAAGTTTCCCCATGCTCACCCAAAGACCAAATTATTTCTAAGGTTCTTTACATTATTATCCGAAAGCACTGGGTACTACTTCTATCTTCTGATTCAAGGTTATGTTGAAAGAAGAAAAGAAGGAAGGAAGGAAGGAAGGGAAAAAGGAAGGAAGGAAATGTGAGAAAATGAACCTTACACTCTTCCTTTCAGAAGTGGGGTACTTTTGCAAAGGAAGAAGGGAGGGAGGGAAGGGGGGAAGCAGAGAGAGAGAGAGATGAAATTTGAGTGTATTCTCTTAAGCTACTTGATATCTCTAATTAAGAATTCTTTCAGAAGGTGATGGAAACAATTAGTGAAAAGAGGTTTGGGGCATCTTCCTGTGTATTTGTCTTATTCATACTACCTTTGTGTTCCATTTCCATGGGTGAGGAAAGGAAAAAAATAAAACTAAAGGTGAGTAAAGTTTAATTATAAAATTAAATCATAAAATTAAAAATCGAAGCATCATTGGTCAGAGACAATTGATCAGACAATTTGATTGTCTAATCAAAAATACTATAGTACAGTATAAAGTGTACTATATGGGAAGCACCATGCTAAGCTCTACAGATATAAAGAAAGACAAAGACATAGCCCCTTCCCTCAAGGAGCTCACATTTTAATGGGGGAGATAATATGCAAAAAACAACTATGCACATTTAAAAACATATACTTTTAAATGTAAGGTACCAGTCTGGTATGCCGGCACAAGACATACTCTGCTTACACTTCGTTAGCATGACCTTCAAAAACCCAGTAGCCTCCATGCAAAGGTATACTAACAAATGTTTAACAATTGACTCTCCAGAGGAAAAAAAGTGTCCATAACATACTTAAAGTTTAATCTTCATTATGAACTTTTTATCCATGACTTTCTTAATTCTAAATAACCAACAAAATAATAAATCAAGCCCTGATTTATAGCGTTTACTGATTTCTGAAATATAAATGATCACACTGAAATTTAACAATCAACTCGAGAGTTAGTCTGCATTGGTTCCAGTACATTCCTGGAACCATGGTACGAGCATTCATTAGTGGAGCTTAGGATGTTGGATAGAGGCGTCAAACATATAGCACTGCGAGTGGTCCAAAGCAAATTTAAATGCATTGGAAAATATTTAACAAAATTTTAAAGACATTCAATAAAACATAGATAACAAATTTTAAACAAAATCAATACACACCCCAAAGGGATCTTTATGTATGAGTTTGTTTCTATTTGAGTTTCGTGCTGTTGATGTAAGAGACACACAAAATTCTAGATGAAAATCCAAAGTGATATTATGATGCATTTCACTTTTACCTTGGTAACCCCAATGCTGAACACAGTACTTTGCACATAGAAGGCAATTAATAAATAAGCATCTCTGATTGAATGACAATAACAATATTTATATTTTAATAAGTGTTTTCATATATATCTGACCCTTTCAGTAGATAGGGCAAGGGTCATTTGGCTCATAAGACAAGTGAGGCTGAAGGAGTTAAGTGAGCTGTTGAAGGTCACATGCATATTAAGGGGTCAGAATTAGCTTTATTTTTGTTTCTCTCATGTAAATAAATAAATAGAGAATGTCACTTGAATACAGTTGTGCAACAATTATAGTAAGGTCTATGAGTCTGGAACATGATGACCAGCTTCCATATCCTGCCCTTGTCATTACCAAAGTGATATTGAACAAGTCTCTCTGTGGTGTGTAGTATAAAAAGTTTGAGACACATAATTTCTAGGTAATTAATCATTTTATTAATAATGCTAGCATTTGGCTGTCTCTCTTAGACCAAAGACAAATCATGGAACCCACTCAATGCTTGGGAGAATAGGTATTCCTGAGGGTGGAAATCAACTCTGACTAGTAAACAGTTAATGAGAGAATTGATATTATAATGAGAGGTGAGCCTATTATAATGACATGACTGTTTTGGTCAAAGAGAATTATCTGTATACACATTACCCATCTGGCAAAGGGGAGAATGATGTTTTCCCAAACTTGTCTGAATAAAACACAATGGGTCAAAATCCATCAATTCATCTAATTTTACCTTTTGAATAGATGAGTTCTCCCTCTCGGTATCAGCCCTGTACTTCAGAGGCTGCCTGAGTAACCTACAGGAGCTGATTTTTGAGTGAGAAAGTAGAAGAGGTGAAAAACTCATCATCCTAATTTAATAATTAAGTATAAAACACAAGAGAAAAATAGTCATTCCTCTCAATGGGTTTCAGCTTCCTCATCTATGATATGTGCAAGGTCAACTTTCTCTTTGGGGCGTCAGTGGTCTCTAAGATCCTTTCCTGCCCTAAATTTAGATCCCTAAAATAGAAACAGCATTAGGGTTTCATCTCTACCCACAGATCTAGATGTCTGAGTTCTGCTACAGCAGCAAACAGTTAATATTCCTACATTTATCTGTTTAAGTGCTGCGAAGTAAACACAAGCAATGGAGACAGCTTTATGCACAGAAAATGGGAGCTGGAAGGGGCCTTAGAGATTATCTAGTCCAAACTCCTGATTTTACAGGTGAGAAAAACCAAGGACAAGAGAGAAAAAGTAACTTTCCACCGGTCTGCCCCTGGAACTCAGGTCTCTCAACTCCCAAAGCAGTCCTCTAAATTGCTACAGCCTTGTTTATAAAAGAACATGGTGTGAGTGAGTCAGGAGGAGAGGTTTCACTAGATGTCAAAACAAGACCAAGGGCAAGGGCTAGGAAGCAGGTTCAATAATACCTCTTTTAATGTATACAGACCAAAAAAAAGTGTAAGAAAAAATTATCATTACTTCTACCACCATGCTGATTACCTCATTCCCATAAAAGTTACCCTCAGTTTTCTGCTACTCTGCAATCTAATCCACAAGAACATTTCAGTTAAGTAACTTTTGACGGCTATTTGAAAATTGTGGAATCATATAATTATAGCTGGAAGGCTTCCTTAGCAATTCCCTAGTCCAAACCTCTCATTTTACATATGAGGAAATTGAGGCTAAAAGAAGTTCAGGAACTTTCCCAGTGACATACAACTAGTGTATGGCAAAGCTGGTACTCAAAACTAGATCACCTCTTTCCAAATCTAGGGATATTTATTACAAAAACATCTAAATAATCACAACAAATACATTTTCATACTAAAAACCATCTCTGGTAGAAATGAAGCTGCCTCAGAATGTTAGCTCCAATTTACTTCCTAAATTTGACTACATTTAAGCATAATTTTTTCAGTTACTTTAATCTTAGAGATAAAATGCAAAAACCTGACTCCATCTTAAACTCAGCTTAGTTTATGTCAGTCTTAAAAATTACTTTTTAAATTTGTTTCAGCTTATGAAAATTCTAATAAGCCACAAAAATGCGCTTTATTACTGGTCCTAATTTCTGATTGCCATGTGTGCTACTCCCACCTTCTTTGAATCCATGGTCGTGAGTATTCTCTGGGCTCAGTGCTTGTTTCCTATAAATATAATGACCATATTTCAAAACCCGAAATCAGGATATGTGATCTAACAAAGAATATCTGTTCTATAAAACCCCATTGGAAATATATTTTCCACTTTTGAAATCATGGCCATCGTGGACAATCTGAGTTCTATGGTTTCAGTATCCAAAAGAAAAGGATCCTTGAGCAAGATACTCTCCAGCCAAAGAAAGGACTCCTGGAACTCCTGAGGGACAGTTGTGTTGTAGAGCGCACTATAATTTGTGTTTTGTGTGACCACACCCACAGACCAGCAAAACAAAGCCTTCTATATCCAAAGGATGGTTTGTGAAGCCAAGGTGTATTATTACATTAAGAAAACTGATCTGTCCCATGACACGCAGGCCTTTTGGATGAAAGGGCTATAATTTATTTAATATGCACCCATAACAAAATGCCTTATGGATAATAAGGAGTAGAACTTAATGGCCATATTGGCTTCACAAGTGAAGCATCATAAAGTTGTAAAGACAAACACTAAACATCCCACTTCATCTTCAGTAATGATGGCTTAGATATGATAGTATAATGACCGTCCCCCCAAACCCTCCACCTCAGCATGCTTAAATATTCTTTTCTTGCTTCCAGTGAACCATATTGCATCTCTTCACTAAGAGTTTCTTGATTTGTTGCTGAACTGATGACACAAGATATCCATTTGGTAAAAAATAAAGTGACTTCTTTTAGGACCTTTTGGATGTAGCCAACCAAGTGAGAAGACATGATTTCAGCAAGAGATAGAGAAAAATATCCTTTCCAGATCAGGACTCCTGACCACCATGTCCTCTCTTGAGCCCTTCTTCCCTTTAGCATCAACATGTAAAGGTCTGCAGAGATGGCAATGTCACTCACTACCCTGGCACCCAAGGGGAAGGAAGATGCCCAGGCATTGGTAGGATTGGGCTGGTGGCAAGTGTCAGAAAGAGGTAGATGTCTGTTTTTGACCAAGATGTCACCCACTGCCTATTCTTTACCTCACCATTGCTGTTTTTCAGAGTTCCTCCCCTGGGATTATCTGATCAAACAGCTAATTTTGATCTTTCCAGTGACCTTTCTCAGGGTCCAGTATACTTTCTTAGGTTTTTGTTTTTTATTGCCTTTCTGAGTCTCAGCCCCTTCCAGGACATCTTGGAAATTCCAAATTAGACATATAAATTCAAAAGACTGAATTAATCAGGAAAGGACTTCTGCAAGAAATGACATTGAGCCAATCCTTGAAGGGAATTAAATATTCTAAGAGGCAAAGATGGATTACATACCAGGCACAGGGGACACTCTGAATAGAGTTACAGAAGTGAGAGATGAAATGTTGAGCTTGAGGAATAGCTTATAAGCCAATTTAGCTAGAACAAAGAGTGCATGGAGAGAAATAATAAAAAATAAGTCTATCGTGGTAGGACAGAGTCCAACTGTGGAGGAGTTTGTATTTTATCCTAGAAGTGATAGAGGACTGTGAGGCAAGCAAGGCAGCCCGCTCGAAGCAACAAGGCACCCCGAGGAAAAGACAGGGGACAGTATATGCTAGGCAAGTCAAACCACTCTACTTACCACCTTACCTCATCACCCTGGTAGGGAGCCTTGAACCCAACTGCCCCAGGAACACAGTGTTCTCACTCCACTAATCCTGCTTCTAGGTCATCCCTTGCAGTTGAAGGAAACAACACTTATGGAGAAGGGCCCTACCATTGCTGCCACCACTAACACCAACCACCTCCCACAAATAGGTTTTTTAAGTCCAAGAATAGTAGTGTAACCATATAACCAAACCTGCTTCCCATTCAGCCTTTAAGAGGAGCAATCCTTCTAGAAAGGGGAGCTGCCTTTCTTGCCATCATCCATTGTTTTTCATATGGCATCAATAGCAGCTAAGATTAAGAACCCTGAGAACATCAGTATCCCCTTTCACCCCCAACCACTGGCCCTGCTTCGAGCCTAACCCTGGAAACTACAGGTCAGTGAAGCCACCCTTGTAGATGTGTGATATGGCAATTCCCTCCAGCCCCTACCTTCTCATCAGCCACAGCTACTAATGAACAGGAAAAGAAAGTTCTTGCCACCAAAGTCTTTGGTACTGTCAAATGAATCTACATTCAAAAGCAATGCAATTTTATTAATAGAAATGATACTAAAGAAAATGCATTACTGTCTGCTTTACCACTACACCTTAAGGATTATGGGGCCTTTCCATCTGATTTCCAGTTGAAACTTACTAAATTTTTGTTTCTCCTCATTAGAATTTGAACTCCTTGAGAGCAGGAACCATTTTATTTTTCCTGTTTATATTATCAGCATTTACCAAAGTACTTAATGAATATTTTTCATTCATTCAATAGGGAAAAGACAGGGTCTTAGCTGTGTCTTAGAGAAATTAATTTTGCTCTTGTATGCATGATGGATTAGAGAAGGAAGAGACAATGTTAGGAGAAGAAGAAATTAAGGTAGTCCATATGAAAGGTGATATGAACCTCAACTGTGGTAGAGGCCATGTGAGTATATGATGCCAGCCTGTGATTGACAAGACTTGGAAACTATTGGATATAAAAGGCAATTGAAATAAATGGCAAAGGGATGAGGATATGAACCTGTGTGCCTAGGATTGTACGGCACTCAAAAGAATTAGAGATATCTGGGGGAAAAATTAGTGTGGGTTTCTTTGGGGGGAGTACAATATAATAAGCTCCATTTTAGAGATATCAAATTTGAGATGTGGATGAGACATCCAGGTGGAAATGCCCAGCAGGCACATAGATGATGATGTGATACTGGAGTCTAAGAGAGAGATCAGGGCTGAATCGATTATAGACTTGCAAGTCATCAATGTAGAGATAAAAACTGAGCCCATGGGAGCTGATAAAATAGCTATTATAATAAACTAAGGATCAAATGGACAGAACAATGCACATTTAAATTTACTTCAATAAACATTTATTAAGCACCTACTATATGCCAGGCACTGTGCTGAATGTTAGGACAATGAAATAGATGAGGAGTTTAGGAAAAGCATCATAAGACTGGAACCTAGTCATGTTTAACAGTAAGCACCCCAACATACACAAGGGGGCCTGCTATCACAGGTTCTTTGATTCTCTGAAAGGAGAGGCAACTTTTGAGGGGTTAACAATCACTTTAATCAAGCACATGAATCATTCAGTTAGTTCAGGGGGAAAAGTCAGAACCCTGAATTTCAGAGAAAATACAAAGAAATCACAAGACAACAGACATGCTTCCAAAATGTCTGACCATTAACATACATATATCTTTACCAGAGAGGGAACATCTGGGTTTTTCAAAGCCAGGGGGCTGCTTAGTGGTTCTCAGAGTCCTCATCTAGCCAAATACTTCCAGGCAGTAAGCCCCGAAGTAAAACCTCACCCTCAGAGTATTTATATACTTTTCAGTGCCAGAGGGCATAACCTTCTGACTCAGTAACTCAATAGAAAAAAACAAAAAGTACTTGGGACCCTCCTACAAAACAACTCCTCTAATCAAGCTTTCCTCACAGGGCAGGCCCATCAATGGGTAGGGAAGATCTTCTTTAATCACATTATTCAATCAGGGTCACTTTAGTAAAACAGCAAAAGATTCTAATTTGATTGCCATCACAGCATGACAGAATAGTGACAAAGGACTTCAATTATCTAGACAGCTGCTTAAGTTCTCTTTCAAAAGCAGAGTGACTAGGATGTTCTTGGCTTGCATAAAGCTAATTTCTTCCTTCAAAAGATGGAGGAACCAACAGAACCAAGATGGTGGAATAGAAGCAAGGACCGTCTAGAGCTCTCCCCTTAAATCCCTCAAAAAATCTGTAAAGAAATTACTCTAAACAAATTCTTGAACAGCAGAAGCCATGATGTGACACTGAAGCAAATTTCCAACCCAAGACAATCTGTAAGGTCTACAGGAAGGGTCTATCATGCCAGGCTGGGAGTGGAGTGGAGTTCAGCATGGCCCACCGGTATGAACACAGCTGGAACACGCCTTAGGGGACTGAATCATTGGAGGCTGCTTTTGTTTCCAAATGTCTCTACCCACAAACACCAGAATGCCTCAAGGATTAGTGAGAAGGGTTTCTCACCTGGCTTACAGGGGAGTGTGATCTGGCCCCAGTCCCAGGGTAGCAGCAGCCACTGATGAAATGGAGAGTGCTTCCAGAACCCCCCATTTAACAATGAGCTCAAAGGCCAAGTAATTGGCTTGGAAAATAAGCAAATGAGGGAAAAAACACACTACAGATTTTTACTTTCTCAGTGAAGAGGTATTTTCTTATGTCTTTGGTGACAAGGCAGATCAAAATATACAAACAGAAGAAGACAACAAAGTCAAAGTTCCTTCACCCAAAGCCTCCAATAAAAATATGACTTGTTCTCAGGCCATGAAAAAGCTCAAAAACGATTTTGAAAATCAAGTAAGAGGAATAGAGGGAATATTGGGAAGAGAAATGAAGAAAATAATGAAAAACAAGTCAACACCTTGCTAAAGGAAACCCCCCAAAATGCTGAAGAAAATAACACCTTTAAAGGTAGACTAACCTAAATGGAAAAAGAGGTTTAAAAAAAGCCATTAAGGAGAAGAATACTTTAAAAAGCAGAATGGGCCAAAGGAAAAAGAGGTTGAAAAGCTCACTGAAGGAAATAATTCCTTCAAAATTAGAATGGAGCAAATCAAAGCTAATGACTTTATGAGAAATCAAGAAATTGTGAAACAAAACCAAAAGAATGAAGAGATAGAAGACAATGTGAAGTATCTCATTAGAAAAGCAACTGACCTGGAAAATGGGTCCAGGAAAGAATTTAAAAATTATTGGACTATCTTAAAGCCATGATCAAAAATTAAAACTGCCATGATATTCTAGAACCAGAGAGTAAAATAGAAATGGAAATGGAATGGAATGAAAATGGAAATGGAAAGAATCCACTGATTCCTGAAAACGATGCTAAAAGGTAGACTTCTAGGAATATTGTAGCCAAATTCCAGAGTTCCCAGGGGTAAAGGAGAAAATATTATAAGCACCCAGAAAGAAACAATTCAAGTATCAAGTATCGTGAAAGTACAATCAGGATAATACAAGATTTAGCAATTTCTACACTAACGGATCTGAGGGCTTGGAATATGATATTTCAAAGGTCAAAGGAGATAGGATTAAAACCAAGAATCACCTACCCAGAAAAACTGAGTATCATTCTTTGGGTGAAAAATGGTCATTCAATTAAATAGAGGACTTCCAAGAATTCTTATTGAAAAGGCCAGAGCGGAATAGAAAATTTGACTTTCAAATAGAAGAATCAAAAGAAGCATGAAAAGGTAAATAGGAAAGAGAAACTGAAAAACATTTATTAAAGTTGAACTGTTTGCATTCCTACATGGAAAGATAATATTTGTAACGCATGAGACTTTTCTCAGTATTAGGATAGTTGAAGGGAATTTGTGTGTGTGAATATGTATATACATATGTCTTTGTGTATATATATATATATATATATATATATGTGTGTGTGTGTGTGTGTGTGTGTATGTGTACATATGCATGTGTATATATGAATTGTGTATATACACACACATAGAAAGACAGAGAGACAGAGACAGAGGGCAAAGAGTGAGTGGAATATGAAGTGATGATATCTAAAAAAGAAAATTAAGTGTTGAGAGGAATGTACTAAGAAAAAACAAAGGAAGAGGTAGAATGTAGTACATCATCTCACATAAAAGAGGCAAGAAAGAGTTTTTACAATGGAGGGGAAAAATGGGAAGGTAAGAGGAAATAAATGAACCTTCCTTTCATCAGATTTGGCTTCAGGAGGGACTAACATGCACTCAATTGGGTGTGGAAGTTTATCTTACCCTACAGGAAAGGAGGAGAAGGAGATAAAAGAGCAGGGATAACAGGAGGGACAGCAGATTGGGGGAAGGGGTAATCAGAATTAAATACTTTGGTAGAGGGAGAGATCAAAGGAGAGGATAGACTAAATGGAGGGTGGGACAGGATAGGGGGAACTATAGTTAGTCTTTCACTACATGACTTATGGAAGTGTTTTGAATGACTATACATGTATAACCTATATCAAATTGCTTGCTTTCTCAATGAGGGTAGGTGGGGTGAGGGGAAGGAGGAAGAGAGAGAATATGGAACTCAGAGCTTTAAAAATGAATGTCAAAAATTGTTTTTACATGCAACTTGGAAACAAGATATATAGGCAATGGGATGTAGAAATCCATGTTGCCCTACAGGAAAATAGAAGGGAAGGAGATAAGGAGGGGGTGGGTGATAGAAGGGAGGGCAGATTGGAGGAAAGGGTAATCAAAATATATACTGTGCTGGGGCGAGGGTAGGGGGGAGATGCGGGGCAAATTTGAAATTCAAAATTTTGTGGAAGTAAATGTTGAAAATTGAAAATAAATACATATATTTTTAAAAAGATGGAGGAACCAACAATGAGAATCGCAATTTTGGATCTGACTTTTACTAATACGAATTAGTTGCTGGAGGAGAAATAAAGGTAACCTTGGTGGAAGCAACCATTATATTTTAAAAGTTATGACAGAGGAGACAAAATGCACAAATAGTATGACGAGCATCCTAGATTTGGAAAAAAGAGATTTCAAAGAGTTTAAAAGGATAAATAAGATTTTGTGGGCTAAAACACTGTAAGGGAAATCAGGAAAGAAAATGGAAAAATAAAGAATGAAATTATGAAAACACTAAAGAAGAGGAAAAATTGGAGCTGTAGGAAGAGAATGACATGGATACATAAGGAGTTAACCAAGCAACTTAGACTTTTTGAGAATGTATCTATAGAAGGCTGGCAAGGTAAGGTCAATACAAAGGATTGTTTATAAAAGTTATAATAGAGAAAATAGGAGGACCAAAGAAAACATAAAGCTGCTGCTTTGGGAAGATGGATAAAAAATGATGACTGAGAAAAGGCAGAATGGTTCAGTTTTTATTTTGTTTCTATTTTCTCTGCCAAGGGGAATAATCTGCATTAGAAAGGATAGAACAGAAATAGCTAACAGAACATTGATAATCAAGTTAAATAGGCAGATAATATAGTCCAATCTCCCTCCGTTCATTAGGTCAAGACACATGTTTCTGATGAACTGTACCCTAGGGTATGGAAAGAACTGGAAAATATGATTGTTGGGACATTTTCAGTAATTTTCAAAAGAATGTGGAGAATTGATGAGGTATTACAGGATTGAAGAGGGGCACAGATTTTGTACAGATTTCCAAAAGAAAGAAAATACTTGGTAAAATTATAAGACAAATATTAAAGGGATAGGTAGCATATACCTAGAAAAGGAAGCAGTCATCACAAAAAGCCATCCTGACTTCATCAAGACATAATTGCATCACACTTACCTTATTACACTTTTAAACAGGATTCCTAAACTAGTTGATCAGGAGAATGCTGTAGATATAATTTACCTAGACATTAGAAAAGCATTTAATACAAGCTCTCATCCATTATGGAAAAAGATGGAAAGGTGCTGCTGTAGAGTAGACAATATAATTAGTTGGACTAGAACTGATTGAAGGGTCCAACACAAAGAGTAGTCGTTAATGGTTCAAAGTCAACTAAGATGGAGGTGTCTGATGGAGTGCATAAGAGATTTTTGCTTGGCTATGTACTGTTTAACATCCAACACTTGGATAAAGACATAAATAGTATGATTATCACATTTGAAAATGCTGCAAAGATGAGGGGATCTTGACAGGATTAAATCAAAAGGGAACAAACTTTAACAGGAATAAATATAAAGACTCACACTTGGGTTCAAGGAGTACAATACATAGGAGATATGAACCTACATATGTTTGTGAGAGGCAAAGATATAAAATCTAGAAATGGGGGCGGCAAACAGTTTTTTCTTCTAATAACTCAATAATGAAAGGGATAAAGATATGGGAAGGTAGCTTGAGGAGATGGCATAGTCAAGACAAAGATTTTTAAGCAAGCCTCAGTATGTATATACGTGGCAGAGAGGTAGCAAGAAGAGTAGATAAGGAGAAACTGAAGATGAAACAGAAAGAAACAGAGACAGACCACAGAGGATAGAAAGACAGAGACAGAGAATCAGAGCCATGACTGAGGGTCAAATTCCAGAAGGTGATGGGAACAGATGAAATCAAGAGCACAAGGATAGAGTTTGACCTTTATAAAGAGAATGATCAGCTTTTCCTCAGAAATTGGAGAAGAAAAAAGAAAAATGGCATTACAAAGCATGTCAAAGAATGTTCCATACATTATCTCATTTAAACCTTACATTTAGACTTTTAAATCTGATTTAAACCCTGCGAAATAAGTACTACATGTATTATTATTATTAATTTGACCTTAGAAAGGAAAAATTTTAAGGACATCATAGGGTAACCTAGTTAATAAGCAAAAGAGCAGTGATTTTAACCCAGTTCTTCCTGATTTCAAGTCCAGCACTCTCTCCATTACACCACACTTGTCTTTCAAAGAAAGACAGAATGGAAATGTTTATAAGGGAGTTTAAGGAGAGAAGAAAAGGAGAAAAAGGAGCTTATGCAAATGGGATCTATTCTCTCAAGAAAGTAGGAAGAGATCTATTCTCCCCAGAAGAAAAGGTGAGAAACTGATGAGATTTATTATATTCTATAATGTTTCACTCAGCATCTGCAGCTCTACAGAATAAGATCTCCCACCAGGATAAATTCATCACTTCTAATCCCTAATTCAAGCCTTGATTGACACCACCTCCCTCAGCCTCCTCTCCCCTCTGACTGGAGCACTGGAGAGTGCAGGACCAAATTCCTCCCAATGCTATCCTTTATGGAGGGTAGAAACTAAACTCTTGCCTTTTTGCTTTATGTGTGCTTCTATGACTAGTTTCAACTCCCTGGAACAAGATACTCTTTGGTGTCCTGCCTCACCCTCCTTTTCCTGGTTTCTTTTATGTGCTATCTCTCCCTATTAAATTATAAGCTTCTTGAGGGTAGGATCTATATCTATTATTATTATTATTAACTGTATCCCTAGTGCTTAGCACAATGCCTAGAATATATTTGATGCTTAATAAATGTTTAATGGATTGGATTATTATCTCTAAGGTTTCTTCCTGCTCTGAAATATCATGATAGTGTAGTATAGTGGTTAAGGCACTGTGCTTAGAGCCAGGAATATGCAGCTTCAACTCCTATCTTAGACACTAACTACGTGATCTGGACAAATCACATAACCACTTTTTGCCTTAGTTTCCTCATTTATAGATCTCAGGGGTTGGAATTCATGACTTCTAAAGTCCCTTCCAGTTGTAAATCTATGATCCTCTGATGTATCTGAAGACCAATAGGCATACCATTCATGAAGTTCACACTTTAGATGGTGTTTTACATTTTCTCTTGTACTTTCTTCACAACTATCCTCATGGTTAAGTAAAGCAAGTATTATGCTTTCCCCCCTTACCTATGTATGCCTGCATGTATCCCAGCAAACAAAAAAAATGTAGGTAGGTGGTCAATTAATTAAGCATTGGACTTGGAGTCAGCAAGACTTGAGTTCAAACCTTACCTTAGCCACATACTAGCTATGTGGTCCTGGAGAAGTCATTTAACATCTCTCAGTGTTGGTTTACTCATCTCCAAATGAGGGACAATAGTAGCAGCAATGTTGTTGTGGGAATCGTGAGATAATATAGATTAAAGCCTTTTCCAAGCCTTGAAGCACCATGATAAGTTTTGAAGTTTGGTGCCAAGTAGTATGGATAGAAGGGTATTTAAGATAATGTCTGAATTGCCACAAAAAAACCTGGGTTTTACCAGGTTAAGTGAAGGAGAGAGAGTGCTTGACTTCTACATCAGCCATCACACAGAAAGTCTTATAACCAGATGTTTTATTTCTCCCTTTGATCATGACCCACTGACTGGAAGGTCTGAACTTGACATCAATCATCTCTCCAGTCTGGGGTGGATAAACTAATGTTTTCTATTGGTGGACTCCAATCCTAGCTTCTGGCCATACACCATGAAGGGTAATTCCTATGGGATATAGATTATTGAGATGATTTTTCTTAACACCTTCCCATTAAAGGAATTTTTCTACATCTTTAAAGTATTGCTAACCTGCTCATGTGCCCTTTTTTAGGGGCCATCAAAAGAGATAGAAATCAACACACTTCAAAAAAAGATATTTACCTATGTCCCACTACAAAGAGACACAAACACTGAACCATAAAACAAAAAATGAACTTCATCCATGTTTCATTACTATATAATGCATTTGGTGCATTAAAATACAAAAATTTTATATATATATATATCTAGAGAGAAACATTTTAAAATCAGAGTGTGATAACCATTTCCCATCTTTTTAAAAAAAAATAAATTTTATCGCTATGTTAGGCTTTACTATTACCTACATTTCCCAATGTATCCTTCCCTTCTTGCTCTCCTACAAAGCTATAACATAAAACATTAAGTGAACGAGGGAGGAAAACAGTTGCACAACAACAAATCAAAAAAAATGTCTAGCAATGTGTTCAGTGTTTGACATCACAGTAGGTGGCATAGTAGGTGAGGCAGCAACATGCAGCTACATTGAAACTACTGAACATGGAGTCAGGAAAGCTTGAGTTCAAATCCAGATTCAGATGCTTAGTAGCTGTGTGACCCTGAGCAAATCACCTCATCTCTGTTTTTTTCAACTGTAAAATGGAGATAATAGCATCTGTCTCTCAGGGTTGTTATGAACCTCAATTAAGATAGTATTTATAAAACTTTTAACACAATGTATAGAATAAAATAGATACTTAATAAATTTTTGTTTCCTATCTGAATCAATGGATCTCTATTTTATTTCGAGATCTTTGTTACTGCAAGAAATCCTGCTATTAATATCCTAATGCACATAGGCCATATCTTTTTTATCATTTACCACCCCTTGGGGTACTTGCTCCTAATTGTCCATTTCCCCTAATTCTAATATATGGTAATCCTTGGTTCTAGATGAAACCTCTCCTAGAATCCTCTGTTTTCTTTTGGTGAGCCATTTTTAAGAGCCTTCACGGCCTCCACCTAGAACTTAAGGAAGCTCTCCAGGTAGGGAAATTCTCTTACACTTATGCCAGGAATGTTAGAGGTATATACATCAATGAATAAACATACAATTTTATTCACAAGACAAGAAAAATCATTATTCTATTTCCTCTTTACACTTTTTAAAAGTCAATTTAAGACAATCTTCCTCTTTTTCCAGAGACCAAAGTAACTAAAGCAGCATGATGTATTGGGGGAGGGGGTGAACACTGGAGTGGAAAATCCAGGATCTGAATTCTGATGCTCTGCCCCTTTCCAGCCTTGTGACCCTGGGCAAGTCACTTAGCTCTCTAGGCCTCAGGAGCCTCATCTCTAAATGAAAGCCTTGAAATAAATAATCTATAAGGTTCCTTCCTTTTCATTTCTAAATCTTTTGGTCTTCCATGCTTACAGTTATCACTCTCCTCGTTCAGAAAACTCTGAGAAGTAGGGAAAGGTTTTAAGCAGGGAAGGGATTATCTAGTTTCTTACAACTAATGGGTGAATGATGACTATAGTATCTTAAAATTAATCCTACTATCCACCATTGCCATAGCTTGCTCTTCTTTCAGAATCCCAATTTTCTTTCTCTATAAGGTCTGCTCTTTTCACAAGGCTAGTGCCTTCCCCAAACTCCCTAATGATTCCTTCCCTTCCTCTTATAATAATGGCATTTCTAAGTTTGAAGGGACCTCAGTAGTTATCAAGTCCAATCCTCAAATAAAGAAGACCATCCATAATATGCTCAACATATTATCATCTAATTTTTGCTTGAAGACTTCTGGTGAGAAATAAGTCATTTATCCTTAAGACAGCATATATCACCATTGGAAATCTCTAATTGTTAGAAAGCCTAAAGGAAGTGTACTCTAATGGACAGAGTGGTAAAGCTGGACTAAGGGAGACCAAAGTGTCTAATCCTCTCTCAGATGCTTCCTACATTGTGATCCAAGACAAGTTAAATAACCTTTCTTGATCTTTTGCTAATCTGTAAAATGGGGATAATAATAGCACCTACATCACAGACTTCTTGTGAGTATCAGCTGAAATAATGTGCAAAATTTTTGGCAAAGCTTGAAGAGCTATATTAGTTGTTACTGTTGCTGTCCAGTCATTTTCAGTCTTGTCCAGCTCTTTGTGACCCCATTTGAGGTTTTCTTGGCAAAGATAATGCAGTGATTTGCCATTTCCTTCTCCAGTTCATTCTACAGATAAGGAACCTGAGACAAACAGGATTAAGTGACTGCCCAGGGTCACACAGCTAGTAAGTGTCTGATACCAGATTTGAACTCAAGAAGATGAATCCAGGCCTAGTGCTATATCCACTGTGCCACCTAACTATTACTTATTAATTATTAAATCTTTCCTTAAAACAAATTGAATTCAGTCTCCCTAAAATTTACAGTCTAATCCCTCTCTGTCTGCTAAGACCAAGAAGAAGTCATAGGATCATAGATTTGGAGCTAGAATGGACCTGAGATGTCAATTCCAACCTCACCCCTTATTTTATAAATGTGGAATCTAAGACTTAGAGAAGTTAAATAACTTGCCCAAGGTCACAGGTAAATGTCAAAGGTTGGATCCAAATCCAAGTCTTCCTGACTCCAAGTTCCACCCTCTATCCACTATACATTATTACCTCTAAACCGTTTTTTGTGTAACAATGCTTTTAATACTGGAGAATAACTATCATGTTCTCTCTAAGTGTTCTCCATGCCCAGTCCTTCTACAAAACCCCACATTCTCTCTTCTTTTGCTCTAATGTCTGAACAAAAGGTATGCCTTTCCCTTACTAAGACCAAGTCTCTGCTTATACTCTTGTACCTAATCCAAATTCATCTCCTCTGAAAGTCTGCAACCCTCAAACATTTTTTCTCATCCTCAGTTCCCAGTTCCCTTAATCAATTTTACTATGGCAGGTTTTGAAGTTTTCTTAATGTCCTGTATACTTCTCTTGCTCCTTCTTTCCTGTTATTAAATTCAGAATTTCATACTTGTCATCCAAAGGATAGTCTTGCAAGGGTCATTGGAATTTCAAATAAACTTCCACCAGAAGCATAGAAATGGTTATAAGGAAATTGGGGGAAATCAAAAAATAAAGTTAGATGCTAGATATGTAGTATTCCCAGACCCCCCTTTTTTGAGATTAGGTCTCCCTATCTGACCCATGCAGGAATTATAATAACCATTCACATCCCAATATTGATCAGCACCAGATATTGGACCTGCTTAAAACTTCTGACCTAGGCCAATTTGCACCTCCTTATGAAGACCAGTTGCTCCCCCTGTTCCCAGTGCCTCACCCTATTAATGCCAGACTGACTGTAAACAGTCAGCTTTAACCCTACTGAAGCTCACAACTCCCAAGCTCACGTGATCCATCAGTTGCAATCTTACCAATAACAGGGATTAAAGGCAAACACCCCTCCTCTCAGGCTTTGTTATTCCTCCCCAAAACAGAAGCCTTGTTCTTGAGAATTCTATAACTTAAATAGCATTAGCTAAGAACAGTGGCTCAGTAACAGGCTAAGCATTAGCTGAGAAAGGGAAATGTTCCCTTAGGTTCAGTAAGAAACTGGAATCTTGAGGTTTACTTTACTACCACTTTGTCCTTGTGGTGGTAAAGTAAACCTCAAAATGTCTTCCCCTTCTCAGTCTAAAGCTCACAGTGACTATTATATTTTGTTTCGCTCACTCCTCTCCTAAGGTCCAAACACATGATGCCTTATACTAACAGATTAGGATAAAAGTGTCAATTAAAACCTAATTCTGTCTTTGACCACAGATGAGTATTGCACAGAAGCCACAGCTGTGTGGGCATAAACTGATGAGCAAAGTCCTGACTCCTGTCCTCTTCCTCCTGCAATTTGAATCACGTGTAGGATCACCAGCTACCCACAGACAGCCTGAACTCAGATCTCATTCTGCAGATGGGCCTTTTTAAAGTTTTACTGGCATTGAAGCTTTTTTACTTCTGGTAATTGCTTTAAAAGAACAAAGCTCTTTGTTTAAGGGGAGCCCAGGGAGCGCATAATTGCCATGAGGCACGGGGCAGGTTCCAAGTATTTTGAATTGCTTCTCTTTCAACATTAAATATTAAATTCCTAATGTTTAGCCAAAATGTCGATATTCCCTGGGGAAGATGAGTGAGGACATCAGGAAGAGCATAGAGACCCAGTAAATTCCATCTCCAACGTACTTTGCACAAGGCATTCCTAAAACCATGATACAAAAAGCACACCTTGCCTGGGTTGCCTGGCAGACAGCAACTAATGTACTGAGGGCAGCTTCACTGGAAACTCATTCATGTCAGGAATTGCCTTGGAATACTATGCAAGTGCTGTTGATTCCTGCTCTCTGTGGTGTCTGAGGTTTCAGGGTTGACCATTACTATGCTACATCAAAGCAGAATGGATAGATGGTTCTATTTGAATGGACACTGACAGAACATCAAATCAATTCTCAAAAAGCCATTTCTTAAAGCTTCATACACCCAGTTCATCCAATGCAGGCAACAGTTTCCTCAAGCTCCATGATGAATTTTATTCATCAGAAGGCAACTTATGCCCCTGTAGACAGATTTCTTCAGACTAGAACCAGAGATAGCTCTGAGGGTACATTATAAGCGACTATCACTGGAAGTACTAATTATGAGGATTGATGTCCTGTTGTGTTAACAGAGTATTACTACCTACTCTATCAATCACCACATCTGTCCCATAATAATTAGCATTTCTAGTGGTAGACTGGCATGGGTTAGTGGGAAATGCATTATATTTGGAGACAGAGAATCTGAGTACTGCAGCTGTCTACCTATGTGACCTAGAATAAGTCACAACCTCTCTGGGCTTCAGTTTTCTCATCTGTAAAATGAGAGGGTTGGACTATACAATTTACAGCTCTCCTATTACTCTGAATCTCTGATCTCATAACTATATGGTTTGGTATCCAAATCAGATATGGTAACATAATGAGAAAGAACAAATTATCCCTTTCAGATTTTTTTTAAATCTAATTCATTGCTTCTCCTTAATTTGACAAAAAGATAATTTGACAAAGGAGATACCTTCTTGTCTGAATACTATGCAAATTACTTACTTGTCTTCAATATGTAAATAGAAATTTCTTACTACTAGAGTCATATGTTTCTGAAAAAGCAAAGCATGTTTTCAAGGAATATTCCATAATCTTGAGAGCATCCCCTGCCACAGAACCTCTTCCTCTCTCTGATTGAAAAGGGTTGAGGGTAGATATTGGAGATGTCAGTTCCCAGAACCTCCACCACTTCAGGACAGTTCTCAGGACATTCACGTCATTTCCCACACAGCTGCTTTTATGGACTTTATGATCTTCAGAAACTCATCATTTTTTCAAGTTGAAATCAATTGTGAAATTTTCACCTCAGATAATTTTCCCCCAGATTTCATGACTTCATCATTCCCTTTCCCCTTGCTTTTCACCTTCTGTTTATGTGTTAGGGTTCCCCCTTAGATTGTGAGCTCCTTGAGGGCAGGGACTGTCTTATGCCATTCTTTGTGTCTCCAGCACTGGTACAGTACCTGGAACTTAATAGGTACTTAATAAATATTTATTGATTCTGACTTTGACATCTCTGATGGTTTGCCTGAGACCTGATTCCCCATTAAGTCTTTATCATCAACTACTTATGACCTTGGTAGCAATAACAACCTCCTCACTGGATCTCAGGTTACTCATCTGTAAAACATAGCACTGATACTAGATGATCTTTAAAAATGATTTGATGAGACTTCCAGCTATGCTTCAGCATAGCTCTGGGCAAATGGACAGCCTTCAGCAACCAGACTGCCCTATGCTTCAGAAAAAGGCAGAAACACTCCATCAGCCTCAGTACATACCAGACATGAGGGTCTCCAGTGGGCCTCAAGGCAACATCAGTTCAGTACCAGGTAAACAGCCAGGGCCTGCAGCCCCTGGCCCAAGAAGCCTGAGACAATAACCCTTCCACCCAGGGAGCAGAGTCCAAATTTAAAAGAAAGGGAAAAAATTTTGCAAAAAATTAGCAAAATGCAACAAAGAGTAATCTGACCATAGAAAGTTATTATGGTGACAGGGAAGATCAAGACACAAACTCAGAAGAGGACAACAAAGTCAAAACACCTATGGGCAAAACCCCAAAGAAAAATAGGAAGTGGTCTCAAACCCAGAAAAAACTCAAGAAAGAGCTCAGAAAGGAGCTTGAAAATCGTATAAAAGAGGTAGAAGAAAATAGGGGGGTGAAATGAGAGTGATGCAATAGAATTATGAAAAAAAATCAACAGCTTGGAAAGAAATCAACTGCTTAAAAAGTACAATTGATCAAATGGAAACAGAAGTACAGAAACTGAGGAAAATAACTCAGTATAACTAAGAATTGGGCAAGTAGAAGCTAATGACTTTGAGAGACATCAAAGAATCTATCAAACAAATTCAAAACAATGAAAAAATGTAAAATACCTCACTGGAAAAACAACTGGGGGGCACAGCCAAGATGGCAGAGTAGAAAGACATACTTATTCTAGCTCTCCCCCCACAGACCATAAAATACCTATAAAAAAGACCATGAACAAATTCTAGGGCAGCAGAAACCACAAAACGACAGAGTGAAAGAGATTTCCAGCCCAAGACAGTCTGGAAGGCAGACAGGAATCACACCAGGTGCAGAGCAAAGCACAACCCAGCCTTGGTTGTATGGCATTGCAAGCAGACCTCAGGGGCAGAATCCCCAGTAGCAGCTGAGGTTCCCAGATTACTCAACCCACAAATGCCCAAAACCAGCTGCAAATGTCAGTGAGAAAGAGCTCTCACCTGCATGAGAAAGGAATGTGGTCTGGCCCTGGTGGCCCCAGGGCAGCAGCAGTTGCTACAGCACAGCATCCATTTTAGGAGCCCTCCACCTAAAGCCCCTGGGGGGATTGCATGACTGAGCTGAATCTCAGCCCTGAGTGGAGACCCTGGGATGAGGAGGAGTGTACTGGCATGGTGGAACTGGAGGCGGTTGTGGAGAGGGAACCTGATTTGCAGATTCCGGGCAGAAAAGTTCTATCCCACCAGGTCTTGGAGGAGAGTGCATCCTGGCCTTGGGCACGGTGCAGCAGGGAAAGGACTGGACCAGGCTTCAAGGTGCCATAGGCAGCAGCTGCAGTTCCCATATTGCTCAACCCACAAATGCCAAGGGAAGCTACAAAGGTCAGTGAGAAAGCTTGTTCACCTGGGGGAGAAGGGAATGCAGTCTGACTCAGCCAGCAGCAGCCTCTGCAGAGTCAGTATTCATTTTTGGAACCCTCGACCTAAAGCACCTGGGGGAATTGAGCCACTGATCTAGGTCTCAGCCCTGAGTGGCAGTCCTGGATTAGGGAAGAGTTCTGGTGGTAAAGCTGGGGGTGGCTCTGGAGAGGGAACCTTACTGGCAGATCCTGGGCAGAACAGAGTGCTTGTGGTTTCTACCAGACCAGAGCGCAGGCCAGGAGAGGAGTAAACTCCTCTCCCTTGACTGTGCCACCTTGGAGGAACTGAGAACTTACAGGTCCCTAGAGTATACCCAACTCTTGACAAAGGGCTCAAGAGTCAAGTAACTGTCTGAGAAAATGCCCCCAAAAGGGCAAAAGAATAAGACAATAGAAGGATACTTTTTTGGTGAGCAGGTATTTTCTTCCATCCTTTTAGATGAGGAAGAACAATGCATACCATCAGAGAAAGACCTAAAAGTCAAGGCTTCTGCATTCAAAACCTCCAAAATAAATATACAATGGTCTCAGGCCATGGAAGAGCTCAAAAAGGATTTTGAAAATCAAGTAAGAGAAGTGGAGGAAAAATTGGAAAGAGAAATGAGAGTAATGCAAGAAAATCATGAAAAGTGAGTGAACAGCTTGCTAAAGGAGATCCAAAAAAAAAATGCTGAAGAAAATAACACCTTTAAAAATAGGCTACCTCAGTTGGCAAAAGAGGTCCAAAAAGCCAATGAGGAGAAGAATACTTTAAAAAACAGAATTAGACAAATGGAAAAGCAGGTTCAAAAGCTCACTGAAGAATATAATTCTTTAAAAAGTAGAACGGAGCAGATGGAAGCAAAACCAAAAGAATGAAAAAATAGAAGATAATGTGAAATATCTCATTGGAAAAACGACTGACCTGGAAAATCCAGGACAGGCAATTTAAAAATTGTGGAACTACCAGAAAGTCATGATCATGACTTGAAATTATCATGGAAAACTGTCCTGATATTCTGGAACCAGAGGGTAAAATAAATATTGAAAGAATCTACTCATCACCTCCTGAAAGCAATCCAAAAAGAAAAACTCCTAGGAATATTGTAGTCAAATTCCAGAGTTCCCAGGTCAAGGAGAAAATATTGCAAGCAGCGAGACAAAAACAATTCGAGTACTGTGGAAATACAATCAGGATAACACAACATCTAGCAGCTTCTATCTTAAGGGATCAAAGGGCTTGGAATATGATATTCCAAAAGTCAAAGGAATTGGGATTAAAACCAAGAATCACCTACCCAGCAAGACTGAGTATAATACTTCAGGGGAAGAAGACCATTTCATCAGAGAAATGATGACATGACTTGCACTTGACTTTGAGTGAGGGAGGGCTGGGCAAGTCACCAACCTCACTTCTCCTCCAGAGCCATCTCACAAAGTACTCATGAACGGAAAATGCTATCCACATCCAGATAAAGAACTGATGGACTCTGAATGTAGGTTGAAGCATAGTTTTTTTCATTTACTTTTTTTCTTTTTTGTGTTTTTTTTTTCTTTTGATCTGTTTCTTCTTTCACAACTGTGACTGATATGGAAATATGTTTTACATGACAGTACATATGTAACCTATATCAAATTGTCTACCATTTTAGTAAGAGGAGGAGGGAGGGAGGGAGAAAAATTTAGAACTCAAAATCTTGTAAAAAATGAATGCTAAAAATTGTCTTGCCATGATTGGGAATAAACAAATACTATAAGATAAGGATAAAAAAACAAAGTTCTCTTTTTTCTAACTTGCTGAAAGCAAACTTTATGTCCATAAATCTGATAGAATGTGAATAGCTTTTCACTGATAAACTTTGTGACAAATTGTGGGAATAAAATGTGACCTTTAATTTTGTTTAATGAATTAAAATGCATTTTTGCAAAAAAAAAGTTGATTCTAATGTTTTATGATACTATGAATGTTTAGTCAGTGGCAACACAGCATGATGGGGTCAAATCCCATCTCTGATACATAAAAGCTGTGTGACCCTGCACAAGTCACTTAACCTATCAACACTCCCAGACAACTCTCCAAAGTTTATAAATTGAAGGAAAGGTATTAATTTACATTGCTAGAGGAAGTTTCTTCTCTGGAAGTTTCCTACACCTATGAAACTACAGGTCTTTTTTTTAATGCACAGTTGTTTGCATAATTGTCCTCATGTTGCTCCCCTCATTGGTATTTAGAGGCAGAGACTGTGTTTTTGACTTTCTTTGTATCTTCAGTTTTGGTTGTGATACTTAACATATTGTAGGTGTCTAATGTTTGTTATCAAGAAAGAAAAATATATATAAATATTAATTTTATTCAATTATTTATCATATGAATACTAATAACATTTCCAGTATACACCTTAGTGTTAAAAGAACTTCAAAGTCAAATATAGATATAGGGATATAGCATATGTAGACATAATTTTATTTCATTCAACCATTTTCAAGTAAATACTGAGAAGATAGCTAATATATATCTACATATTAAAAGAACTAGGGAATGAAACTATCATCCCTAGTATGAATATGAAAAATCTACTCTCAAATCCACTCATTAGCATTAGGGTGCTAAGCATTGTGAAGAAACATAGGGATCAATCAATCTCAGATCTTAAATTTAGAGAGTTGGGAACTTCACCTCTACCTAAATGCCAGATTCCTCCTTCTGGAGCATGCCAGCTACAGCTGCCAAGCCACAAACTAGACCTAAAACAAATATTTTAAGAATACTGAATTAAATCAGTAACTCCTAAATTTAGATGTCAAAGTCCCTACTATTAAATTATTACTTGGTTCATTCAGTTGATACTGAGACCTAGCCAGACATCAAAACTGACAGCTCCTTAAAGACATGACTTAATGACATTTAGGCATTGAGGAATCTATGATCTGCAATCTCAGGGGCAAAGCTTTACTTCATCTGTGACACATTTCTATGGCTCCATTAGGAAGAAGTAGTTAATGTCTCAAATGTTTCTTCAAACTGCATAGCAAGTACATCAATGAACTTGGATAATAAAGAAAGATTTACAGGGAATTTCCTTTTTTTTTTCATCCTTTCCCCTCTCAGGGGAATAAAGTATTTTGCTAAATCTAGTGTTTGCAAACATATTCCCAGCAAGTGAATAAACATTTGTTAAACACTTACTATGTGTCAGACACTGTGCTAAATAACAATATAGATGCAAGCAAAAATAAAGGCCATATCTGCCCAAAGGAGCTTACATTCTAATAAGGGAAGATAACACAGGGAAAGAAACCTTAAGAAGGTGGGGGTGGAGAGGAGAAGGAGTCTAAAGATTCAGGAGGGATGGATGGGATGGAGTTGGAGAGTAGGGGGAGAAGATAAGTTAACAGGGATAAGGTAAAAAGAGACGATGAGATAGCAAATAGTGAGTGAAAACAAGATGGAAGGGAATTCAAACTAATTAGTTGTGTAGTAATTACAACTTTGAATATGAATGGGATGTTTATAGTATCTTTGTGGCTGCAAAGAACTGGACATTGCAGGGATCACCATCAACTGGGGAATATGGTGTATGATTGTGATGAAATACTACTGTGTCATAAGAAACAATAAGCTCAATGATTTTAGAAAGGCACAGAAAAACTTCCCCAAAATGGTAAAGAACCAGGTGAGCAGAATCAAGAGAACATTGCATACAATATCAGCCATATTGTTTTAAGAGTGATTTCAAGTGACTAAGTCATTTTGGCTCTTATAAATACACAAATTAAAAATAACAGACATATGGAGGAAGATGCTATCTGCATAGAGAGAAAGAACTGGCAAATACAAGTATGTATAGAATAATTTTACCTATACATACACACACACACATATGTATATGTATGTATACACACATATGTATTTATATCTACTTTCTCTAATGGTAGCCATCTCTATGTTGGGGTGGGCGAGGGAAGAAAAAAGTGAAAAAAAGAAACTTACATGTTAACTTTATTATACATATGGAATAGCAAGTTGTACTAACAGATTTGCAGCTTTATGTGCAATTTTTTATTTATATTATGTTATGGAGATGCTTATTTTATTCCATAAATTAAAAAATATTCATCAGGAACAGAGCTCAGAGCAGAGTGAAAGAGAGATTATGGCTGGTCTGAGGAATTCTTCCAAATGGAAGTTCCAGAATGAGTAAGAAACCAATTGGAGGAGTGGGCTTCAAGGGTACAAATGGAATCTTCCAGGATGAGAAGACCTCAGAGATGAAAAGATCTTCCAGGAAAGCTATAAGGAAGTATCTCAGTTCATTTTGTCAAGTCTCCTGGCCTCATATTTGCTAGCTGTGTGACTCTGGGCAAGTCACTTAACCTGTCTCAGTTTCCTTGTTTCAAAATGAGAATAATAATGGCTTATTGTTGTATGTTAGGTATTGTATGTATACATTGTTGTAAGGATAAAATAATATTTACAAAGTGATTTGCAAATATTAAAGCACTATACAATTATGGCTACTTTTATTGTTGTTTTTATTGTCATGCAGTCCATGTTATATCTGAATGCCGTGACTCTACAGGCTCACCTTCTGATTGGTTGATTTGTAGCCACACTACACAATTTCAGTGAGGAAAAGGAAGAAGGGAAGAAGGGGAAAAAAAGAAGGAAGAAAGGAAAGGCTTATTAAGAACCTACTATGTGCCAGACACTGTGCTAAGCACTTTACAAACATCGCATTTGATCATCACAACATCTTGTATGGTAAGTATTATAATTATATCCATTTTACAATTGAGGAAATTAAGGTAAACAGAGATGACTTGTCTAGTTTCACATAGATGATAAATATCTGAAGCCAGATTTGAAATCAGTTCTTCCTGACTCCAGGTGCAGTGTTCCACCCACTATACCATGTAACACAGAGGTAAAATAACACACCACAATTTACCACAAGAAAGCTTCCTTCCCAACAGTAAGCAAAATGGAAGGCTCCATGTAACCCACAAGCATAAAGTCATGCCTTCTTCACTTGCCAAAGGTTTCCCTGAATCCTTACTTCTCTCATTGTTATTCCAAATTTTCCAAAGGTAATTGGGCTCTGTCCAAATTTTCCTTCACTAGTAATGTTCTTCCTGTCTTTTTCAATGACTGGGTTGCAAGCTAATGCTATATATTGGAATGGTAGTGTACAGAGGTCCCAAAACACAGCAAGGGCATGTAGTATGGGGAGATATTGTATTATTCAAAAGAAGGCAGAATAGATACCTCTAGCCTCTTCTCTTCTAACTCTTCTCCAAAAGAAACTTCAAATCCTGCCAGGAAGAGAAGCAGGAAATTGGGGTCAGAGGCCACCACTCTGTTCTCCTCAGAGAACTGGGGTATAGGGCTATAATTATATCTCTCTGTTCCCTTAAATATTATTAGCCTAAGGGATGTGATCACATTCAAGCTAAATTCTGATTTCTGCGCCATTCTTGAGGGGGGAGAACATCCCCAAATTTTGTATCCAAAATTTGACTCCTTTTCCCACCAGATACCAGTTCTGTAATAAATAACCTTATGTGGGCAATCTGTTGAAAACCAAGAAGCCTACTTATCCAAATTTTTAGCAGAGAAAGTATTCATAGAAGAATATATCAGACAATACAGAATTAAGGGGCTCTATCATCAGGAGTGAGATGATTAAGTTCAACCTAGAGAAAGAAACCCAGATTCCACCCAATGAGAAAACTACCTAGTAGTTTCATATAGGGACACAATGAAGACTTCAGGCTCCTCTGTTGATTTTTCAGTCTTTTCTTCACCAACCTAAAGTGAGGTTGGCCTCTTCCTTCTTCCTTCTCAAAACTGGAAGCAAGAAACATTGAAAGCAACTAGAAGCTTAAAGAAAACTGAAGGAGGTTGGAGCTCTCCCTCTCTCCCCTAATCCATCCTGCCCCTCACACAGAGCAGGGCCTTCATCTCCACCAATGAGGAGAAAGTCCTAAACCAATGGGCCTTGGGACTGAGACTACTTTTGTATAATTACTTTAGAATTACTAAATTAGAATTAGAGACAAGAGGAGAGGAGAGGAGAGGAGAGGAAAGAGTAAAACCCAAGTCAACTGGGCATCTTTTGGCCATCCAAGTTTACCTTCCTTTGGAGAAGAGAAGGAAAGGGAGGGTGAGGCAGACAAGAGAGGAGGTGAGTTACCCAGCTAGCATTCAGCCAGCTGCATCTTTATAACTGACTCGAATGTATCTAGCCCTGTCTTCCTTACTTTTGAATTTCCTTCCAACGGAGAACTCCTCTCACCACTGCCTTGTAGACTTTCCATGGCAGTGACCAAGTCCATGTGAACCAATGAAAGCTCAGAAGCACAAAATCTCTGGGTTGGAAGGCTGCTCAGTCCCTGAACAAAATTTCATAGTCCAAAATACACAACAAGCAATCATCCAGCATTTGAATGAAAATTTCTGGGAAGGAGAAGGGTGACTCTACTGATGCCTGAGGCAACCCATTCCTTTTCAAGATAGTTCTAATTGTTGGGAAATTTTTCATTTTATCAAATCTCAATCTGTCTCTCAGAAATTCAACCCTTTGTTACCAATTTTTTCCCTTTGGGGCCAATAAAAAGAAGTTTAATGTCTCTCTTTCTTCCACATGATAACTCCCTTAATTAGTTGAAGATAGTGATCATGTCCCCAAAACTCTTTTGTTACCCCCTCACAAAACAAAAAAAAAACTCTGCGCATGAAATTTCCCATGAAGCAAAAACCCCACAAAACTAACCTGTCATGGAGAAAGTAGATCATACTGAAACACCACCAAAGGCACGGCAACTGCTCATATGCCTCAGATCCATCTTATTCTGTGTTCCACACAGTACACTTCATTGATGTTATCAGTGCTCTGACATACCAGAAATAGTGCAGTGAGTTTGGAAAACTACCAGAAAGCGTTTGCTTCTAACCATGACTCTATGTATCTAGGTACTTAATCCTCCCCCCCCCCCCCCCCCACACACACACACCACCTCTCACCTAGGAAAATAACATTCATATAATTCTCTTCTTCAAACACAAAAACAAGCCCCTACTACTCTAGAAGGCATTTCTAGCCTTCACCTCTGAATGATACTAAATTATTGTAAGAAGCGTAGCATTGTAGACCTGGAGCTGCAACAGAGAATATATACATACATACATACATACATACATACATATATGTAAAATCATATATACATAATTCTATTTATCAGTTCTAAGCATCTTCATTTTACAGATGAGGAAACTGAGAGCCAGGGAAGTTGTGACTCATCCAAAGTTGCACGACTAATAGGTGGAAGATTGGGGTATGAGTCCAAAACTTGAATAATCTCCACTATACTATGATGCCTCCCAAGGGAACTGAAAGTCTGAAAACTTTTTTAGACTTTAGACCAGGGCCTCAAGGCCACAGGTGGCCCTCTAGTTCCTCAAGTGTGGCCCTTTGAATCCAAACTTAATCAAATAATAATAAAATGATTAATAAAAGGAATAATAAGAGAATTTGTTCTGTAAAACTTGGACTCAGTCAAAAGACCACATCCAAGGACCCAGAAGGCCACATGTAGCCTCGAGGCCACAGGTTCCTCACCCTTGCTTTAGATTATCATGTCCACTCAGTAAAGTGAGGAATGTGATGAGGCATGAAAATAAGGAGTAAAACCTTTATTCCCTGAATTTGACACTGTCTCTGTGCCTTCCCTGCCTCTTACCATTAGCACCCATCTCTATGGGAGAGTGAGATAGGCTTTGGAGTTAAGAAACTGAAAGTCTCTTGACCCAAAGAATTCTGGCAGTTTTGTTAGAAAAACAACAGTACAGAAACTGATCAGGTGTTATCTAACAATCAAAGACAAATCGAGAGCATTAGGAAATGCCAGCAGTAAACGAGAGAGAGGTCTCTGGTTCAGAGGTAGTTGAGTGTAAGGGCTGCATTTCTGAAAGAAATGTGGGATTCTGAAGGACCTTAAAACTAAAAGCATATGAATGAGCCCATGCTTCTCATGAAATACCACTATAGGAAAAACTCTAAGCTGCAATCAGAAAGAGAGAAAATATCCACATTCATGTGCCCAGAGGAGCTATGCCTATTGGCAGTCAATAAAGACTATGTAGCTAGCAAGGTAGTATCTGACATAGGTTATATATTTAGCAGAGAAGTGTCTTGTGATAACATCCTGCAAAAATGACTTCCTCCGTCTAGGCTGGATAAGAACAGGTCAGGATGACCAGAGATGTCAGTAATCTTTCAGCATCTGAGGGTGAGTTCCACTGCCATATGTGTACCCTTATCACACATTACATACATGCCTTACATATATCTAATCTTCACAATGATGATGTATGGATTATGGGAAAATGTGTCCCAAATATGTGAAAAAATGTTTTATTGCTACATTTTTTGCAGTGCTAGTTTATTAAATACCTTTACTTCAAGCTAATTATGTCCTCTGACAGAGGTAAAGATATCAGCGGAGCCTTGAGAGTTGTGGCATTGATTGGACATAGACCTTTAATACCTTCAATCCATGATAACCTTTTCTGGGGGACCCACTCAGTGACTTGAAGATTGGTCCTCTACTACTAAAAATTTAAGAAAAATAACTCTTCAATTTTGATGTAGGTGGAATATCTCTTTAGCACATTGTAACTCTGTTTATGTTCATCATCAATTTTCAGCTTATATTCAGCATGAATTCAATAACCTCCAATCTTTGGTGCTAGTGGACTACACTAACTGCACTACCATCCATCCCACCTTTCTTCATCTCTTGTTCATGAGATGATAACAAGAGATTTTTATCAAGTGCCTTCCCTCATTGAAATCTAGTATACTGCTTCTAAAATATTGATAAATAGATGATAGACATGCTTATGGTCATACAGAAACCCTGTCTATTGGTCTTTAATTCTCTGCTTGTATTTTCTCCGTTGGTATATTTGATTAAAGAAGATCGTTGACCCCTCAAAAGTTGTTTTCCTTTTAGAAAAGCAGATTTAAGAAGCTGTGCTAGCAGGCCATCCTGGATGTGTCAGGGTGCTTGCTGTTATAGGGTCAGGTGTTAGTGAGAAAAGAGAAGAGAAAAAAAGCACAAGCTCTCCAAGCACAAATATTGTCTACCTGTCGACTACAACCTGAATTGGCATAATTACTTTGAATTTTAGGTTGAACCATGCTTGCAGCCGTGAATCATCTATGCATGCAAATTTGAGAGGACAATGTATAGATCTTGCTGGTGCAGAAGAGGAGAAAAATAACATGAGTAATGAAGGTATTACCTATGCAAATACCCCAGAAACATTTATTCCTAAGCATTTTTAGTTCCTTGGGGTGGGGGGTGGGGGGAATTTTATAAATCCAAGGCATTTTTAATACATTATTCAAAACAGTATAATTCTGTGTGATATCTAAAGAGGATAATTTTGAATCTAAATATTTTAAAGCTCCTTCAGAAATATAGAGGCAAACAGTATGGCATAGTTGGAGTCAGGAAAACCTGGATTCACATCTCTTTCCTGATTTTTATTAGCTATGTGACCTTGGCAAGTCACTTGCATATGACTCAAGCAACCCTCAGAACTTTTCTACTGAGGCATAGAAAGATTGCTATCTGTGATAAAGGGAGTTCCCACACCAAGAATCCCTCAGATTGGCAAAATCACAGGTCCTCTGCCTATTATCCACATGCTATAGAAATACATGTCAATTGCATTTCAGCACCATCAATAGCCAAATCCTATCTAAAACTAATCTCAGTGGGTTCACTCAATCAACTTACATTTAAAAGGACAGACAAGATGATCAGAGCATAAAATATTTTGTCCTGCTTAGAAAGGAAAAGATTTTTAGTAGAGTTACCAAAGAGCGATTTACAGTTATATGATATCCTCACTTTTAAAGGATGCTTTCCATCCTTCAGCAAACTTAAAAACAGAGGACTAACTTTAAATCATGATGTTGAGTTGCAAACATGCTTAAAAGTTCAGCCTTCGGAGTTTGAGAATAGACCACATGTTTTATTCATAAGTTCACGAAATTTTAGAACTCAATGGACTACAATTATCATTTGGAATAACACTGTGACTTTGCAGACAAGAAAACTAAGGCCCTCAAATCTTAAGAGGGTTGCTCAAGGTTATATAACTAGCTGATGGCAGAAACAGGTCTCAATCCAATGTCTCCTGACTCAATACAGTGCTCCATCTCACAAACATCCTGCCTCCTTCAAGTCACAAAAGTAAACTCAATTCTGAGGAGTTTATTTTGAGAAAAATATGGTACAAATTCTTGGGCCCTATATCAGTAATGTGTAGCCTTTGTCTTATATAACATGGTTTTCTTACCGATCAGTGAGTAAACTCTGGATTGTCTACATTAATTACGAGGAGTTATCACATGAATGAACCTGGATAATTTTAAATCTTATTTTTCTTAGACTTTGACATGTACCACATGAAGGATTTCTGGCTGCAGATTTATCTCTTTTGCTTATATTTTGCTTAGGAATAGTGACTGGGCCTGGGATTTCAATAATGTAGGGTACTCCCAAATGAGTAACCTCCATCTACCAATGCAGGTCAGTACATTAGTCTTAGCTGCCTATAAGTGACTTGCCCAGGGTCACATAGATAGTATGTGTCAAAGTTGAGACTTGAACTAATATCTTCCTGGCTTTGAGGTCAACCCTCTATCCACTACACCACACTACCTCTTGAATTATCTGGCAATATTTGAACATCTAGGACTTGCCTTAAGAGTAGATTGCCTGGGTGATTTGAGACCCACAACCCCAGCATAAAAAATTCCCTCACTACCCTGGCGCAACAATGGCTAAAATTCCTGTATTAGAGATTCATTCCTTTGTTTTTCTCAATTTTTCTCAATAAAAGATTAGGGTTCTGACCTGGGACAGAAAGAGAATGAGATATTACTTACTCCAACTGATGGACTGGCAATGAGAGAAATGATTATTAATGACCAATGATTTGGGGATAGCCAGAGTTTCCCCTTTTCCTATAGTTCTCATTTCAAAGTTTGATCTCTTGAAGGACATTATTAATAATGAAATTAAATTAAATCTCTACAATCTTGGTCAGACCCCACCCAACCTTACAAGGAATTTAATTCTAAAGTGAGAAAGTCCATTGTATTCTACTCCATTTGGGTAGGGATAAATTCTTTGATTGGATTACCCAAAGCTGGGGTGGGTGGGGAGTTCTGGGTGTAGAGAATAGTCTCAGTTGTCCAAGAGTGACATAATGTCCTGCTCACAGCCCCTCATTGGGGTGAGCCCACTTCTCATTATAATATCCATTCTCTTATTAATCGTTAACCTATCAGAGCTGATTGTCACCCTCTGGAACATCCACTCTTCCAAGGGCATATAAACAGTGAGTCCAGCACCATGAGGGGTCTTTGGCATTTGAGAGTGGCACTGACTTCTTTTATTAAAATGTTGGCATTATTAATAAAATGACTAATTACCCAGAAATCATGTCTCTTGAACCTTTTAAATGTCACAGCCAAAAGGATTAGAGCCTGAGCTACCAGATTAGTATAGAGGAAAAGAGAAATAATAATGAGTAATAATAGTAATATGTACTTAGTCTTTTATGGTCTGCACAGAGCTTTGTATATGTAAATTTATTTGATCCAAGAGAACAAACAGAAGTCCTATGTGTAACACACCCCACTGCTTCCAGACCAGTCAGATCCCATGTGAGAATGGCTAACAGTACTATCCCACTTTTTAGCTAGTATCTCTTCAGCCTGTTACTTGTCTCTACCTGAGGAAAAAAGGCAAAAGTTATACATTTCCTTCAACTTCAAATCTGATGACAATGGGCTGTCTTTGGAGAGAAAATTTCATTTTAAAGGGATAGGTGAGATTTGGTCACTGTTCCATTGAAACAAAGCTGCTTTCTCAATACAATCTTGTGGTCCAACATAGTTTCTTTTTTCCAAAACCTATTTTTTTCTAGCAGTCCCAAACAAGTGAAGGGGCAGGCTATTATATTGCAAGAATAAAGAAAATCTTCTACCCCAAAACCTAGAAGCTTATAAGAAACTAAGGGACTTTCTCCCCATACTCAGTTGTATGTGCGAGACTTGAAGTGACATCTTTGATTGTCCCATGAAACCATCCATACCCTATGAGGGTTAGGGCTAACACTGTTTTATGTTCAGACAGACAAAGAAAACTGAAAACTTCTATAAAGTATCAGTCTGGGATCCCCCAATACACCTTTAATGCACCAACGCAGGTGGTCTAGAAAATGATAAACACAGAATTTGGTAGGATTCTTATGGATTTATCAGACATTCTATCCATTTCTACCTGAAAATAATAATAGCTAACATTTACATTGTGCTTGGACATTTTCAAGGCTCTTTAAATATATTATCTTCTTCACATTTCTTCCTCACAACTACCCTGTGAGGTAGATGCTATTTACCATCCTCATCTAACAGATGAGGAAACTAAGGCTGAGAGGTGAAGTGATTTGCCCAGAGTCACACAGCTAGGAAATGTCTAAGGCAGTATTTGTATCTTGGTCTTCTTGTTTATAGGTCTAGTAGTCTATCCACCATACTACATTGGTGACTCAGAAACATATACCTGCTCTTCACACATACATTTTCTAAGGCAGTTTCTTAACCTCAGGATGACACACCCCACTGGATAAACTTCTGGGGATCCAATGAACTTGGATGGGGAAAAATAGTCACATCCTTATTTTGTCTGCCTCAGAATGAGATTTAGCATTTTCTTAAATTATTTTAAAACATTCTGAGAATAGACTCACAGGCTTCATCAGACTGTGAAAGGGGGTCTACGACACACAAAAAAGCTAAGAATCTTTGGTCTAAGGGAAAGGTATGGCCTAACCAACTGGCATCAGTTTGTAGAAACAGTTGAGCTGCAAAGCTTTCAATAGGGATACTGGAACAACATACAAATAGAGAAGACCTGGTAAGAAAGAAAGGGTTAAAAGGGAAAGGTATATCAACATGGTGGGATACCAGGGTCCTAGAAAGAGAATTTGTGTACTCCAGAATACTGCCTAGAGCTGATCCTGCACAGATGGTTGAGGAGGCCCATAAGCTTACCCACAGATGACAGGACAAATTAGCCTTCACCTTATAAACTACAACAGATAACACAAAATGAACAAATTACACCAGAATAATCAAGCATTGGCTGAATTAGACACAGGCCATGAGATTGGCTAATTATATCCTCATTATGCTATGGTTGGCAATTGTTGTAGCAATCAGTAAGAAAGGAAAGCAGAGAATTAGGTATAATCCTTTGCAAAACTCATCCACCACATCATTAATACTTTTCAGTGTCTCAACAAGACTGGGGGACCCACCAAGTAAAAGGTAAATGAGGGCAGATAGCCCTTCTACTCAGAATTAGAGAGTAATTTTACTGAATGAGGGGGAAACTCAAACACATTATAATTGAGCTAAAGACCGTAAAACCTGCCTCCAAGTACATGGCTTTCATAGGTAGCCAGATACTGAGAGGGAAAACACACAGCAAGGTATAGATTACTCAAGATGAAGCCAGCCATACACAGCTGCCTGGGATGAAACCCCTCTCAAAAGCGAGTGCAGATACAAGTACAATCAGGTATTAGCAAAAGCCTGACTGTTCTACTCACAAATAAGACCAGAAAATTAAAGACAGTATTTCACTCTCTGGTGCAGCTAGGTGGCTCAGTGGATAGCATGCAGGCCCTGGAGTCAGAAGAACATGAATTCAAATCCAGCCTCAGACACTTATTAGCTATGTGACCCTGGGAAAGTCATTTAATCCTATTTGTTTCAGTTTCCTCATCAGTAAAATGAGCTGGAAAAGGAAATGGCAAACCACTTCAGCATCTTTGCCAAGAAAACCCCAAACGGAGTCAAAAACAACTGAAATGACAACAATAAACGTCACCATATAAAACCCAGAACACCTTGGAGCTCATCTAGCCCAACCCTCCTCATCTTACAGACAAGGCTCAGAAAAGTTATTTGTCTGAGGTCACAAGAAAACAACACTGCCTAGACCTGTTTATCTAAATGTGAATATCAGGCCACTGGACCCAGATGGCTCAGGAGAAGAAAGTGAGGCTGGTGACTGTGCACAGCCCTCCCTCACTCAAATCAAAGTCAACTGCAAGTCATGTCATTATCCTGATGTCAAGGTCCTCTTTGAGAACAAAGGACAAACACAGCAACAACAATCCAAACATGAGGCAGACAAGTACAATAAAAAAGCACGTTAGCTTAGGAAGTCTGGAAGCCTGGGTTTGAGTCTATGGTGTGCTATTCATTGGTTGTGGGATCTGGAACAAATCACTTCTTGTATATTAGTCTTATTTGGGGGCTTTGTTTTTTTCATTTGATCTGGACTCGACATTTCATTGGCTTAAGGAAATGCTAATGTGGAAACTCACTAAAGAAAATTTTTACTCATATGAGACTATCAATCTTACAAAACCGTCTTGGCATCCCTGCAATTTCTAGTTCTTTGCCACCACAAAGAGAGCTGCTATAAACATTTTAGAACATGTAGGCTTCTATTTGTTTCTAATAGAAGCCATCTCTAGGTCAAGAGGAGAAGGAAGAGAAAAAAGAGGGAAAAAAGAAATTTACATGATAACAATTATATATTTAAAAGGAATAGCAAATTGTATACAAAAGATTTTCAGTATCTGGAGAAATCATCTTTTTTATTATACTATATTATAGAATTGCTCATTTTATTCTATACATTAAAAATAAAATAATTTTTAAAAAAAATTATCTGAAGCACTGAGAGGTTATAATATGTCCAGGATCCTGTGACTAACATGTATAAGAAGCAAGATTTGAACCTAGGGCTTCCTGGGTTCCTCTATCCATGGTGCCATATAGGTTCTCTTAAGACCTAAGTTCTAAATGCATACATATTTGTTGACTTGAACTGCTTTCTACATCTCCTGTCAAAAAAAATCATAAATGTCCATGGTAATGACAAATTATTCACCAATTGGAACCTACAGAAGTACAGAAATGCATAACATTCTCCATCAGGGAGCATGGTGGGGTAGAAAGATCTCTGATTCTAGATGTCAAAAACTTGGGTTCAAAGTCTACCTCTGTTGTTTATTACCTTGTGAGCCTGGGGAAGTCACAGCTTTCCTGTCCTCAATTTCCTCATTTGTAAAATGATGGGATGGGACTAGATAGTCACTAATACTTCTTCCAAATCTAGATCTCTGAGTGAATGAATAAATGAGTGAGCAAGTGAGTGAGTGGATGTTTGAAAGAATGAATGGATATATGGATAAATGAATGAATGAATACATTATGGAATCCATCTATTTAGGGAATTAAAACAGTAGGGGGGAAAGAAGCTGAAATGACCAAAATTCTGAGGTAATCCCATTCCATCTTCTTCCAGGTTACTGGGACAGTGACACCTTCACCAAGCATATTGGGGCTATCCTTATGGCTAAGGATTTTTCTTCTAGAAATACTAGCTTACAGGAGAGGAACCTCTGTCAGGACAGAGTATCTCATGTAAGTTTACAAGTGCTGGCCCTGAACCATTTTCTCCTAACACGTTGTTAAAAACAGAACATCCTGCCCAAGTCTCGCTCTCTTTTAGACAGAAATTTGGGCAGGTTTCATTCCACTGAGGAAGAGCAGATTTTGAAAGGGATCAAGTCCAAATGTTTTCCTTAATAGTGTTTGGTTTCACTTAGACAATTCTTGGCTAAAGGAACATCCCTTCCTAACTGACCATGTGGCCTAAAGGAAACTTGAAGAATACATTCCTAGTATCATTGGATTTGAAACTAGAAAGGATCTTGAGGAGCCATTTAGTCTAATTCTTCATGTAGTATAGTAGATAAGGAGCTCATCTCAGAGTAAGGAAGACCTGGGTTCACATCCTACCTCTGATGCATAGCTGGATCAGTGACCCCCCTCTTCCACCCTGGGAATGCCACAAATCCTACTGTCCTAGACAACTCACTAAGAAGAGAAGTTGCCAGAGAGAGTCTCCTTGCCAGAAGTCCTAAAGTCCATGAAATCAATTCCATTCTTATCCCTCATTTTGCAAATGAAGAACTATCCCCAGAAATCTGAAATGACTTTTCTAAGATCACATGGATAGCTCTAAGTAGCAGTGCCAAGATTAATATCCCACTCCTTTACAAGGACTTCAGAGAAAGTTCGCCACACCAAGGGATATGCTAGAGCCAGTATGAACCTGAGAGCTAATTGTTAAATTTCCAACAAGAGCATTCAGACTTTGAAAATCAACAAATGCTGCAAAACTAGTGTGGGATTTATTGTTTTGTTGATTGTCCAGATGGAGAAAATGTCAATAATGCAAATTAAGTTTAAATGTGTATCATGGTACATTTTTCCCACAGAGACTAGTTGTTAATATTTACCAGCAAACCACTGTTTATAACAAACTTTCTCTGCTTCAGATCTATTGAAGGAATATTCTGACAAGAGTCCCTAAAAAACATGATCCTCCTTTCAGGTTTCTAAGTTCTATCTAACCTATAGAATTTCCAATCATTGGGTAATTTTATTCCCTATTCAGTTTTTTGTGTTCTAAGGGTCTGGTTTACAGCAGGAAATCAACTAGAGACCAATATTCTGAAAATCTCAAACACAAACATAAAGAGCTTTGAACACTGAGCACCACAGGGAGCAGGGCAGAGAGAGGACAGAATAGCCAGGGGCAAAGGCCCAAAGAACTCCAGCCAAGTTACTGAAGGAGGTGGTTGCTGAGAAGGCAGTTTCAACAAGAAAGCAAAGGGGATATAAAATGTCCTAAATGCCAGTGGTCAAAAAGAAGCTAAAGGCAATAGCTTGTAGAGAGAGTAGGGAGAGATGGTAGACTAATACCAGGACTTGAAGATTAGGAGATTGAGAGAGGTCTGGAAGACATTCTTTAATGCTCCAATCCTGTGCCAAGTTAATGACTTGGTAATGTGGGACTATATCCATAATTTTACCCCAGGTGATCCCCAGGTTCCATTACATTGTGTTAAATTAGATTGTGCTCTTGGATTCTGTGCATTAGTCTACAATGAACAGGGTGGGAGAAAGGTCTCAGAAGTTTAGAAACTGAGAATTGGAGATGATATCTGGTCCAACCTATAGCTGAATGGGTATATTTTCTTCAGTTTCCCCAACCATTAGTCAAATAGAATACCATTGAAGACCTAAGTAATGGGGCATATTGTCCCTTCTGGAGCAGCCCAGGCTACTTTTGGACAGACATAAATGTCAGAAATGTTTTCTTGATTGAAAATTGACATACGTCTCTAAAAATTCAACCTTTTGCCCCTATGTTGTTCTTTGGGCCCAGGAAGATGTCTGAATACCGTTTCCCTCTTCCAAATGACAGCCGTGAAGGTAGCTATCCTATTGCCCCAGGAGGAAGCATGGAACAGTGGATGGATTGCTGGTCTTGGTGTTTGGAAGACACTGGGTTCAAATCGTAACTCTGACACTAGTTATGTTATTCTAGGCATGACACTTACCCCTTCCTAACATCAGTTTCCTCATTTGTAAAATGAGGATTTTCAACTAGACGACCTTTAAAGTCCCTCAGAGCAAAGTTATGATCTTGTGTTCTATTCCAGGCTAAATATCCTCTGTTCCTTTGATTGATCCTCATCTGGCATAGTCTCCAGCCCTTTCACCAATTTTCCTACCTCAGGACACACTCCAGTTTGTCAATGTCCTTCCTAAAATATGACATTATAAAAGAAGGGAAGTACTAGGATTCAGAGACATACATGGTCTTTTATGAGATATATATTCTCATTATACCCATGCTTGGAAGCTGCAAAGAAATCTACCACAGCCATTGACTGGTCCCCTATTTTCTCGTAGAAGGATTCCAACAGCCTTCATTGTGTATGAGCTAGGATTCTCTAATATGCAGAGTTCTCTAACAGAGTATACATATTCTAATGTGTCATGCTATTCTGACATGAAAATGGGAAAATAAATATAATATTTTCAATTAAAATTAAATAATATTATAGTATTTCTCATTTCTCTTTAGGATTACATCCACTGCAGAAAATCCGAGAATTTATACTCCAGAAAATTGTTCTTGCACAAAAATAAGGATGAAATTGTAGAAATTGAAAGAATATTTTTCCTCATTATTTGGAAAAGTTTTCTCTAGTACTTCCATAAATCAATATTTCTAATGCGTTCCCATTCTAAGCCCAATATCAAAGACTTATATGTGAGACCAAGGCCTTCTGGTCTTTCTGGCTCATTGATCTTTCCTACAAAATCTAAGAAGTTTTATAAACCACATCACATACTATATTGTCACCAAATCCACTTGAAAATCCATAATTCACAAAACTAAAAGGGGATGAGTAGGTATTTATGTCAAGGAAAACAAATAAGGCCGAAAACAAAATCCAGACATCCAACCATGAGTCAACATTTCCAAGGGCCTACATAGCATCAGACACTAAGTCTTGGACAGGAAGGACTCCCATGATGTTATAATTAATTCTTTAGTCTATGACTCTCACTGTAGTTCTTTCTTGCTTTCAGAAAGTGACACCCATTGTGGCTCCTTCTTCAGCTCTCCAAGGCATCTAGCAAATGGTCATCACTTCCTACCATTACTCTTTCCCATTGCCTTCCACAGCTCCCAGAAAATTGAATCATTAACCCTTTTCCTAAGTCTTTCTGTGGATGCTATGTCTGTATTAAAGAAGAAAGAATTTTACATGGGAAATACCCTTCCATTATAGGAGACACAGGTTCATACTGCATTGCATCTCCAATGCATCACCACACCAATGTCTTTACACTGAAGCCCTTCTCTGGTGCTATGGTTCTTATTGACCTCTGACCTCATAAAAGTTCTCCCTTAGCTAGGAACACACCTAGCCAGTCAATCAGCAACCATTTATTTAGAAGCTACAATGTGCAAAGCACTGAAAATACAAATGTAAGTAGAAAGACAGCCTTGCAATCAAAGAGTTTACTTTCTTAGCATAAAGACAACTAATAGAAGGAAACTGAGAAGGGAGAGGAGTGGAAAACCATAAACGCCAAGTACAGGAGCATAGGAGTACATACTAGAGAGAAATGAGACCTATCATTTTCTGATCCCTCCCATTTTTGAATGGTTCTCCATCATCAACAACAGGTTGGGAATTGATCATTCCAAAGTCATTGGAGGGAGAAAAGGGGGAAGGAACATGTTTCTAACCATCATTTGTGATTTCTGCAGGTATAGAAGCTTGATGAGACACCCAGATTTCTCTTCAACTGTCTCTCAACCCTCTGAAGTCACTCCGGGTGGCAATTTGGCTGGGTTACTAAAAGAATCCAGAACTGCTTCCCACCATTTCTGGGATGTGACAAGGGAGTCAAACACTCCCCAGTATTACCAAATGTAGGTAGGGTAGAAGCAGAAGAAAAAAATATCATAGTCTTTACAATAGTTTTTTTTAAAAATTGAGACCTACAAACTTATGAACCTGTCAAGAAAAAAATAAATGTTAGTTGCATCTTCAACAATTTTAAAAATTATTTTTTCTAGCATCTCCATTCTGATCAGATGGTTACCATCCATAAATTCTTGCACTCCCCTAATTTATACGCTTAATTCAAGCACTCAGACTTCATTTCCAGATCTCTTTTCTGAAAAAGAAAAAATATATATGTAATGATAATATTGCATTCTCCAAAATGATTTTTTTGTAGAGTGAAAATTAGTGTGGAAAAATTCTCTCTTCACATGAAATTCCTGAGAAAAATAGAAGCATAAGCAATGATAAATCTTTCAACACACCCTAAAGTAAGTGGAGGAGGTGACAAACAACAATTAGCCATCAGTAGAGACAGCAAACTCATTCATTTAAAATGACAGTCCTTTATCACTTCACTAAGCTGCAGTCTCTTAGGAATGCCTCCCAGTGATTAAGTGTCCTTCTCTAACATTAAAAATTACATCAGGAAAAATCATTAGACTCTGGCCTTTGGGTAACCTTTATCTCAAGTCACAGAGAGAACTTCCTTATGAGTCTCACAGAACTTTCACCTTCAAGAAGATAACTCAGTGACTGCTTTACTGGATATTGAGGAAGCCATAAGATCCTAACAGAAGAATTTAGTCAAACCCTAAGAAAACTCTTGGTTCGTTATCTTGTTTTAAATTCATTTAAAATTCTGCTGCTTAATGAGGAAGTTGGTAGGTTTTTTTTTTCTTTAGTTTTGTTTAGTACAAGACCATTCAGCAAAAATGAAAGGAATGACGATCACAAGATTGCGAATGAAGAGTGAGCAGGAAAAGCAGGGGAAACTGCAGAAATGGGAGTTAGAAGATCGGAGTCTAGGATTTGCTCTAAACCTTGGGCAAGATATGTTGACCCTCTGTACCACAGTTTCTTCATCTCTAAAATGAGGAAAATGGACCCTTACAACATTTTCTGGCTCTAAGATTCCATGGCAAATTATTTTTGACTCCTAGACAACAACAATAATACATCACTGACAATAACACTAACGTCATTTATATAGAGCTTTAAAGTTTGCAAAGTGCTTTGCTTGTATCACATGTGTCATAGGCAGGTCTTCTTCAAGTCTTCTTGACTCCAAATCCAACACTAGTTAACCACAGAGACTTAACTTGTCAAATCTTCTCACTCTATGAGCAATAGCATTTGACCTACTGTCTCTTTAATTTCTAACATGACGATTATGTCAAGAAACAGGAGAGAAAAGGAAATCCATTCATTCATTTATTCATTCATCCATTCAATTAACAGCTACTACATGTAAGGTATGGAGAGGTCCTAGGGGACCTTACTTACACAAAGCTAAGTAAGTCATGGATTCCTGCCTTACAAAATGAAATTCACAGTCTCATAATCAGTAAGATGGAGGACTAACTTTTTCCTTCTGTCCTTATGACCTGTCAAGCCTCTCTGAAAAAGGAATTGTACACAACATTATATGATGTTATACACAAAAGATACAGCAATTTCAGTTATCTTCAAGGTTTAGAACACCAAGAACCCAAATGGAGTAAAAATTCAATGACCTAAGAAGAGAGAGATCTAATAAACCATGTTCCCTACCTTGATCAAGTACTCCTCCCCCATGACCTGGGCATGTAACAGAAAATAGCTCTATCTCTCTCTGCTTCCAGTGCTGAAAAATAGCAAAAGACAAGAAGCTTGCTCTGACTGGGACAGCAGCAATGACACACAGCATTGGGTACACTTTACTCTTTGAACTTAGTGATTCTTTCAGTGTTTATATTTGTGTCCTTAGCACTTAGTATAGCAAGCTCTTAATATATATTTTTTAAATTTTTTCATTCATTCACTCATTCATTTATTTGTAGAATGCTGGTCTTAAGTCAAGAAGATCAGGGTTCAAATTACATCTCAAATTCAACTGCATGACCATGAACAAATCATTTAATCTCTCTGAGCCTTAGGTTCCTTACATATAAAATGGAGATAATAATTGCAATTCCTACTTCACAAGGTTATCACGAGGCTTAAATGAGACAATATAGGTAAAATTCTTTTCAAACTTACAAGCATTATATAAATGCCAGTTAATATTATTATTGTGGCTTGCTGGACTTTTGATTTCACTGATGTGGCTATTCCTTTCACTAATTGAGGTTGCAATTCTGCATACCTTCTCATGTCATGAGATTCTTGTCTGCTTCTACATCAATTTTTCCTAGAGAACCCACCCAGAATGCAGGAAGTACTGATGGACCAATCAGCCAGTTTTTCATTATTACTACCTGACTGGCTCAACTTGTCCTTAACAACATTTTCTTCGCACAGATTATTATTGGTAACATATGCCTACATGAATTTTTTTTCCACTGGCTTTCAAGTTCTTTGTAATTTTACTTCTTTCGATATTGTGGCATATGTGGAAAAAATACCTTATTATTTATCATTTAATAATACCTCTTTTAACCTAGCTTGATGTGGCTATTGTCTAACCCAAAACAGGTAAGGCTGACCTCAGAAACTTTCCAGGGAAGTCAAATCACTGCAGGGAATGCTTGGATTCCACCCAGGTTTGGGGTCCACCCAATGGTTGCATTTTGCGTTCCACAAATTTGAATGTTCATGCTTACTGATATACAACTCAATGGACTTGCCTAGGAACTGCCCTCTCTACAAAATAGTTTAACTGCTACATGTGGTTCCAGTCTGAATACTCCTCTCTGAAACCCTGTATAATGTATGCCTCACTAAGACTGAGGAGGAAGCCTTCTTCTGCTTTCATTGTCTACCAAATGACTAAATAAATTTCTTTCTAGAAGTATTCCAGATTTTGAGACTCATTCTCATGACTATCTTCTACCCTGATTTTTAATCTTATGGCATCACCAGGAGAATATCAGTGATTTAAAAAAAAAAAAAGATGTGATTTTGCCACAAGTAGTTTGACTTTTTGGTTAATGCTGAACAATTTCTTAAATGAAATTAACTCAATGTCTTCCTACTTAATTCAGAGCCCATCTTCTTGTCTATATTGATTGGTGAATCTTGTCATTTCCTTATCCAATTGCCTGCCATGTTCATGGCAAAAATCATTTTCATACATTTTTTATTTTGCCAATCTGGATGCTTATGCCAGAACTCTATCATATTTCTATGAATTTCACCGAGGATGCTTTATAATATTCTGAGTCAATGCAATTACTTCATTTCATCATTAAGTTAAAGAACCTTGCCATCACTGGAAACTTCTTCTGTTTGAACTTCATGCAGGGCATCTTATAAGACATTGCTGAATGTATGGGTGAGTATACAGTCACCTGTTTTAATCTTTCCATAATGTTAAGATTCAGACAACCAAAGAACAAAGTTTTCTCCACAAAATTTACCATATATTTTTCATTACTTCAATTGCACATTTATTATATGATAAATGTTTTTTTAATGACAAGAGCTACCAAAATTTCCCTATTTTTGCCCTCTTCCTATCTACAAAACAAATGATCTCTAAGTTCTTTAATATATGCTTCATTCATAAGATAACAGCACAGCCTTTAGCAAGTAGGATTACTTATGACTCCTTGTCTAATACTTTACTGGGTTCAATAATCACTCCCTCATTTACTGCTCCCTAGCAATTCTGAACGCCATCCAAATTAATATTGACTTGTTAATACCTATGCTTTGGGTCTGGCCATTCAGCCATTTCAGAATCTATTATTGCCTAGCCCATATCCCTCCATCTTGTCTATTAGGATAACATGAGACACTTTATCACATGATTTGCAGCAATCTAGATATATACCACATACTGTACCATGAAGGTAGTGCCTATTGTAATAACTGACACATAGAGTTTTACAATTTTTTCATAGACATTATTCAGAGTCTTAGGACAATTCTATGAATTAAGTACCACAAGTAATATTATCTTCATTTTATAGATAAGGCAAGTGAGGTACTGAGAGGTTAAGTTGCTTGTACATAGACAACCACCTAACAAAGTATCAGAGTGTAAATTTAAACATAGGTATTCCTGAATCTAGTTCAGCACTCTATCCTCTCCACCATACAGCCTCTCAAACAGGAAAACTGATACACTGAAGTCCTAAAATAAGTTAAGATGGGGAAAACCCTTCAGAGGGCAGAAAAGTATAAGGCAGCATGTCTTTCCTGATACAATACACTTTTCTTAACTACATCAGAGAGACTGACAAAGGCTAGTGAAATAAGTGGTAAGGTGAGGTAAGAAGGAGCCACCAATGGACTGAGAAAGGCAACAGATAATGAAAAAAGCAACAGAAGGCGAATGTTGGATTAGAAACAAGTCATGAGAGACAAGTTGTGTTGTTTTCAGTGCAGCGATTGTTGAGGTTCTTTGTTGTTCATGGTCCTTAGTAAGATAACATGTGCGATGCACATTGAACTTCTTGGAAGAAAAACATTGCACACACAAGGCATATTGTTCAGAATTTTAAGCAACACTTGCATTTTTAAAAGACAGCCCTCAATTCATGTGAGCTTTCTTGGAAGCTCTCATTTAAAAACATGTAGAGTGATTCAACAGATCAGCAAGGATAAGTTTTTCTTCTCAGTTCTGCAGCCAGATCGTTCTCTCTCTCTCTCTCTCTCTCTCTCTCTCTCTCTCTCTCTCTCTCTCTCTCTCTCTCTCTCTCTCTCTCTCTCTCTCTCTCCTTCCCTCTCTCCTCCTTTCTGTCTCTCCCTCCCTCACTAAGTATGCCCTCAATCCCAGTCAAACATGACTTTCCTAGGTACCACCACCTAAGTCATCTGAACTATGCTCTGACAAAAATGTAAATTCAAGTATTTATTGAGTAAATCCATTTTGTTTTCCCAGTATTGCATCTGACATCATCCTATTTGTTATAATGACCAAATAAAAATCACAACTTACTAGGATTACATTAGGAAATTTAGTCACCAGATAAACCAAAGAGCTTACAATTTGAAGTTAAGTAATCACATGAGGGGTTAGTCCTTAAGCATAGCACTTAAGTCCCTACCTCATTCTCTCTAAGCCAGGGATTGTCTTCAAAGCTGCAGATAATGGAAGAAAAGAGGTCTGCTGGGTTTTTTGATGAAGTGTAAAATGGAAAATTTTCCACTGAACAGACATTTAGCAATATAGCGTTAAGAAAGAAAAAACAGCTTACCCAGATGCCTTGTAAATATTCCATACTGCATCTAGCACTGTGAAAGTGGATCATGGCTCCCTCACAGACTACAGCCGTCCACTACAACAGACAAATTCATGTAATTGGCAAGCATTCAGGTGTCTCCTAACCCATTCCAGATGATCATTTTTATCCTCTCCAGTTAGAGGGTTTGCTGTCATACATTTGAATTCCTGGACTCTTGTATTTAGGTGGCATTTACAGGGTCCCAACAAAAATTCTCTAATTGGGGATTAGTAATTGGTGCCACAACCATTCAACTTTTCATCAGGATCAACTTGAACCTTTGCCTGTCAATTGAGAAAGTCTAGTTTTTTAATTGGATGGAGAGAAGTCATGATGGCTACCCTCTGGAAACTCTGGCTAGTGATACTTACTTCATGGAAATTCCCATTTATCTTTTGTAGAAGTCATTCTACCCTAAGCATTCAATTATTCTAAGAATGGAGTTTGAAGACTAGGATTGCTTGATCCTAACCATTTTTTTTTCTCATGGCCCTCACAACAAATAAAAATATGGAATGTAACTTTATCTGATTGCATGGGGGTTTCACTGCCTCTCCACTCTTCTCAAATACTGTAATATGTAAAAGAGTTCTGGGACATAATCAATGATGATCTTCTTTCCAATAATCTAGACCAGGGATGGGGAACCTGAAACCTTGAGGGCACATGCAGTTCATTAGGTCCTCAAGTACAGCCCATTGACTGAATCCAAACTCCAAGGGGCTTTATTCTATGAAATTTGGATTCAGTGAAAGAGCTATATTTGAGGTCCTAGAGGGCTACATGTGGCCTCAAGGCCACAGGTTCCAGGATTTGTTCTATGAAGTTTGGATTCTGTCAAAGGACCACACTTGAGGACCTAGAGGACCACATGTGGCCTTAAGGTTCCCCACCCTGATCTACTGTAACTCATTCATGCTCACTTGTCCTATATGACTTTTGTCCATGTATTACCATAAATTCATACATAAGAGGCAACCAATGTGTTGGGGATCTTACATAATTTCTCTCAGCATTATTAGAATACCAATGGGGCTTTTCAGCCTCACCTCTTCCATTTTTTTTTTTTTTTACTGCATTCTTTTCTGCAACTCTTATCTGTTGCACCCAGCATGAACTGAACCAGTGAGAGGAAAAACTTGCCTCCTCTTGCTTGCCTCTTTTTAACCCTTGCTCTGAAAAGGGGGTCTGATGAAGTTTATCTCTGTTCTTTTTTGTTTATTCTCAGTTTCAGGTGCCAAAGGTGATCCTAATTGGATGGGAGTTCAAGACATCATGACCTTGGAGTTAGGAGTGCATCCAACTAGGTGTGGAAACCCTGAGAAGCCAGAGTGTCTAGGACTTGAGTCCAAGAAGGATTTTATACTTGAAACTGTGATGGCTCTATATAGGAATTGAGCTAAATTCTGAATCTAATCTTATTCCTGTTTCCAGAGACTAAGGGGAAGGAAGATTATGTTTCCCATGTGTTAAGAAGAGTAAATTTGTATATTTACGATTACATCTCCTGAATTAAACATTCCCCTCTGTAAAAATTTCACTATGTAACATACATACTACATGTGTTATATATGTACACATTTCCCCCATTAGAGAAAGTAAGCTCCTTGGAAGAAACTTATTTCACTTTTGTCTTTCTTTTCCCATTTCCTAGTAGAGTACATGGCATGTAGTTAGTACCTAATAAATTCTTATTAATATAAATGTAGTAAAAAAAATATCAATAAGGTACATGTGCCTGGCACTGTTCTAGGCAATGGGTATAAAAAGACAAAGAGAAAACAATCCCTGTCCTTAAAGACTTTAGAATCTATGCAATGAATGACATGCATGTGCATGGGCTTGCACAAAATTGATGCAAGGAGATAAAGGAGAAACACAAGCTGTCAAACAAGCTAAAAGCATTTATTAAAGTATTGGGCCAAGTTATAAGGATTCTAAGTCACAAAGAAAGAATCTGTCCCCTCAAGGAATTTACACTATAATGAGGAAGGTATCATTTACAAATACAAGACACATTCCTCAGTCTCAACAAGACCAGTCCACATTCTTTTTCGCTTATGTATTTCATTGATGGCATCCTTCACTTCTACCTCCATAATATTGATATGAAAATCATTGGCATTTATTTCACAAGGAGAAGCTTGATGTCATTAAAACTGTAATTTCCTAAAGGTATTCTATCCCATTCCTCTCTTATTTTTCCATGTCCAACTCATTGTCCATTATAGTATCTGTCCAAGATAGGCCCACATATAAATATATATATGCATACATGTGTATACATATACATACATACATGTGTATACACATATATATTTATATGAATGTATGCACACATGTAGAAGAAGTGGAAACCTTGAGAATGTTGGCTTCTTCCCAGAGTCTTTCTCTCTCTTCAGGGACCTAAAAAGACTCTGGATCTATGTGTCTTCTCTCTTGATACAGGAAGACAGAAGACCAGCATTTGTCTTCTCTTGAGCTCTTGCAAAGTCTAACCCACACATAGCCAAGGATTATTGAGTAATTAATCTCCACCAATGATAGTAGTCCCATGAAAATGGCCCTTTGAGCAAAGGGTTACATATGTCTGTCTGTATATGTGTGTGTACTCAAACATACCCACATGCATGAGAGAGAGAGAAAGAGAGAAGAGAGAGAGAGAGAGAGAGAGAGAGAGAGAGAGAGAGAGAGAGAGAAAGGACACTTTGTCTCGTTAGTCCATGCCTTGTCACTGGTTGGCCCCCATGGATGGAATTCTCTCCCTTCTTGTTTATAACTCCTGGCTTTTGTGCCTCCTCAAGACTCAGTTCAGATCCCACCTTGGCCTTTCCCAAATGCTCTTTCCCTTCCCTTTCCCATTCCCCCAACTAATAGTGCCTTCCCTCTGAGATTACCTTCCATTTACACTGCATAGATCCTTTATGTACACCACTATTGCAATGCTGTCTCTCCATCCCCCATTAAAATATGAGCTACTTGAAGGCGGGGAATGTGTTTTTGCCTTTCTCTGTATCTGTAGAGCTTAGCAGATTGCCTTGTTCAGAGTAAGCACTCAGTAAATGGTGTTGATTGACCATAGGTTGACTGACAAACTGTAAGATTCAAGGAGGAGATTTACCTTAAGTCTGGGAACCCAAGTTTAGAAAAATATAAAAGCAATCTTTGTCACTTGGTGCAACATTGACCTTTCAGAGGCAATCTGATATAACGGAAAGATGTTAGAAGACCAGGGTTTGAATCTAGGCACTGATATGTAACATCTGAATAAAGTTAAGTAGGTTACCTCTCCTCCTCAACTGTTAATTCCTCATTTTCTAAAATGGGGGCAATAATACTTGTATTTCTTTTCCCACAAGGCTACAGTGAGAAAATGTGCTTTGCAAATCTTAAATCTGATGTTTAAAATGTTATATGAGTGTGAGTTACTGATACGCAATCAGGCCACATTCGGAGATTCTTGATCTGCCAACCTGGGCTTGTTCCCCAGTTAAGCACTTCCAAGGATTTCCAATATATAAATGGATGTAGGGTCTATTCAGAGATTTATCCATAAAATTCCCAATCCTGTGATGTGAGCTCCAGTTTCCTGGTCCCTGGCACAGATGCCTAAATGCAGAGGAGTAAAGCAATTCATATCGTATCTAATTTACAGCTCTTCCTGTTTCAAATGGCAGTGTGGGATTTACAGTTTCAATCATGGTCATGCACCAAGCATTTGAAATTATCTCAGCCAGTAATAATTTGATAGGGAATGCTGGTCAAGTGCATCATTGTTATATAAAAGGCTTCATTATTTTTTTTTAATGACCAGACTTTCACATGAAGAAGGCTTTTCATTCTTTCATTTCAGTCTAGACTTGCCTGAAAGGACACTAACAGGATTTAAAATAACCCTAAATTGCGAGCAGCTGGATGGTACAGTGGATAGAGAACCCCATGTCTGGAGTCAGTAAGATCTGTGGTCAAATGTGACCTCAGAAATATATTAACTGGGTGACACTGGGCAAATCCCTTAACCTCTGTTTAAATGAAATAATAATTATGAAGAATTTAGCTCAGTGCCTGGCACATACTGATATGTAAATGTTAGTTATTGCACAGCATCTTTTTCTGCCTGACGTTCAATTGTATTAGGAATAAGAGATTGATGCAGATTCCTTGATTATTAACAAGCACTGAAGGTTGAGTTGAGTCTCAAGAGAGGGAACTGGATCTTGCTCACTCATAGGTAGTTTGGGGCCGAGGATCAATCCTCTCCACTCTCCAGTGGAAACTGGATTACCATGAAATGAGGTAGGAAAACAGACCAATGCCTTACTGAAAAAATATCTGCCTCATGAAATAAATATCTACCAACAAATTAACATGCACTGAAAAGAGAGATAATGACGATAAAGCATTTTCTAAGCAGGTACCATGTGCTGGGCACTATGCTAAGGCTGTGGGTGTATCAGTACAAACGAGAAAGACTCACCCATTCCTCAAAGGGTTAACATTTAAATTGGAGAAAACAAATGTAAAGGGAGCTGAAAGGGGAGGGGGAACACAAAACATAGTAGAATCTTTTGGAAATGGCCAAGAAGTGATGTGATGTTCTACTTGTGCACAAATGCTCACCTATTAGTGCCTGGGGATACAGGAAGAGAGTTCCAGTGGTTCCAACACAAGGAAATTGAAGATGGTCATGGTGGAGACAGAACAGTTTGGAACTGACCTAGGAGTTTATATGGAGACCTGGGTCTGGGAAAGGTGAAATAAAAACTCACATAAGACTAGCTCAGAGACCCAGAGTCAGAGTACAAGTGATTCTGTGGGAACTTCAAGAAGGAGAAAAGTTATAATAGATTCCACTTAATTGTATGCGTGCATACTTTATTTTTCCAGTTGTTAAAACATTTATTGGCACACTCCTGCATTACTCTATAGACACTGTTTGAGCTTAGCAGGAATATAGTAGAAGGCTCAGGAAATAAATTCGTCACCAAACTGGAGGCCTAGTCACCTAATAATTTGTCCATAAAATTCCCACTTCTTTGATGTGAGCTCCAGTTTCCAGATCAAAGCCAGGTCCCTGGCACAGATAATAATAATAACTGGCATATCTTATTAAGATTTGCAAAGCACCCATTTATATCCATTATCTCATTAAATCCTCACAGCCACCCTGACTATATGTACTTACTATATGTTCAGCAATATGAGGAGCATTGTTCCATAGAAAATAGGGCTCTGGTCTCATATACAAAAAGACCTGTGTTCAAATTCTTCCTTTGACACATGAACACATGAAGTCTGTATGACTTTGCCAACTCACTTAATCTCTCAGAGCTCCCAGAAAATTATTTATGGCTTTTATTACTGAATAAGTGATAATCTGTTAGGAAGTTTCTTCACTGGGAGTTGCTTATACCAATACAATCACAGTTTCAGTCAAAAAAAAAGGTCTCAATCATTGTGCTAGGTACTAGAATACAAAGGCAAAAATGAACACCTGCCCTCAAGGGGCTTATATCCTTTAGAGAAAGTCAATATGTAAAGAGGTAAGTATATAGAAGGGTACGAAGGATAGCACTAGCAGCTTGGAGATGGAAAAGAATCTAAAAATAGTTAAGCACTGGTAAGATCTACAATTGTGGGAAAGACTTTTTTTTAAAGATTTCCTTAAGTAACTTAATTAGTCAAATGAGAGTTTTATATGAGATTTATATGTGAAACTAGCATAATACAGGCACCTCAGAGACTGCAGAAAAGCCAAAGACAGTCTGGTACATGGATTTCTTTGGAGTTTTCCTTTCTAACTTCAGCACAATAGTTCCCTGGCTATTTTTTCTGTAATCATTGCCATGATTTTCACATACTAATTAAATAGAAATTGGCCCTCTTATTACCTATAATTTCCTTTATTATAAATTCACTCTCCTTGTTGCTCTTGATGGTTTCCATTAAAAGAGGATAGAGAAATCAAAAGTTCTTGAGATTCATTCACCCCAGCTTATTCAGTGTAAGTTGTCACATTACTTTGCACTGGGTGGACTTGCTATGTTCCAGTTTATTTGTTTATTTCATACTATACCTTCTAACTAGAATCTGTGAATTCCATTAAGGACAGGGACCATCTTTTTTTTTTTTTCATGTTTGTATTCCTAGCATTTAGCACAATGCCTAGCACATAGTGGGCTCTTAAATGTTTAGTGACTGAATGACTGACCAAGTGTGGTCATTCTCACTGGTGATATTTTACTATGTCCAACTAATAAATTTTTTAAATCACTGAAAAAAAAAGTACTAGGCCACTCTTGGGAAAAGCAAACTGACTCAGTCTAACACCAAAAGGGCTATCCCTCATCAATGGACCAAGAGACACTTCCAGCCCCATCTAGGGGAGGTACAAAGACCATATCATCCATAGAAATAATGGAAGAATTCCTCTTCACTAGATTCCATAAGGACTGAACTCCCTTCAAATTTTCTTGACAGAAATGGAGCAGCTTTTCAGAAGTTAAAAAAAAGTCCATTTCATCTTAGAAAATACCCAGCTGTTCTTCTACCACTTCTGAAAACTATTTTTATTGTGAAAAATTGTCCCAAAGATATCTGTACTTGTCATAGAACAAATTTTGGGGAACACAAGTCTTTTGACACAAAAACACTTTTAGGTCTCCCATGTTGACAACAGTATTCACAGGAGATTCTGTAGTTCTGCTTTAGAATCTAAACCAATAGTAAGTTCTTTATCATTTTTTTTTCTGGTACAAATCTGCTGGGAATGGAAGCTCAATTCCATGTGGACAGTCTCGGGCGGGTAAAGGTGGGAACTTCTAAATCTTAGAGTTCTCACGAGGCCCCCCAGGAAACGACTGGGAATTGAGGAGGAGACCGAGCTATCTCGTGTATTTCCGCCTCTTCCCGTGAGATACTTGATGGGAGGAGCATCCCTGCTCCCGAGGCTGTCCCGGATCTGGGCACACCCATCGTTACCTAACAGGCACGGTATTCAGATGCAAACTATGCGGCTGGAGAGCTTAATTGGAGTCAGGAAAGCCTGAAAGCTCTCTTAGGCGGGAGGGGCGCGGAGCGGACAGGACAGAAGGCTTCGCTTTTCCTCTCTCCGCTCTTCCCTCCCCTTCTCTCTCCACTTACACTTCTGCTTCCAATCTCTTATTGTAAGATCTTTGCCTCCTTGGGAGATTCTTCGCTCCCTCCTAAGGAAGAATTCTCCTGCACTTGTAACCAGAACCCTGAATAAAGCTCAACCCTTGTTCGACTCTGATAGGTCTCTTCTCTCATACGAGTATCCGGTTTGGCCAGCCGAAGACCTCCGATAGAGGTAAGGTAAGACTCGGGTAGCCCACAGGCCTCTAGGCCTGGCACAAATCAAGTTTTCTTTTCCCCAAAAAAAATTCAATAGTAATCAGTGTGTTTTTTAATGAAGAAATCTAATTATCTACTACCAATAACAGACTATCCCAAACTGGAAAGGGTCTAAGACTCCATGGAATGAAAAGTCATTTAAAAAAAATAAAGTATAAAGGTAAAAGGGGGTAAACTAAGTCAAGGGCTTTCAACCAAACAACAATATTTCTAAGAACTAGACCATAAAGACAGGTAGATTACAGTGTTAGAACTAAAAACGACCTGAAAGATGATCTCCCCTCCATATATGACAGAAGTAACTTTTAGTCTACCACCTACCCCCTGTATGTTTTGTTCTCTTCATAAGCTTATCTATCAATAAACACAAATGCCACAAAATTAAGCCAAGAAGGTACAGGAGACAGAACCAGAAAATAGTTCTTTGGTTTCTCAACAAGCACCTAATACTGACAATATATTTGCTTTTGTCATGATTACACATGGTCAGGAACGGGGAAAGACTTAGAGACTGGGGGGAAAGTACTGGATAGGGTACATCCTTTGTCTGGCCCTCAGTTTCCTCATCTGAAAATGAAAAGGTTCTACTCCATGATTTCTGAAAGGACACAAAGCTTAGAAGTCAGGGGGCTATCAGTACTATTGATCAGCCATAGATAAACTTGGATCAGATTGCTTTCTGCCTATTGTTTCTCTCCAGGGTTTTTTGCTTGCTGTGTTTTGTTTTGTTTTCTGTGAAAAGAAGGTAAATCTGTTTACTATAAAACTGAGTCCTTAATTTTTTGACGGGGTTGGGAGAAGAGAGCCTCAGAGCTGTGATTACAGCAGCATTAGCAGTAGCATCATGAACTTCCAGAATGGAAACTGCTCTCACTGTTGCAGATCAGCAACTTCTCTGTAACTTCCAGTCTTAGAGAGCTGCATGGGCTGCTAAAAGATTTAAATCACTTGCCCAGGGTCACACAGCTAGTATGCATCCATCACATAAAGGACTTAAACGTAGATTTTCCTGACTCAGAAGTGAACTCTAACCATTTTGTCATGATAACTCAAAATATAGGCTGACCTTAATAGGCAAATGAAAATGATGTCCCAATAGAAGTTCCTGCAGAAACATTTTCCCTTCGTTATCACAACCAATACATTTGTATAGCGTTTTCACCAGATGCTTCATTGCTCTGGCTTCAAATATTTATTTAAAATGTTGCTGTTGATACCAAATAAACCTTTGCACATTTTTCAGAATAGGCTTCCATCAGCATTCATGACTAAGGACTATCATCAGAACCATTTTAATATGGAGGGGGAAAGAGAGACAGAGACAGAGAGACAGAGATTGACAGAAAAAGAGAGAGAGAGAGAGAGAGAGAGAGAGAGAATGACCTCATCAAAACAAATCTATTCAAGACTGATCACTCCACAGCTCAATTAAAGTAAGACCTCTCCCCTCTAGGGGACCAGTACACATCCCCAGAGTGACTCGCTGGCAGACCGCAGCGCTACCACCCAAGGACTTACTCATGGGAGTTACCTTGCAGGTGAGTCTCTCATATTTTATCTATCTAACTATTCTCTTCAGCCATTGAGAGTAATACACTTTTAGAATTAGAAGAAACTTTTGGGATCATCCAGGTCATCCTCTTTATTTTAAGAGGGGATTGAAACCCAGAGAGTTTAAATGAGCTATCAGTATCATACTGCTAGTTAATGACATAGCTGGGCCTAAAATACAGGCCTTATAAATCCTTGTCTAGTGTACCTTCACCTACACTAGGCTAAGTTTTTCATGCGCAAATAGAAACTGAATCTTTTCAAGATTCCATAAATCCCTAAGAGCTAAGTAAAAATGTATAATGACATCATAAAGCTATCATCCAAGACAGAGATCTCTAATCTTTTCATGGAAAGGAAGTTTTGCTTTTTTTTCCCCTGTATTTTTCATACATAGGAAGCTGAGGAAAGTAGAAGAAACACCTCTAACCATGAATTTCCTGAGCAGGTAGGTGTGCAGATAAAAATGTCACTGAATGTATAATGGAAGGGAGCATCACTTGTTTTACACATTCTTCTCTTTGGCAAGCCCACCACCCATCCCAGACAAAAAGATGGATGGAGATGGATGGCAAGAGTAGCCATGTTGGAGATCTTCCAGGTAAAGCTTGGTGGTGAGACCACACTAAGTAAGCCAAGACAGCTGAACTATGGGGGTGACAAGCAACAGCTCCAAACAGCAATCCTGTGGGTTGTCTTGGCCTCTTACACACTGCAGCAGGGAGAAATGGTACCTCTGCATTGGTGTTTGAAAGAATAATACTTTCTATTACAGTTGTAGAGCTATTTGTCTTGGAAAGAAGGTAATACCTCTTCATGAGGAAGAACATAGCTTGGGTGGTCTGTTGTTCTTCAGTGGCTTTCCCTGTGGGTTCATATTTGTGAATTCTTGTGCTGTGTGCATTTCTAGGAATATATTATGTTTCAGGATGCACTTGACACCAAAGGTCAGGGACAGTTCCATCCTCCTTAAGAGCCCTTGAGTTCTTACCTGTTTTCTTGGGTGAGCCTGTGTCAAGAGGTATGGGACCCTGGCAGAGAATTCCCAACCTACTGGTTGAAAGTCAATGTAAAATGCTTTATCATGTGTTCAACTTTAATTATATAATTAAAAGAAAATGTCTGTAAAGCTACAGGGGATCTTTGTTCAAACTTAATTTTACCGAAGGAGGTAGGTGGCACACATTGGATAGAGTGCCAGGCCTGGAGTAAGGAAAACTCATCTTTATGAGTTCAAATCTGGCCTCAGACACTAACTGGCTGTGTGACTCTAGGCAAGTTGCTTAACCCCTTTTGCCTCAGTTCCTCATCTGTAAAATGATCTGGAGAAGGAAATAGCTAACCACTCCAGTATCTTTACCAAGAAAACCCCAAATGGGGCCATGAAGAGTTGGACTGAAATGACTGTATAATAACAACAATGTGATTATCTAGAAGAATTTCAGATATCTCATGCTAGGGAGGCAGCATGGTATGGTAAAGAGAATCCTGATTCGTGTCCTATTCAAACAATACATTGAACCATCTCACCATCTGCCTTGCTGCCATTGATATATTCCTCCCCACCCAAATTAGCACTCCTCTCTTTCCCACTCAACCTGAGATCAGGACCTCCATACTCATGTCTTTCTGAATCCATGCCCTAATTCTTTGAGAAGTCCATGCACTCATCTTGGTAGCTCTTGCCCCAAAGCCCCACTCAGTTTACTGGTGTCCCATTATCTTCAAATGAACCCACTTTGCCAGACCATGCTTCAGCTTCTCATCAAATTCAGCCATCCACTGAGAACATAAACTCCTTAAGGGTAAGGATCATTATGTCAGGCACAATGCACTCCATAAGTATTTTTTTATTAATTCAGTCACTCAGTCATTCAGATATTGATCCAGAGGACTTGTTCTGAATCACTGGCATGCTTCTTACTCTTTGTTCAAGTTGCTTAATCTCTCTGGACCTCAATTTCCTCATTAGTATGATGCCAAGCAGATGTTACTGTGGAGGATAATTTGGATGGAGAATAGGTGGAATTGATTTTCCCTTACCAAATCTCTCTCCACCCACTAGTGGGCAGTTCAAGGTGTGAACTTCTCAATCTCAATCAGGACACAATCAAAATTATCTTGAGCTAACAAACCATTGTTTAATATGCAAGTAACCAGTAAGAAAAATTTAAAATATCAGAAAAACAATTAATAATGGATGATGCCACTTGTTCCATGTGGTGATGAAGCAATAGGAAGAAACATAAAGTGAGGTAAGTTTACCATTGTTCCAGCAATTTCTCTGTGTAACTATATTCAGGTGCTACCTGGTATTCCTTCTCTCTTTTTAAAAAGTCTTTTAGAATAAGATTTTTAATTTAGTATTTTATTTTCCTCCAACTACATTAAAACAATTTTTAACATTTGTTTTTAAAATTGAGTTGCAAATTCTCTCCTTCCCCTTACTGAGGAGGCAAGCAATTTTATATAGGCTATACATGTGTAGTCATGCAAAACAAATTTCCACTAGTCATGTTGCAAAAGAAAACATAGACCAAGAAAAAAAAACCCAAGGAAAATAAAGATATTTGGGTTTTTTTAAGTATGCTTTGATATATATTCAGAATCTTATCAGCTTTTTCTCTGGAGAGGGATAACATTTTGCATCATAAGTCCTTTAGAGTTGTCTTGGATCACTGTATAGCTAAAAAATAGCTAAATAACTAAGTCATTCACAGCTGATCATCTTGTAATATTGTTCTTACTGTTCAATGTTCTCCTGGTTTTATTCATTTCACTTTGCATCAATTCACGTAAATTTTTACCGGTTTTTCTGAGAGCATCAAGCTCATCAATTCTCATATCACAATAGATTTCCATCTCAATCATAAATCACAAATTGTTCAGTCATTCCCCAATTGAAGGGCATCCTCTCAATTTCTGTTTCTTTGCCATCAGAAAAGAGCTACTATAAATATTTGGGCATAGTTCCAAATTGCTGTAAAGAATGGTTCAATCAGTTTGTAACTCCATCAACAATGCATTAATTAATCCCATTTTCCCACATGCTCTCCAACATTTGTCATTTTCCTTTCTGTCCTGTTAGCCAGTCTAATAGGTATGAGGTAATACCTCAGTGTTGTCTTAATTTGCATTTCACCAATCAATTATGATTTAGAGAATTTTTTTTTTCATGTTGTCTGCACTGGAGTGCATTCTACTCTTACCCTGGAGTAACAGACCTTTCCTGCTGACCTTCTAAATTGTCTTTGACTGAAAAATTGTTTCATCCTATTCTTTTGTGGGTTCTGTCACTCCAAAATTTGTTTTAGGGCATTATTTAAAGGCTTTTGAAAGAGGTTGGGGGAGAGCTCAGTTGAGTCCTTGCTTTCAATATACCAAACAATGATCCAAGGAAAGGAGAAAGCTCTAGCTTCTACAAGGTTTAGAGTCAGTCTCTTAGGAAGTGTCCTCTATCTAATGCTAAATGTCTTGCCTCTGCTCATTCTCTCTAATCCACATCCTTTTCTAGAGAGAATTAAAAGGCATGCTAAAGGAGGCAGAGAGGAAAGAGCTTCACATTCCACTTTCATGGCAGCTTCCTCTCTTCCCAATCTAGGAAGAAATGCAACTTTCAGAGGCTTTAGGAACTTGGACACCTTCACAAAGCAGCCAATACAAGCCTTGCCAGAAAAACTATTACATATAAGATGAGGTGATTGACTAGAGGGCTGCTAAGGTGACTTCCAATGTGAAATCTATGATCATGTGCAATTAAACTGAATATGTAGTTTCAGAATTGCAACACAGCAGCAAATAGCTCAATGATGGTTTGGCTTAGATTGGTGTCTTAGGGAGTCCCTTCACTACATTTGAAAGAATATCAATGATACCATGAGGGATTGGTAGTGAACCTATAACATTACATGACTCAAGAGGTAGCATGGTATACTGAGTAACGCAGTGAACCTGGAGGTATCAAGACCTGTATTCAAATCCTACCTC